>NC_092706.1:22024125-22351086 GCF_964275005.1 Diadema setosum
AGGGGAAAATAAACTCTGATGTGTGATGGTGGTGAATGTGCGTGCAAGTGCTTGAAAGTGCACAGGGGCAGAAAGGCTAGAATTTAGAATAATAAAATCGGTTTGCTGGAAGAGGGAACGACATACGATGTTGCTATAGGGAGACCAACATGAGTCATATAAATTATTCGTGCTTAATTCGTATTTGAAGTATACTGTAGTAAAATATGCTTCTTTAAGTTTGCTTTGAATGAAAACAAGGAGGCACACTGTTTCAACTCCTCAGGAAGAGTGTGCCATGTATCCGAACCGTGATGTCTAATCGACTTTTGAGCAAGTAAAAGCTTTGGATTGCTTAAATGAAAATCATGGGAACGACGGGTAGGGTATGGGTGAATATGGTCATTGGTTACTAGGGCATTATGGAAAAATGGTAATAAATTTCGAATGTGTTTATACATAAATATGGCAGTTATAGGTATAAATGTATATACATAAATATGGCAGTTAGGTATAAATGTATATCATGGCCCTCTATGGATTCATAGCTTAGGGAAAGACAAGGAGTCATCCAGATCAGTAATTTAGATTAGAATCAGGAGGACAATTATGGAAAAGCTCAGAATGTGACTTGTGACATTGTTACCACACATCACTTTGATGGCTGTGGGTAAATGAAAAGTTTGATGACAAAAATAAACGGGTACTTTGCAATGCAAGTGTAATAATAATGAAGAGGTTACCCCGGATAGGCACCTGCATCCCTTTCATGAACACCTGACGCATACATGTATTGGCGTACAGATCGTCTGCCACATAAAAATTACATCGTGTCATCATTTAATAGGCCAACTGGCAAAGTTCAGATAAGAAGCAAAGATAAAGTATGCACAACACCCACCCCCCCCCCCAAAAAAAAATGCATTGTAAGTAAAACATGTTGCATAATATTTCTTATTCAAAAGTCATTAAGCCCATAAAACTGCATGTATCTACTAAAGTTTTAATAATCCTGTAATTTTTATCTCATTTTCATGATGAAAAAAAAAAAAGAAAATTGACAAAAACAATACACTAAACGTGACCGCAAAAACAAAAAATGGCATATAGGCGGTCTCTTTCCCCACAATTTACTGGTTGATCACTGCAAATCCACACATCTAATATAGCTGTAGGCCTATACACGTTGTTATAAAATCATATGCTGAATATTCTGACATATTCTTACATGTATTACTATAGGTAGTGTCATCTCGTCAGACAAAAGGAAGCGTTTGGCACAACGCTAGCGAGTTAATGTGTGGATGCCTGATAGGAAACATGCATGCAAGAATTCAAAAGGAAATATTTTCCCGGGGATACCGATCTGTCCTTTTAAGAAGGCAAACTCGCAGCTAACTCACTTTTTATTCTTCCTTTCAGAGAAATGTAGAACAGCTCAAACTCAGGGATACAGTATGGTCCCTTCTTTCTTTCTTTCTTTCTTTCTTTCTTTTTTTTTTTGGGGGGGGGGGGGCATGGGTTTAGGAGGGTACCAAAGTTCACAGTTATCACTTTTAATACCAACTACAATATTTTCAACACGAATGCTATTATGTTTTAGAGGCTTATGAATTGCGGATAATGAAGCCACTTCTTGTTTCGAGTGTGCTGAGATATTGTTCTAGCGTTGGAAAACAATCGCGTCGAATCATTGACAATCAAGTTGTGTGAACTAAAATGGCGAACTCAAGGGAATCAAAGTCACGTTCATGGCGTCACGACCACGTAATGGTTGCTCGTCGAGACGGAGGAAAGAGAGAGGCTCTCGACGTCGACCTCGGAGAGATAGCAAGAGCCTTCTTCCACGTCGAAGCTGAAGGACTGACACGATGAACCCGTCTTCAAACAGGACGTCGCACACTTAATGAGCGAGCTTGCAGATGTTACCTCCACTGCTTGATACGGCTGTAACTGTCTTTCTTCAGCGTAAAGGGAGTAAATGGCGGTCCGAGTCCTTGTTGCATCTGCGATGAAATATTGTGGCGACAGAAAAATGTGTGTATTTTCGCCTTTTGTTAAGGTACGTGTCATGAAATGCGCAATTCCTGTCTCAAGTAATTGTGTGAAATTTCTCCTTCGTTCATTTCCAATATCAATTAATCTCCACGACATAATCCATGGACATGATACATACTGAACATACAGAACAAATGTATGTGTATGTGTGTGTGTTTGTGTCTACGCGTATGAGCGAGTGGAATTATTCAGCAGTTTATCTCGTAAAGATTTCAAACTAACCAGTGTTGCCTGATTAGGAAAATGCGCCAAATAGATTTCAAAAGTCTTTTTTTTTTTCAACATTATCCATATCATGCAGATATGGGGCCCGTTTCATAAAACTTGTCTTCAGTGACAAATGTCATAGATGTGACAAGCTACCGAAATCGTTGCATCTGATTAGCTAAGAGCAAATTTGTCATAGAAATGTGGCAGTTGTCACTGATAACAAGCTTTATGAAACGGGCCCCTGATGACAGATAGACGGGCAATCATTTACACCAGCTAACATTGTTTCTTACCGCTCAAGGCTACCTATGCTGAGTGCATTTTGAGTTGGTTCAGCTTATACACAACTCTATTTTTCTCTTTTATCTTCTTTTAGCTTTACTGTTTGGGTTTATCTGTATTATACTAAACACACTCCTATACAAAAATTGAAAGACTGCTGGCTGCACCGTGAACACAAAACTTTTTTTTGGGGGGGGGGGTGGTGGGGATGGGGAGTGCAGTACGTCTAGGGACCAATCAACACTTGATAAGCCCCCCTTTTTTATGGGACCCTGGGTAGAACTCCTGGCATGCTTGGGAGGAGGGGGGAGGGTCAAGGATTTTACCTTTTTTGTTTTTTAAGAGTGGATCTATCCGCAACTTCCTCCACCCCCTCCCCCCGCACGCTCGTCGTTCCATGGCGACCCCTGCTATTCTAGGCACACTCTAAGTACACTGTACCTGATGCAGCCGCTGTCGTTGTGGCCTGTGCAATTGTGGCAGCCACTGCAGGCTCAGTGGCTGTGGTCGTCGTAACACTTCCAGCGGCACACAGATCGGTTTCACAGCAGCTCATGCAGATCGAGCCATGCTCTCCCGTACACTGGGACGCGAAGGCGGCCTCCACGTTATAACATGCCGTGCTCTGTTGACATCTATGAAGGTACTGTGGAGAGCCATTGTAGATTCGAACTTCGGACCTGCAGATCTAAAGGCGAATCAATGATACCTGCCAATCAGCAACATCCAATTCATACCTATGCCTGTACACGTACATACATAACACACACACACACACACACACACACACACATATATATATATATATATATATATATATACATATATATACATATATACATATGTATATATATATTTCTGAAATGTGTTCTTACATATATATATATATAAAAGGTGGATATTAATGAGCCTTCAGAATCACGAAACTTACTTCATTTTCGGCTTAACGAACCTTCGGAATAACACAACTTTTTATGCCTCCGCCACGAAGTGCCGCCGGAAGCATTATGTATCGGGTTGTCCGTCCGTCCGTAATCAATTTTGTGGACAGCGTAATTGAAAAAAAAAAACCAACAACTATATATATATATATATATATATATATATATATATATGTATCACACGCACAAACTTGGATACACACACATGCACAGACACAACTTTCTTTCCATCAATCACATGGAAACATTGAAATGAGCTATGAATTGATTGTGTCTCATTCCATGCTAGCTGTCATCCGGCTGTCATACAAATGAAGTTGTGCCAAAAAGTTTCCATTCTTTTTCCATACAGCAGAGTATAGACAAACATAAACTTTCGTGATGAAAAGTCAGAACACATTTCAGAAAATGAATACTGTATGTTTCACAACATGATGCCTGTATATTGTATGGGCCTACTATGTGATTTCCTTTTTTAACCCATAAGGCTCGCAAAAACAGTCATACTAAAGGTCGACAAAGGATCATGTTTTGATATCATGGTCTTTTTGCAAGGTTAAGATATTCATAGAACTCTACATTTCTCAACTCTTTCACGCACAAGGCATCAGAGAGGGCCCAACTTCCTTATAAACGTTGATGAGGTTGTATTTAATAGATTTGTCACGTTATCGGTTTTTTTGTTTGTTTGAGATTATGATGATAGGATGCGGTGGTAATGACAACAAAACAACAAAAGGAGTAAAGTGCATTAAATGAACAGCGGTGCACTTGCCTGATTTTCTTCACACGTTTGCACCGAACATTCAGCCAGAGAAGTCGTAGACGAACAGGAATAACACTGCAATCCTGGGCGAGAACCAGAGAAAGAAAAAAAATATAACGACAACACTCCCAGTACCATTTGGAATTGTTTTTACACTGGACGAGAATATGAATTAAATTTCATACGAGATATGAAACTCGTCACTGAAGACGAGTTATGTGATACGCCTGGGGGTCATTAAGTCATACCTAGAGGGTCATTGTGAGCAGTTTACGGACGGTATGATAAAGGTTATGCAATAACGAAAATTCTATGCAAAATGTTGGGGTCTGTATTGATATTTTAGATCAGTAAAAGGGAATGTCATATAGTAGCTTAATGCAAATTTTATCAACGAAGAAAGTTTGGTGTTGTTTCGGGTGCTGTTCCTGTCAGTGCTTGGCATAACACACAGTCAGCGCCATGTTTTTAAGTGTGTGTGTGGGGGGGGGGGGGCAGTTTATATCTGGTGGCACTTCCGGGTTTAATCAGCTTAAAAAAAAAAAAGGCTTTACCCGCTCTATCAAGGTTACATCGGCTGGCAAAAACAAAAGTCGCTCTGGCGGTGTGTCCACACAAACAAATAGCAATAGCATCAAAACACCGTTTTATGATAGTGTCGTCAGCCTGGCAGGTTATCATTCTCTGACATCTTTAGTAAAATTCTTGGTTTTCATCGGCTGAGAATCTCTGGTTTCTGACTGTTATTATGGTGATTGTCAGAGATTGACAACTTGTCAAGGCTGACAACTTTCATGAAACGATGCCTTGTGTAGACAAGAGTAATTAACTGCACATTTCATATCTACTGCAGACAGCAATGTCCAAAAACACACGAGCCTATACACTATATTCATCAACTACAAAATCATGGGTATATGTTGCCTTGCTTTCAACCACACGTAACATAAGGCGCAGTCAGCTTGGAAAAAAAGGTCGAAAAGTTAAAGATCGCGATTTTTAAGACCTCGAAGTTTTGCCAGTGTGAAAGCAACTTTCGCAAAACTTCCCACTTTAACTAGGGAAATTTGCTCTTTTGCCACTTCCGCAAAACGTCTCGATCTTTTACCAGTATGAACAGATGAGAAAAGATTGCGCAGACTTCGCGAACTTTAAGTTCTCGATCTTTTTCCAGTCTAACCGCTCCTCTTATTTTCCTTACCTGAACAAAAACTCAGCCTGGTCGCTAATGACATCAATTTCTGCGCATGAGATAAAAATATATTTGCAGAGAAAGGAAATAAGTAACTCCAATTTGCCATAACTTCTACACACAGAGCCATCAATATTGCTCACGGAGAAGATGGCTTGATTACCGGACGGTCTTTCCTTGCCAAGAATGACATATCTTTTTTTTCTTTGTTTTTCATCTTCACGCTAGAACAGAAAGAAAGGTGTGTTGTGGTGAATGTAGTACAATGGTGTAAATCAAGGCTCTACTTTGGCCAAAGTTTCTGCCCTGTGTTCATCTGTTACATATTTGACAGGAATGTTGACGGCGATGCAAGAGCCAACACAGCTATTTTTCCCCAAAATTATGTGCTTTTTATCAAAGATCTAAGTCACGAATTTCGTGTATTTTTATACGTTAGCATAGTAAAACAATTAAACCAAAAGGGTATGACCCTACATACAAACTCATAAATAGACCTTTAATCAAAGACGGTGAGCAATGCGTGCAAGTGAACGTGACTGATTATTTCAGAATCCTTAGAATAAATATTAAAGACAATAACACGCAAGTACCTGTTGGCAAGTTAATCACTGGTGATTAACTCGGCCGATAGTTCCTTCTAATATACGTGTATCACGCTCTCGTTTTAATAATTATACAAAGCGTTTAAAAAATGTAAAAGATGTATCAAATACAAAGTGAATAATGTCTTCATAGACATATACCAATCGCAATTCTCATGTGGAAGCAGATACATCTGTAAATCAGTGATTTGGGTCAAAGGTCAAGGGTCAAATGCATGGTCAAAGTAAACTCCTCAAATGTTACTATTTTCCTCAAATTTATGCAATGCTGCAGGTATTTCCTTGAATCATAGTGTATAGGCCTACATGTATTACCCAATAAAGATTCTCTGGGAAAGTTTTTGGCCAAAAGCCAAAGGTCCAAAGGTCAGAGGTCAAGTGAAAATGCTAAATTTCACTTCTTCCTCCATATCTTGGAAGTGGTTCAAGATATCATCATGAAACTCAGTTCATATCTATGCATGTACTGCCTGACAGTGACTCCTGGGGTCAAAGGGCAAGGATCAAAGGCCAGGTCTAGATGCTAAAATTTTACTACTCAATGCTGAAATTACACTTTTTCGTCATACCTGGAATATTACTCAATGCAGAAACCTACAAAAAGTGTCGAAGGTCAAGTAACAATCCTTAAATCCCCAAATATACCTGCTCTCTTAAACCACGGAATATAACCATTTATCCAAAAGAACATACTTAAAGGAAAGTGAACAATCGACACATTTGTGACAAGCATGTTATTTAGATTTTTTTTTTGCCATTTATGTGAAACTGATGCCACACATGGTGAAGACGTACTATAGACGTATTGGGAGAATCATGCATTATGGCGGAGGCATGTGTTGTCGCCCTAGCGACATTTCTAGTTTCATTTTGAAATTACCAAACCTTCGGAATTACGAACCTTATTTCCTTTTTAGATTTAAAAACTCAGAAAAACAAACTGTAGCCAAATAGACACTGTTTCTTTTAATGTTTCTTTTCCCCGTCTTCCTGTAAGAATGTATGTTATTATTATCATTTTTATTGTCATTATCATTATCATCATCATCATCATGATGTCATCATGGATGTTTCTTTCCTCATGTGAACATGTGTGTTGCGTCTTAATGTCACTTACCAAAGACAAGACCAAAAAACCACTACTAGCTGGCAGGTTTTCCTTCAAAGAAGTCATGCTTTCGCAAAGGTGTTCTTCGACCCTTTGTACCTACATGCGTGCTTCGCTTGTCTGGGCAGGAAGAAAAGAGCACGCAGATAAAATAAATCTCTTACTTGAAGGTGTTCTGCGGCATAGCACCATGCAAAAACATGCAACAAGTGCACGTTAATCTAGAAGGAGCATTTACTGAACTCTTTGACTCTATAAAATGACGTAGATTCTCATTCATCCAATCGAAGTGTAATTTCTACAATTATTATAAATCAAAAAACTGGAACGGAAACTCAGGTTGTGCGAAGTTTCGCCGATAAACCGTCTGCTTCTTCTGATGGCGTCCTTTCCGTGAAGGAGTGGTCCTTATTATGTGTGTGTGTGTGTGTGTGTGCGTGTGTGTGTGTGTGTGTGTGTGTGTGTGTGTGAAGTCGCGCAGGAATTTCACGCAAGTTTCCATTCCAGTTTTGTGATTTCTAATAATTTTTTTTTAGATCTTTTACTCTTTTCAACATAAAATTCGGGTCGATGTGAGGGGTAATTTGAGTACTTGGGATGATAATTACACCATTCTCTCGATCTGCTGAATAGCCGTATTGTTAAGCCGATACATTTATTGTTTCATTCTGGTGTGGAGATTATGACACCAAATACACAATTGATAACATTTAGCATTTAGTTCTCAGAAACGTATAATGTCATAACGTTTTTGATGGACTCTTCTTTGAGCATAATTTTGTAATCCTTGCATTATTATATACTGTACATAAAGTTCCAAATCCTAACCACGGATGATGTCACAACTTACTGCTTACAAATGACGGCATGTCTTTATACTCGGGTTTGATTTTTGTGCAGTATTATCCAACGCTGAATTATTGTTCGAAATCATTGCAGGGCTGTGGATAGACTATTCCGCAGACCGCAGCATGATATATAAGGACGTCTTGCATTCATGTTTATCTATAAAAGACAAATCTTTTGACATACTCATATCTTATGTATACATTAATATGAATGAATTATAATCTCAAAAGCCAGAAAACTGGCCCAAGGTGATTAATACGCAGTGAATTACCGGTTTTTTAAATGCGCAAAGTAGGCCTAATAGGTGGATGAAGGGACTTATAGCCAGGTATTCATTAAAGTATTCATAGATTTGAGCAAATCAGTACAGGATCTACAAACTTATACTGATACCAAGGATTGGTGTCTGACATTGAGATTAATTACGCCCATAAAAATAAGCGCTATACTATAAAAACAAAAACAAATGAACACAACGAAATAAAGCAAATGAAGAACAGCGAAATTTACAACGATTGACATTGTGTACTAACCTGGGGTTTAATTCTTGTTTAATCGAGAATTCTCTCCAAGCGAGATATCCACTTTTGTGTATTTGATGCGCTCTTCAGCATGGATGATGACTGCTTTGAATCCAAACCCGTACACCTATCTCCATCTCATGAATTTCATTGCCGTTGATTTTAATGACAACTGTATAATGAGTTGTGATGGAACGTATCTTTATAGTTCTATCGCATAGACTGAAACACTAAAAATAAAACCTCCATAGAAAAGGTGTGTACATATTAATCAATTCCATAATAGTTCTGTCATAGTTACAGGACGGAGTCCTTGGGGAAGCGATATTCTAGTCTACCACCTATATTAGGATCCATTGTATTAGAGTATGAGGCGCTAATGAAAGTATACCGTCCCGGTTACAGGAGTAATTAAAGAGCGAAGCATTCAATAATGACCAAATGCTGCACTTTGTTATTTTGTTTGCTTTGTTAAAGGGAGTTGGGATTCACCCTTTGAAATGAAGACGGACTTAACATGCTTAATATTAAACATAATTATGTGTGACATAATATGGCTACTAAGCAATCTCTGCAAACTATAGCAAATAAATGAGTCTCAGTCTACAGTTTGAAACTGTGATGTAGTGTCCTATTCTCTATCTTAGCTCTTCACACCTTTCACTTGCACCTTTGCTCTTCACACCATACACCATACACCATACACCATACACCATACACCATACACCTTACACCTTGCACGTTTAATCTGCAACATCAAACATAAAAACTGAATGACAATGCTAAGCATTTTATACATTTTCTTATAATACAATTATGCTTTTGATTATCATACTCTTACATTTGATTTAAATATTCATCAATAAACAACATTGGACTTAAGGCGATTAGCGTTAGTTTCCTTGCAGAAATATCTGTCCACAAACACCCTGTATCGGCCGCATATAAACGTTGTCAGCGCTAACTATAGCAAAGCACTAACAGTAAAGGGTACCAATAGCAATGTTTTGGCCGCCCAGTTCCTAAGCGTCAGTCGCATTCGCTAACAGCGCTGTTAGCCTAAAATTTTAAGGCCGCACAGAAGTTATAGTGGCAGTAATATTTTAACAACTCACTGACGGTACCAGGGCATCAATATAGTGGCAATGTTAATAGTGAATAATTTCTTGCATGCGCTGTAACTTGTCATGTTGTTGCTTACACGTGTATGTCTACATTTGCATTCAAGGACCCTATCAACTTCAAACCTACTGTCACTGTATAACAATATAGATATATATAGATATATATTTATATATTTATATATACATACCTATATGTATATATAATCATACAGTAGGCCTATATATATATATATATATATATATATATATATATATATATATATGATATACAGAATATGTGAGCGTGTGTAGGCCAACTCACATACAGGCGTAACGATACATGCTAAAAAATAAACACTAACCAGGATATGATTCCAGGTATTTGTATTTGATTTTGAAAGATGGGTTAGATGATAATATGTGTGTTGAAATCACGTTCGCTGTTGGTGTCTATCATTCTATCACCAAATCAAATCAGTTGATTAATAAATGCCAACACTGTTGCTGCACGTGGGCACCAAGCCGTCTTGGGGTTCCACTTCACCTGACAATGCTTGATTACTCTTCTTATACGATGAAAATACACAAAAACAAACAGAATCAACTGTTATCACGTGACCCATTTCGTAAGCCCATGAGATCATCTTCTCATCTGGTCAGGAAGTAAAATTAAAATCACAGGAGCAACGAAAATATCAGAATATGACTTGTGACATTATTGCACGCATCGCTTTAATGGCTGTTGATGAAATAGAGTTTGATCGCAAAATGTCTTAACTCCATTCTCGTTGATTTGAGATATTACAGATTTAAGCTCAAGTTGAGTTCTGAATTAATCATAACTTGAAGAAATTGGTATGTAACAAGTTAAACATCACTGGAAAGGCTTTATTTCGCTCTATCTGATGATGGACTTTAAAATATGGGTTAGGAGGTTACCAAAATTTCACAGCGCTTTCCTTTAATATTCACTACAATATCAAAATGAACAACGATGAACATGTGTTTTAAAGGCTTCTTCAATATCGATAGTGAAGCCACTCGTTTCAAGTGTGCTTAGATATTGTTCTGGCGTTGGAAAACAATTGCTTCGAATCAATGCTTCGATAGTCAAGTCGTGTGTTCTGAAATGGCCAACTCAAGGGAACCAAAGTCACGTTCATGACTCTACGACCACGTAGTGGTTGCTCGTCGAGACGGAGGAAAGAGAGAGGCTCTCGACGTCGACCTCGGAGAGATAGCAAGAGCCTTCTTCCACGTCGAAGCTGAACGACTGACACGATGAACCCGTCTTCAAACAGGACGTCGCACACTTGATGAGCGAGCTGGCAGATGTTACCTCCGCTGCTTGGATTGGCTGTAACTGTCTTCTCTCGGCGTAAAGGGAGTAAATGCCGGTCCGAGTTCTTGTTGCATCTGCGGTGAAATAATGTGGCGAAAGGAAAACGTGTGTAGTTTCGGAGAACTTTTTCTTTGGTAGGTCTATGTTACTATATACACAGTAAGAATAGTAGGGAAACATTGGTATGTGCGTACGTGTAAGTGTGTTTGTGTACGGAATTTGAATATACTTGTCAACCAGTTCAGAGTCTGAGTTTGGTGTATGTGGGGAGAGGGGTGTACAGGACATTGTATGTGATAAGTGACATTATTTTTAATAATTTATTTCGTAAAGATTTTCAACTAGCCGTGGACTGTTGCATGATAAGGAAGATGCGCCAAAAAGATTATGCAGATCTGATGACATACTGATAGCTAATCACTTAAACTAGCAAACATTGTTTCATGCTGCTGTGTGCTGAGTTCATTTGAGTTGGTTCAGCTTGTAAGCAATGCAGTTTTCAATTTTCTTTTAGCTCTATTGTATTTGATTATATGTATGCTAAAGACACTCCTACGAGAATGGTACGACTTCTGGCTATGACTGTACAGTGGACGCATAACTTTTTTTTTGGGGGGGGGGGGGTCAAGGGCTTTGATGGGGTGCTATGGGGAACTCGCGGGGGTGTCAAGAATTTTACGATTTTATTTCAAGAGTCACTGCAACACCTCCAACCCCCTGCCCCTCCCCTCCCCCGTTCCGTGGGGCCCCCTGCTAAAGACACGTACCCGATGCAGCCGCTGTCCAAGTCTGTGCAGTTGTGGCAGCTGCTGTGGTCGCAGGCTCAATGGTGGTCGTAGCACCTCCAGCGGCACACAGATTGCTTTCACAGCAACTCATGCAGATCGATCCATGATCGCCCGTACACTGGGACGCGTAAGAAGGCTCCTCGTTATAACACGCCGTGTTCTGTTGACATCGATGTAGGTACTGAGGGGTACTGTCATAGATTCGAACCTCAGACCTGCAGATCTATATGAAGGCGAGTCAATGATACCTGCGAGTCAGCAACATTCAATTCGTACTTTATGCCTACTCACAGTACATACATTAATACGTGCGAAGGTCCTACAGAAAGTTTCAATTCTTTTCATGCAACGGGTTATAGATTTAACAGATCTTAACCCTAACTAGGCCGGGCTATTTAGGTATATCATAAAGCCGGTGGGGGCTAGCATTCCCCCCCCCCCCCCGATCGCGACGAAAATTGGCACATATATTGCCTATGATGTAATCTAAAGTACCAGGAAGTTAATTTTTTTGAAAATTATCATCTATGCTTAATTATGCCAATGTATGCATAATGATGCATGAAATCAGACAATTTGGTATAAATCACTAAATAAAGCTCAAAACAGGCACATTTTTTGTGTAAATGTTTGTTTTAATGTCCGTAGCACATGCAAAGGAAAAAACAATTATCTATTTCTTTGTTTTTTCGATGAAATTTGTCCGCGACATTGGTCTGAACAAGAAAATATATTATTAATTGATTTCAATCGATAAAACCTCAAAATAATCATGCTTTTATGAAATTTGCCTGTAAGCACTGTTTGCATTGAAATTGTACACGAAGTCATGTTTTTGAGCAATTTTTGGTCTTACATGCGCGTACATATTTATGCGCAACTTCGAAACCGCGCGTTCGGGCAGCGCAAATTTGGCATCAAAAGATGCGGAAGGCTCGAAAAAAAAAATTGCCGGGGGGGGGGCATCGGCGCCCCCCCCCCCCCCCCCACCACGGCCTAGTTAGGGTTAACTTGTATAGCGAGAAACTCTAGTGATGAAGGCAAGAACACATCTGTATTTGAAAATGAATATGCATAGCTACAGGTCTATTCACATGATGCCTCTACTGTACTGCAGTGTGACTTCTTTGTCCCCTTTTTATCTTTTTTTTTTTACCCATAAGGCTCGCAACAGCAATCATATTTAAGGAACATGCTTTGATATTATGGCCTTTTTGTAATGTTAACATAAAACCCTATGGCCCGAATTCACGAAGGTGGTACAAATGAAACCATGGTTTAAACCATGGACAAAAACCATGGAGCGCCAAGTGTCGCATGGAATAATTCGTTACGAAATCGGTCATTTCGTCGACAAAATGACCGTTACTTTAACGAAATTATAATTTCGTGGACGAAATGCGCATTTAGTTACAAAATGTCATTTCGTTACGAAATAATCATTTTATCGACGAAATGACTGCTTTCGTAACGAAATATTCCATGCGACACTTGGCTCTCCATGCTTTTTGTCCATGGTTTAAACCATGGTTTAATTTGTACCAACTTCGTGAATTCGGGCCATAGGGTTTTATGTTAACATTACAAAAAGGCCATAATATCAAAGCATGTTCCTTAAATATGATTGCTGTTGCGAGCCTTATGGGTAAAAAAAAAGATAAAAAGGGGACAAAGAAGTCACACTGCAGTACAGTAGAGGCATCATGTGAATAGACCTGTAGCTATGCATATTCCTTTCCATATGTCTCAAATCTTTCACGCACTCTTCAGGATGGCATGTGAGAGGGTCTACCTTCCATAAATATCAACTCTGATGACGTTGTGTCCAATAGATTTGTCAAGTTATCACTTTGTTTCATGTTTGAGAATGTAGAAGATATGGTGGCAAGGATGATGATGATGTTGTTGTTGTCGATGATGATGATGATGATGATGATGATGATGATGATGATGATGATTTGGACTGCAACTGGCAGTAGTCTAGTAGACCCCTCAACCATTCTGAATCTGAAGGAAAGAATCTTGAATTTTGACCATTTACTGATTTAGGGCCTAGCTCTTGTTTTGTTTGAATGAGCATGATGGCAATAAATTATTATTCATACTTTTCTTGATACGCTTAATACACACTGAACTGCTCTTTCTTTCCTACTTTTGAACCGAATTATCCTTGTCTTTTTGAGAGGGTGGAAGTCTGTAGTAATAATGATGATAGTAACGATAAATGGAATAAAGTGCGGTGAACATTGGTGCACTTGCCTCATTTTCTTCACACGTTTGCACGGAACATTCAGCCAGAGAAGTCGTAGACGAACATTTATAGCACTGTAATCATGGGTGAGAACCGGGGAAGGAAAAAAAGAAGAAGAAATAAACAACACTCTGGACAGTATCATTGGGAATCGTTTGACATTGGACACCAATTACAATAGTCATACCGGGATGGTAAAGGTATACTTATGCAACGATAAAAGTGCCATGAGCACTGAAAGGTGGACCTGTTTGCTATAGAAGTAGCCATTATTATCATTATTATTGTTATCATCATCATCATTATTATTGTTATTATTATTATTATTATTATTATTATTATTATTATCATTGTTATTATTATTATCATCATCATTATTATTATTATCATTATTGTCATTATCATTATTATTATTATTATTATTATTATTATTATTATTATTATTATCATCATCATTATTATCATCTAAAAGTTCATGCGCGCGTTAGTGCATGCATCGAAATTCTTGAGTCAGTCAACGGGAGGTGACAAACTAAACTATAAAGTAACTGAGAAATTCTACCAACAATGAAACATTTAGTGTTGTGGTCAGATGTCGGGCGCTGTTCATGCTATTTGCTTGCAATACACAAGAAACCAACAATAAGGCCTACATCTGGAGAGCAATTACAGTATTAGACTCTGCACTAATTTCATATCAACTGTAGATGACGATATCAAAAAGAACATGAGTCTATAGGCCTAAATAACACAAATGGATCTTAGACAAAGTCATGGGTATGCTGTCTTGCTTCAAATCACGCGTAACGTATTTTCCTTACCTGAACAAAAACTCAGGCTGGTCGCTAATGACACCAATTTCTGTATAAATGATATTACAGACAGATATTGAAAACAGCAACAACATTAGAAACAAGAACATGAAACAGACAGACACAAAAATTGTAACTCCATCCTTAATTCTGTTATGACTTCTACACATATTATAAACGTTATTGCTCATAGAGCAGATGGCTTTGATTACCAGAACGTTCTCTACTTGCCAAAAGTGACAAGGGGGCAGAAAGAAAGAAGTGTTGTGCTGAATGAATGGTGCAATCAAGGATATACTTTGGCAAAAAGCAAGTTTTTGACCTGTAATTTATGTTCATCTGCTACATTAATTTTGACACACTGATGGCATTAATGTTGTCGCCGATGCAAAAAGCCAACACAGCTATTGCTTTCAACATAATTGGTCTTTACTAAACATCCAATGCACTCATTTCACACATGATTAGCATAGTAAAACAGTGAAAACAGAAGGGTTGAAGCCCTACAAACGCAGAAATAGACCTCCAGACAAAGACGGTTGGCATGGGTATGACTAGTGAAGGTGACTGATTATTTCAGTAAAAGTAAGAACCTGTTGGCGAGTTCATCACTGATGATTAACTCTGCCGAGAATTTGCGGGGTCATCCCACTAGACCGACACCCACGTGTCATACAGCCCACGAGTTCGACATTGAAAACAGGCCCATGAGTCATACAGCTCATGAGTCATTTAACCCACGAGTTCGACACTAGGAAAATAAAGCCCATTCATGAGTTCGACATAGGTAAGAACAACCTACGAGTTCGACAGATTATACAACACGAGGCTTAATGTGTCGGTCTCGTGGGCCTTGTTAGTTTAGTGTCGAACTAATGGGCTGTATAACTAATAGGCTGTATGACTTGTGAGCTGTATGACTCCTGGGCTATATAACTCGTGGGTGTCGGTCTCGTGACATGCACCCGAATTCGTTCACTGTTACATTCTCGTTCTAATTATCGTAAAGTGCAAAGCGATTACGGTCTTGATTAATTATACCAAATGTAACTCTTGTACATGTTATAGGAAAGCAGATAACCTCATATATCTGTAAATTATAGGGGCATTCTTCTGCCTTTCTGCAGCCATTCCTTTGTAGACTTCCATGCCAAGAATCACAAAACACGTATAAGGTTTCCATCAAGTCTCATAAATCACGTCAACAGCGTCAAATTGATGAGTGATTTTCGTTCTTCCGAAGATTTCTTTAAACGAAAGCGAAATAAGACCGCTATTTCGAAGGATCATTAATCCGAAAAGAAAAGGTGGATATTAACGAACCTTGGAAATATTATATCACGAACCTTATTTGAAGGTTCGATAAGCCAACCTTGGGAATAACACACCTTTTCTTTTCATTTTGAGATTAACGAACCATTGCACCAATGAACCCCGGAATTACGAACCCTATTCGCTTCTGGATTTACAAACTTTCAGAATAACGAACGGTAACCAAAAAGACACTGTTTCTGTTTCTTCTCTCCGTCTTCAGTGTGAGTTATTATTATCATCATTGCTATCATCATTATCAGTATTATTGTTTTTTATCATTGATGGGTAGTGATGTGTCTTTACACATTGGAACATGCATCTTAAAGGCATTATTTACCATTTGCAGATGAAACTAAAACCAAGACTCAGTGCTTTAAAATAGATCTATTTAAAAAGAGAGTTAGGGATGGAAACATCCAATGTAAAAATTGTAATCATTATAATCAATTATTAAGTATTGTTAAATATACAAAATGTGAAAAATGGTAATAATAAAATTGATTCCATAGACTAAATCGTATACAGTTATGATGGTTTAGTAATAAATATAGTGATATCTCCTTAAATTCTAGGCTTTACTGGAAATTATATGGTAGGATATTTTGTGACACAACTAACCTGCACATTATTATGCATCAAATGTGATAAATCGAACATTTTCTAAATTTCTGCTCCCAATGGTAAAAATACGTTTAAAGTCACTTACCAAGAAACTACCATGAGATGACACCATTTCCCTCGAAGAAGCCATACTGGTGCCAAGGTTTTACGGTCTTGTGTACCTAAATGTGTACTCCGTTTCTCTGGATAGGAAGAAAAGAACACGCGGATAAAATAGCACTCTTATTTTACGGGGTTTCTGCTGCATAGCACTACAATTATGTATTTAACGTTCGATCGAAGGGGTCATTTAGGAGCAACTGCATCTGTATTAAGCGCACATCAAAGAGACCATTTACGAGCAACTACATGATTGTATTAAGCGCACATTCCTACAAAAGGCGCATTTGCTGAACTCTTTGACTATTTAGTATACATAAAATGGCCGTGGGGTGGGGGTAATTTGAGTACTAGCACTTTGGTTGGCACTTAACACTCACTCTCTCTATATCTACTGAATAGCTGTGTTGTTATGCCGATTTCCTTATTTTATTCTGGGCCCTGTCTTATAAAACTTGTGATAGAAACCAATCAATCACAAATCTCTTGAAAGCTACAATCAATCGCAACCTGTGATTGATTGATTGCAGTTTTCCGTCTTAATTTCAATCATAATTTTTTTTTTATAAGATGGATTTGTATTCAATCGTAAAGGTGTTATTAATTTGAATCAATCGCAAGTCTTTATAAGACGGGGCTCTGGTCTGGAGATACGAGACCACATTCACAGTAACTACTGATCACTTCCGCGGTACTTAGAAACGCTAATGCCATAAATATTCTCTCCTTCGAGCATTTGTAATCCTTGCATGCATATATCAAGTTCCAAATATCAACAAGGGAGCACGTACGTCATAAGTGACTACGCACAAATGTCTTTACACTTGGGTTTGACTCTTGCTCATTCCCCCACCCTACTGAATTAATGTTATAAAAGGGCTGTTGATATTGCTATTTCCATGCATGATCAATAAAAGAGCTCTTGCATTCATGTTTGTTATGAAAGACATATCTTCTGATATACTCATATCTGATGCATACATGGAATTATAACTTGTAGAACCAGAAAACATGCCCCGAGATAATTCATGCAAAATGAATTCCCGGTATTGAGATGTTCACAGTGTTAGGCTGATAAAATAACGTGTAGCCATGTACCCATGAGTATTCAAACATCTTAGAAAATCAGTACAGGGCCTGAACCTCATACTTGTACTGGCATCCACAATTTGTGTATGTTAGAAATTGAGCTTGATTGATAAAGCGCCCACAACAAATAATCATGACATTATTGATACAAAAACGAACAAATCCAACCAAAGAAAGCAAATAAAGAACAGCGATGAATAAACCAATCAACACGAAATATGATATATATTATACAGACCTGGGATTTGATTGTTGTTTAACTGAGTATTCGCTCCAAGGTAAAATGTCCACCGTCGTGTATCAGATCTTCTATGCGGATGGTCATTGCTTTAAATCAAAACTAGTCCTATATAGCTACGTCCATCGCAGGATGTTGATGTACCATGTGCCATGAGTTCTAATTGACCGTCTCTTTTTCTAGTTTTGTCTCATTAACTGAAACACTTGAGATAAAGCCTCCATTAAAAAGATAATAATGAAATCGAGTTCCCAGCAAGATTCATCCGCGTCTTAAGGAGTGTATTTATGTCATAGTTACAAGCCGGAGTACTTGGGGAAGCAATATTCTAGTCTAGTCTAACACCTCCATTAAGACCTATAATTGTATTAAAGTCCATGGCACGCTAATGAAAGTAATTTACCGTCCTGGATGTGGGAATAATTAAAGAGCGAAGTAATCAATGCTGACCACACGTGCGACGCATTGTTTTGTTTGCTTTGTTGAGGGGGATTGACCCCTACAGCGTGTACAGTGAAGATGGACTTCAATAAAGGCGTTCATTAAACCACAGATTCGTGATACCAGGCTAATGAGAAGAACGTTTTCTTCATCGGGATTCCAATTACTCGTCTAAGATGCCTACAATGGATACATGGATTCAGTCATCGAGGTCAGCATGGCTGTGATGGCTTATGAATCCAATTTGCGAGTTTATTTCCTGAAAATAATAGTAACGTCCTTAAAGGACAAGTTCACCTTCATTAACATAAGGATTGAGAGAATGCAGCAGTATTAGTAGATCACATCAGTGAAAGTTTGAGGAAAATTGGACAATCGATGCAAAAGTTATGAATTTTTAAAACTTTTGTGTTGGAACCGCTGGATGTGGAGACTACTAAGGCTCGTGATGTCATATGAGTACAACAGTATAAAGAAAATGTAAAGAAAATTCAACATATTTTCACTTTTTTCACATAATAAAAGAGTACTTGACTTGCCTCTTTCTAAAGGCAATGGGAATAATATTACCCATAACATATGTCAGTAACGAGTCAAGGGAATGTGTACTTTTTTCAAAAGATGAAATTTTGTGAAATTTTCTTTATATTTTCCTTATATTGTTGTACGCATCTGACATCATACACTGCAGTAGTCTTCCAATCCAGCGGTGACTGCGCAAAAATTCATAACTTTTGAACGGATTGTCCGATTTTCCTCAAACTTTCAATGATGTGTTCTACTAATATTGCTACATTCTCTCAATCCTTATGTTAATGAAGGTGAACTTGTCCTTTAATTTTCCAAGAATCGTTGTATGAAAATTTGTAACTGTTTTCTTTTGACCAATGTCCTCGGCAATCCCTTGTGTGTAGTATCACGGAAAAGGAGATTGATTTCAACGGGCAGTTATGAAATCTATTCACTCAACTTCCAGATCAGGTTGAATGATTATGAGATTATGAGATATACGTGACTAATTTTAGAAAGTTTGAGAACTCATCGACTTCAAGCTTTTGCACATATCACTTACGTGTATATTATTTCTGATTTGTTCATGTTATATCATGATATGGACTATTCAGACTCCTGCAAAGTCCTCCACGACTAAAGTAACAGCTTAAGACATGCATTTTGTAGTCGATGGGGATGAGACACGTGTATCACATTTATTGGTTATTTGGTTGTTTGTATATCTTTCAGGCGGGTTTGAAAGAAAATCTTCGTGAATTATTAAATATGTACATGTAGTTGGCAGATACTTGATGACCTACATGTATTACTTTTCCTCTCTAAACGATACATTCTATACAGTCATTTATTAATGTCGATTAGTATAGATTATAGAGTATAGAGATCAAGTATCATGACAATAAAATCCTCATATTATCATCATAAGTATATTTTATTTATCTATCTATGCTGACGCAATTCCTGCAAGTAATTATCTCCTTACGTCGACTAGCGTGACTAGTGCTCTTTCTTGTAGTTGCTATTTAAGAACGCGATAGAATTTGTACATTAGATAATTATTTCGCATTGAGTAACACATTAAATAAGCTGAACCTTAGTCTATTTTTTTTTACTTGCAAACTGACCTTTGACCCACCCCCCCCCCCACACACACACACACACACACACACACACACATACACACACACACTTACCATTATCGTCATTATCATCCCTGTCCTGCTTATCGGGGTATGTACTGCGCCATGTCAGTGACACCAATGGTTTCACAGAGAAGACACGAAGCCATTGCACTGAGAAATATAATATAAGCAGTATACACCTATACTTGCTGAGAAATATAGAAAAATATAGGCCTATATACTAATAGGCCGTATATCATTCCAGGTATTTGATTTAGAAAGATAGGTTAAATAATATGTGCGTTAAACATCTTAAAGTTTATCATTTTCTCACTAAATCAAATCAAGGAATAAATCTCAATACTGTTGCTCCATTATTGGTATGTGACAACGCTTGATTGCTCATCTTATACGATGAATGTAAGCCCAAACAAACAGAATCAACCCTCATCACGTGACATATTTCGTAAACTCATGAGGGATCATCTTCTCATCCGGCTGATTTTATAGCAGGATCGAGGCAAATTGTGAATCTATACGCCATGGACATATCCTCAACAATAACGTTGCATTATGCAACAAACAAACTTTGGCGCCCTCGAATATCCTCCGATCACCAAGGTTAGCTTGAGTAATTCATATTGCCTTTCAATCTAATGGATTTGCCTGAAGTGCATAGCATGCAACTACCAAACAGATTTATACGATAAACAAAATGCCCAGCGCAAGGCTGAAGTTGAAAGTATTAACTTTCTGAGGGGACTGTAAAATGAAAATTTGACATTAATTGCGCAGCCCTGTAGAACTTTTGTATCATTCATATCCGGGAGGAACGCCAGGATCTCCTCGATAACTGACAATGAACGGTATACCACGAGAGCTTGAACGCAAAAACAGATAAACGTCATTTCAACCATTTTCTTACAGGGTGGTAATTATTTTAGATAGATAAAAATAACACTTTTCGGATGATACTGCCCTCGTTCCACAAGAAATATCTTTGAAGATATTATTAAAATGATCACATACACTGACATACTTTTAGATTGTTTTCTCAATGTTTCAGCAGCCTTAGTCTAAAATACCTAAAACATACAAATGTATACATGTTTTTACATTTAAATTCTTACCTGAACTGTAACTCGATGGAAACTAGGCACACGCACATACGTGCATACATACATACATACACACATACATACATGCATACATACATACATACATACATACATACATACATGTACATGTACAAACCAATGTGTAGTTCATTGATTTCAGTAATCCAATAGGATATTCCGCATAGGCAAAGAGATTCAAATGTTCATCCTTACACGGTTTCCCTATTACGATTTGTGTTATTGCAGCGCTGTTGAAATAAAAAAACAAAAAACAAAAAAACAAATCATGTTGTCATCTGTATCAATAGCAGTTGATACGCTTGTGCACAGAACAGACTCATTCTTAGTGGAGTCACCACTAGGGTTGCCTATTGAGATGTAGTAGGCCTACCTCATTGTACAGACCCGCTGGTGGCCTACAGACGTTGACAGCCCAAATACGCACTCGCATCCGACGTACCACGCAACTTCAAAACAACTCTGGACTTACCGACCATGTAATTTCTTCTTACATTTTGAAGTCGACTGATGTTGTATTCCAAACAAGTCATCTCAAGTCTGGGAGCGGTTGAAAAGTGCGTATGGAAATCTGCTGATGTTGTTCGAGCTTGTTTGAATTCGAATGTTGAAAATTATTTGGTAGTATGGAGTAATATAATTTAATTGTTCGTTTTCATTTGATTCTACCTTTTAAAGAGAATTCATTTCGATGGAAGATTGAATCAAATTTGACTGTGATTTTTAACCATTGTAAAGATGTTGAAACAGCTGTTCAGATTTTGTTGCATTACCCATAAATTTACAACAGTATTTCATTTCATTAGTAATCAGTTCAATGTAAATATAAAACATGATGAGACAATATTATCAATTGGTTATGATATTGAAAATAAAGGTATGATTCTTCTGAATGTAATATATTTTTGCACAATTCACAAATATAACGATTACATATGTTATCTCAACTTACCAAAAAGCAATTTGATTATTGTTTCTTATCAGTATTCAGAAGAAAATTGATAATCAAATTTTAATTTCACAAAAAGGGTAACAAGATAAAGATAACTGAATGACTGTATAAAGAAATACATATTTTGTAAATAGTGAAATTACAATTATTTACCATCCAACTATACTATCATTATGATATCGGTATCAGACTTCTCTGTATGTTTCACTACGTTGATTAAATAAATCTCTATGAGGGACATTTTTATTTTATTTTATTTATTTATTTATTCATCTATTTTTTTTGTGATCCCACTCTTGTTTAGGGCGGTGAGTTGGCTCAGTCGGTAGCGCGTCTGCCTCACGATCACGCGGCCCGGGTTCGAACCCGAATCTGGACTGAGCAATGTTGTGTGTAAGCATACCGTCCCCTCTAACAAGAGGCAAAACACTCTGTCCCTCGGATAGGACCAGGGAGGTGAGACACCTCCCTGATAGGACATAAAATGGAGGTCCCGAAAGATCCCGCTTCATTCATCCATATCGCAAAGAGCAGGGTGTTTAACCCGGTGAAGTGGTCCCACCTCACATCCAACTGGACCCCATGGAAGACCAGCTTAACGTAGCTGAATATGGGCTATCCAGCCATCTTCTTAGATGGAAATGAACAAACAAACAAACAAACAATATAATTTTTTGTTCGTATTGTCTTTGTGATTATTGACATCAACATTGGTTATGATATCATTTCTGTAACTTCTGTTTCTATTCATTGCCATTGTTACTGCCATCATTGCCATTAATATCATACTGATGGAATTTTCGTTATATGCGTAACAATAGAATGATGCAGTTATGGGTGATGGCCGTTATTCCGAGGGTTTGTTAATCCGAAATGCAATTAGGCTCGCTATTCCGAGGGTTCGTCAATCAAAAGATGAAGTAAAGTTCCTCATTACGATAAGGCCATTGATGCGAAAATGAAAAACCAAAAAGGTTCAGTAACCCGAGGGTTCGCTAATCCGAAAATGAGTAAATTAGTTAGTAAATCTGAAAATGAAAAGAAGGTGCGTACCAACGAACCTTTGGAGTTCAGAACCTTATTCCGTTTTCAGAGTAAATATCCTTTGGAAGAATGAACATTTTTTACATTATAAACGAATCGTAACAAAAACGAACCCGATTTTATTTTCGGATTATCAAACCTTCTATAAAATAACCCTTCGGAATAACGAGCCATATTTCGTTTTTGGATCAACCTTATTTCATTTCGCATTAACAAACCTTAGGAATAACTTCATTCTGGGATTAACAAACCTTTCTAAGGCCAAGTAAAAAAAGAAACCAGTTTCTCGTCCTCGCGCGCATCGATTTTGGCCGCCGCATCGATTTTTTTACTATTTACTATTTTCAAAATGGCGCTGAAAATACCAAGAAATTCATAATTCTCGTCCCAGCCCCCTTCCTGCCCGCATCGATTTTCAGTTGCCGAATCGACTTTTTTGATATTCACTATTTTTTCGGCCGCTGAAAAAAGAAATTGACAATAATATTCACCTACAAATGGTGATGTCTCATTTCTAATTACGCCTTGCGTCCTCTTCTTAGCTGCAGTACAGCTGTAGCTGTAGTGCATATGTGATTGTAATAACGCATGCATTTCACACTGCTCCACAAAGCAGTCGAACTGTAGTTGGATGGGCGGGCCGCGGGCGGGCCTGGGCTGTGATGTACAGCGCACTCGGTACGTCGTGAACGCGATAGCGGCAACATTTTTGCGAACAATCGCTGATATTCCACGCGTATTTCGCGCATTGTTCGTATTTTTCCCCGTTTCTCATATTTCAAGCGGATGAATTGTACTGTACAAATGCTTGTGAGGATTGTATGGAGTTTATATACATTTTCCTGTCATTGTGACTATGTGCAGTGTCGGAAGGTACGGTAATGCAGTGGCCGTGCCGTACCGTTTATTGGCAAAGTGTGCGTACGTGTCTGTAGCTGTGTAGAGGCCCGTACGCTCTGCTCTGTAACGTTGCATCTGACGGCGATGTACATGTATTGTTATATTTTGAAGATAAAATGAATGCGCTTTTCCAGCAAATGTAGAATTATAAAATGGGTGTATCTACAAAATAAATAACTTTTCCACGGATTCTGGTTTGTCTCGTATTTCTGCGGGATACTTTTCTTTACGATGTAAATTCACGGACACGGCCGTGAGTCGTATCATCTAGTGTGGTATACAATCATTCATCATCCAAATGATGAGTGATTATCAAATGTGTTTTTAGAACACGAAGAAACATCTTTAATGTTTAATGCTATAATGCCATATCAGTATCATTTTGACATCCATCTGCAATTGTACAAGCCAGTTTCCAGTTGAATGTGCTACAATTGTACTGTGAAGAAATGCAGATACATACCAGCTGTGTGGACACAAAAAGTCACAAACACCAATGATAAATAAAGCAGTGTTTTGAATATCATGGAATTTATTTCAGTCGTACATTTGTTGAAAGACATGTTTTATACCACATCAGAATTGCAAGTACACTGGTATCAGAAATGCCATTACAACACTAAATACCAGTTTTAAGATGGTCATTTTCCCTTGACATCTGTAGTGGAAAGAAAAAGCAAATGTATTTCTGCATGCATGAAGTTTCATTTCAAGTATGGTACATATATATATATATTTGTTTGAAAATGCACAGAGTGCAGGCAAGACATACACTTGGGACCTGGTCTCTCGTAACACAGCTACCAGAGTGATATTTCATTTCATAAATTGGATATAGAAAATAGTAAACAGAAGCGGATCTAGAGGGGGGGGGGGGGTTGGGGGGTTGCAACCCCCCCCCCCCCCCAAAAAAAAAAAAAAAAAAAAAAAATCCGGGGACCATTTTTTTTTTTATCTTATCTTTTTTTTTAACTTGTACATTTGTAATTTTATTTTTTTTTTCTATTTATGGCAATAACCTCTATACCAAAAATAGTGGTGTTTTAGATGCAAGAAAACGCCATTTTCACACACAGATTTTCAAAAATTCTCCCTACTGTGGGAGGGGGGAAACCCCCCTCCCACACCCTCCCCCCCCCCCCCCCCCTCGCTCGCTCCGCTCGCTCGGGCTCGGTCGCTACGCTCCCTCGCATACCGCCCCAACCCCCTCCTTTATAAAAAGCTAGATCCGTACAGCCCTCTCTCGTTACCTTTCTCAGAATTACCGGACGAGAAACACATTACTTTCATTTTGACAATCCTCGAAAAAAATAGTAAGATATCAAATATTAAGGACCTCCCTCATCGCCTTGCTCAAAAAAACCCGGACGAGAAACTACTTTCTTTTTTTACTTGGCCTAATAGCGAGCCTTCGCAAAAGCGAACGGTAACTGTGATATAGAACAAGTACCCATCAACCGACCAAATGCCAGCAACCCAAATTCTGGGTGATGTACTTAAATTATTCAATTCCTTTTTTTCTCTTTTACTACTCATTGTCGATCAAATTCTTATTCACCTGATACCTGGGTTTTTTTAATGTAGTATTTATGTTGCTACATATTTCAAAAAACAAAACAAAACAAAACAAAACTAATCGCTAACTACATAATTGATTTTTATATTGACAAAGCACTTTTGACGATAAACAATTTTGTCTTTCATTTTTTAAAGTCTCTCTTTTTTGAAAAGATCAATTAAGCAGATTATTCGAGCAGTCCAATCTAATTTCTACCCAAACATAACATCAAGGATCAAGGTGTTCATTTATTGGAAAGATGATTCTTTCTGAGACAAAATTTATCCAAAACTGATGGAATAATTGCGACCACATTCGGATGCATATCACGATTGGTAGAAAGGCTACCATCATTTTTAGATGCTACTCATTATCATAACCAAGATCATATCATCCCGCCAAAATGTGAAGGGTAACAATGTGAACAAAGGGTTTCCATTATACAGGTCCACACGAATTTCCTACGTGTATTGAGAATGAGATACACGCGGTATGCCGCAGGCCCTATAAAGAAATCACGTTTTGTGTAAAAATGGTTTAACTATACAGGATAATTTGCATTTCTAATATATAAAATACAAAAATAGACTGTATAATTGTGAATTTTGTCAAAAAGTTCCAAACAACTTAACAGGATTCCTCTCAAGGTATGTGCGCAAAAAAGCTCTCTCCCCCCCCCCCTATTATTCTAATATATACATATAAGTGTATAAATATGTGTATATGTACATATATATATATATATATATATATATATATATATATATTTGTAGGGTAGTATTGCATTTCAGTCCAACAGTGCTTTTTATTCAGACCAAATTTTCGACGAAAACATATGTCTTCCCTGAGGAAGACGTATGTATTCATCGAAAATTTGGTCCGAATAAATAATAGCACTGTTGGACTATATATATATATATATATATATATATATATATATATATATTATATATATAATATTTCCATAATGGACAATACAACTTTGCTATATTAGAGTACACAGTGCAGCAGTGTCAAATTATCTTGCATGATAGACTCTTTTTTATTTTATCTGGTGCTCCTCCAACAAGCGAACAATTTACTGACACTTTTGACTACTTTGCATAATGTTAAAATTCATCACATTGAAATTAAATTAGATAATGTGATCAAACTATATAATGTGATGAACTCACCAACTCATTAAACCAACACCATCTGTGCAAACTGAAGAGAACTAGTGTACTACAAGAACTGTCTTTATAGAGCACTAGCGCCTGTTTAAATCTTTATGAACTCATGACAAAAAACAAATGATGATAATACATGTAATCATTTCCTCAATCAACACAAAATAAAGTTCTTATTTTCAAACTCCCTCAGCAAATCAGAATAATGGTAACAGATGTCTGAAGCAAAGACGATGTACACTAAGTCATTACAGAACAGTGTTAATCTGCTGCTTATTACATTAAAAAAGAAAAGAAGAAAAAAGAGCGGGCTATAAATGTGTAACACACAAGTTACTGAAAAACATTGCCAACAAATTACATGTGAACGTGCAAATCTTTCAGCAATTCAGTTGGTTGACATCTTGCCCACATTTATAGAATCAAATGAATGTTAAAACCGGTGAATTTATGACCACTGGACTGCCATATGACTATACTAACTGCCATATGGTGCCATAGTCTTTCAGTACTATGTGTATGATTTGGTTTTTTCAAAAAACTGTGGATACCATAGTCTTGCTTTTGGGCAAAGGTCTAATAAAACAGAATGAGGATTAATTTGGTAAATATTGTTGAAGATACAGATCTCTTATTATTTTTCTTGGTGAGTGCTTATGTATCCTTCTTGCATTAACGATAACTTCTTGATGGAAACACTCACAGCAACTTTTCCTATGCCATGGAAGTCCTCGCCAAACTCAAATATTGATTCATCCATTTAATTACTGAATTCAGAATCTCAAAATTTGTGTTGTCTGGGCCCCCAATTTCTTGCTATACATTTACTTTTCACTGTAAAGTTCAGACTTGAAAAAAAAAATCACACTCCTGTGCTAGTTTACGAGAAAAAAAGAAGAAGAAATCCAAACATAACCAAATGACTTATCTTGTAACATCAAGAACTTAAGAATCAACGAAACAAAAATCAAGAATGCCATCTGCTGCAAGATCTAGCAATGTCTCTTCCACATCACCTTTTGAAATAGATTTTCTGTGATACAAAACAGTCACAATAACTCCAATCGACACTGTCATGAAAAATAAATAAAACATAGTTTGGATTACATCCCTAAGCGAGGGTTTTACCAATTCCTGACAGCATGCGCTCTCAAAAAATATATATATATGATACTGAATCGATGTTAGATGGAGAACGTAAATGAATAAGCACTGTGAAAGATGTAACATATTTCCATGTTTGCATAAACAATGATTACCCGAGTGCTATCAAAGGTTGACAGGCTTCAAAGGCTCACTGTATCTGGGATATGAGTGGTGAGTTCTGAAAGCATGGAGTTAATCTTGCATGAATACTGTGTATAAGGAACAAATGGAACGTATTGTGACTATCAGCATCCTTACACTTGCCTTCAACAAGGATAAAACTCGGAGGAAGACAGACAGAAACTTGCCAATACAATCAGAGACCAGGTGATCTATAGAGCCACCCCTGTCGCTAAAATTTCAAAAGCCACAATTGTACACAGACTATGGTTCTATGTGCTGCAGGGTATTATGAATACATTGCAAGTAAACTAAACATACATGTGCAGTGTTTAGCTAACACTTATCGTGGAACTAAAAGCACTACTACACACTGATTGTCATATTATGTAGTAAGTTCTTGCCAGCTATAGTTTCCTGAAAAGTTAAAAGACTGTTCTGTCTACAAACTTTGCAAGGTCTGTGTGCAAAATTTTGCCTACCTTCTCAACACACTTTTCAGCCTTCAAATATGAGCATTTCAGATCAAGCGATGTGATGAAAACAATAACGGTATCCAGATACAGGAAAATCTGTGAGTGTCTCATCAAATACATCATAGACGAACACATGTAAAAAGAAAAGTCTCATTCCTAAGAAAGAAACCCCACTATGACCTTAACACACAAGGACATAATATGTACATCAAAGGGATGGTATAGTATCAGTTGAAATGAGAATTAAGCTTTCAACTTTTGGGGAGATACATAGAAATTGCTTTATCAAATGCTAAAGAGCATGCAATTCTAGGAGGAATTCAAAGTTTATTCGATGAAAATCAGTTCTGAAATGGCCGAGATATCCAAAAACAAAGTAAAATAAAGCAATTATAATAAAAGGTGGGCCCCACCTTGTAATATAATTGCTTTGTTTTGGATATCTCGGCCATTTCAAAATCATTTTCCATCACATAAACTAAGGATTCTTCTTAAAATTATATGCTCTTTTATATTTCACAAGAGGTTTCTCATTATCTCAAAAACTCATCATAAAAAAGTTAAAAACATGAAGCCATATCTCAACCAAAACTTTACTATTCCTTTAAGCATCTCAGGTGACAAAACTGTAAACCAAGAAAGGAAATCAATCTGGGAGTGCTACATCAAAATATGTCAAAAGTGAATACAAAATTGGTCCACATATAATACAATTCTGGGGATGGATGACAGGCTATTGTTAAAGCTTGCAGTTGGTTAAAATGATTTAGTATTTCTTCACTGGCACCTTGATATGTACTAGTAAATTTTCCCTGGTCAAACTAACCATTTTTAAATACATACTCCTTGGTATCAGCACAGAATTGCACATATCTACACATGACACTCCAAGGTACATTCTATGTTGTGTGATCAACGAGAATAGAAAAATATATCACACAGCGGACATACATTCGTAAAATACCACACATTCGTAAAATACCGTCATGCCTCCAATATCGCAAAAAGTCCTGCTCTATTCAATCATAACAATCTAATCTGAGAAATTGAACTACTGGAATCATATTGCAAGCACTACACTGTCCAAAGTAATTCTTCATAGATTATTATGCTATATATCAAAAGGACTACAAAAAAAAGAGAGAATTATAATGCAGATATTGATTTTTTTCTTCTAAATAACATTTTGGAATTAGCATTGAAAGTATCTGATAGTTTGAAAGGATCATGACACATCTGACAATGGCAATGCTTGCTAAATGAATGAACAGGAAGTGAACAAAGAGGGCGCCTTGTACTCTTGCCTGCCCTATACAACGCTACATTATGTCACTCCAATACAACATAGTGCATCAAAATGTCATACTGCTTGCTGCATAGTTTTGGAACAAAAAGCATCTTCTTTAAACTTTTCTAACGACCTTCTGACGCTCGAAGACATGAAGATAGTACTGTATGTGTTCCTTACGCAAACGACTCAATGGCGCGAAGGGGGTCACACACAAGACTGTTGGCACTCCTAGTCATCCCAGTGTGGTTTCTAATCAAATTCATCACACTAAATTTTGTCATTTCAATGTTTTAATGTAAATCATCTATTACCAGAGTATGTTTCAAGTCCATGTATTGAAAAAAAATGAGGTCTATTAAATGTGAAGGCACTGCGTGGATTTCACCTCCCGCATCGATACGATTTTCAGTCTCTACTGCACAACTGCAATATGTCTTTTTATCCTACTTGGGTTACGGAATGGAAAATAAAACACTTCATACTAGTCATGACATCTGGGTAATTGTACACATCAGAGATCCTTACTATAATCACTGTCCTCATGCAAAACATATCAAGTTTCATGATAGTAGTCCTCAATATGAATACAACGTTATTTATGTTTGGTGTCGGACCTCTCTGGTAAAGTGGTTGTGACCCGAAAGTTATCTCACTTTGTTCTGTTCAACATATATCAATCATACAAGTAAGTACAAAAGTCTGGGAGCCATGCCTGAATACTACTGCTTAGTAACAGGAAAAAAAGGTTATAAGAAGGGAAGAAATCCCATCTAAAAGAAGGTACTATGCATGGATCCACATTTACAGGTATTTGCCATGTTCGGAACATGCTGCAGATCTTTTAAAAACAAGTTTGCTTGCTAGCTACCCATGAGAACTTGTGTGTATATTATAAGATATGTATTGGGTATATCGGGAAGAGCCATGTGGCTCAGTCGGTTAGCACGCTGCATGCCTTACTAGTAAATGATACTATACCAGAGGGTATATACATTTTTTTTTTGGGGGGGTCTGGGTAACCAGATTTTAGCTCACGACAATGTATGAGGAAGAAGAAAACAAAAATATAATTATGAAATTTTTTGTTTGTTTTTCAACTGAAGTGCTAATCACTACATCATATGGCTCACCAGAATGACCCAACATGATTGAGAGAAAAAGGAAAGAATTTTTTTTTCCAAACATTTTGCACAAATTTCACAGACCAAGTACTGATTCTTCTAACGATTCAAGAAATATAGCTTTAATACAAAACAACACACAGTGATCAGCAGTGATAGGAATTTACAAAAGTTGCAGTGAAACATCTGCTAGTACCATGAAGAACAGAAGTGAAAGACAATTTCACGAAAGACAGAAGTGAATGAAAGTAAAAAAGATACTTAAAGGACAAGTTCACCTTCATATACAAAGTACAATGTGGATTGAGTGAATGCAACGATATTGGAAGAACACATCAGTGAGAGTTTGGGTAAAATCAGACAATCCGTTCCAAAGTTATGAATTTTTAAAGTATCTGTGCGATCACTGCTGGATGAGAAGACTACTAGAGTGTATGATGTCACATGTGTACAACGATATAAAGGAAATATTAAGAAAATTCAAAATATTTTTACTTTTCTCGCATAATAAAGACACATGACTTTCCTCTTGCAGAAGGCACGGGGAATAACATTACCCTTTACATACGTCAATAACGAGTTGAGGAAATGCGCACTTTTTTCAAAAAGTAACATTTTGTAAAATTCTGTCTATATTTTCCTTATATCGTTGTATGCATGTAACATCATACACTGTAGTAGTCTTCTCATCCAGCAGTGAATGTGCAGATACTTTAAAAACTCATAACTTTTGAACGAATTGTCCAATTTTCCCCAATCTTTCACTGATGTGGTCTACTAGTATTGCTGCATTCACTCAACCAATATGTCTATGAACATGGACTTGTCCTTTAATAGATACAAAACTGTACTCCCTGCTCAAACCAGAAATAGAAATATTCAAATCCACTTTGGGAGTACACTGGATTACATACATATAGTACCTGAAAAATTCTATGTCTTCAAATTGTCAAATTGTCAAATTAGTCCAGCCAATTTAATATTTCTCTTCTCTATCATCACATCATCCTATATACAGTTGTAGTCAATAAAATCTAGTTACTACTACTACTAACTACAATATACACATCTACTTTGAAACATGTAAATTAAGAACACCAGCTGTTACTGGACTTCTCAGCATCTCATTGTGGTCAGTACTATAATGGAATTTCTTCTCAGAGAATTGCAGAAATTGTGCTTCTCTCTATTGCAGCAGTGTGGAAATAGAACTGGTAATTATAATAATGATAATAATAATAATAATCAAAAGACTCTTATAAAGTGCTCATTCTACCTTAAAAAATACTAATGGCGCAGTAGAACAGAGTGCATTATGTATCACGTTACAACAGAATATCATAGAAGATATCAGAAGATATAAGAACAACAGCTTTAGGAAAAATCAAACACTGTGCCCAGAAATGCACATGAATCAGTCATTTCTGTATTTTGTGAATATGATTAAAAAAACAACAACAACAAAATATGCAGTGGAAAGTACCCTATTGCAGTGCAGAAGAGTATACATACATTGTATGTAGTAGCTGTGCTGCAGAAGTGTGCCTTATCAGTGTTATTTTTATCATTTTTATTTCTGCAAAATGATACCATCACTCTTGTGTCCTCTCTAAATTAGCATCATTTTCTCAAACAGAAACTAGCATCTTAGACATACCCTGTATATATATGAATTAATTCAAAAGAAAGATTCAAACATTCGCAAACCTGTTGAGAACTCCACATATTCATGTAAATCTAAAAATTGTTCTTTTCTTAGAGCAAATTTGTACAAATACAGGTAGAAAAATATTGTCTTCTAAAGTTCATCGCATGTGTGAAAAAGAAGGCACTAGTCTTATTCCAATACACATTTAAAAACTATGCAAATGGCCAATGTATACAAACACGGTCAATATTTTCAGAATTTGATATTTGGATATATTTGCGAGTGCACATTTTATGAGAATTCTTTTTTTTTTCTCCTCATTGTAGATTCCTTTTACTCCTGTTGTATTTATTCAGTTAAAGGAAATCAATTAATAGATTAACAGCACCCAGTTGTAATGTAATTTGATGTCATTGATTAATCTTTGCCTGCACCAGTTCAGTTCTCAAACAGATTGAGCATTATGGTGCTAATCCTGAGGTGCTAGGCTTTGTCGCAGACCTTTGGTGAACAAGAAATCTTAACACTAAGCAAAGGATACCTGACAGGTCTTTTAAACTATGTATGTAGGAAAGTGGAAATTCACTTTGGCCTACGTTTTGTGAGTTTTGAGCGAGGCGGTCAAATACATGTGTGTCTGCCAGCGGAAAGCACAAGAACACTTTGCTGATTTCCTGGTAAAAAGAAATAATCACAATATGCAAACCTGACTCTTGAGTGGATAAAACTCTCTGCTCTAATACAGCTGATTCTGCCGGATATTTCTATTACGTGTGCAACACAAAGTGTTGGACACATAATCATTTTCAAATTTCACTGCTATTCCAATACTCAAATTTCATCATGACCATAATTCGTTCTCATGAATACTTTCAGTCGTCACATTCAAACTTGGGTTGATGTTCATTGCTACAGAATACTTTTTTTTTTTTCCACACAGACAATATATCATGATATAGCATTCAAGAAGTATCTTAAATTGCTTACTATGAAAAATAGATTAGTTTTTGTCACATAAATATATCACGATATACAATTTTGAAAGTACTAAAAAGTATATTATACGTCAGAGTCAGAATACAGAGATTTCACATCAATATTCGACATTACCTGGATCGTATCGAGTTCAAGTACTTAATTGTAAATTGTTGATTTCTTTAACATTGTGCCTGTTATGCTCCCCAAGTAATAGAACTTAACAGGGAGCAATTTGCATTCCATGAAGGAACACCTTAAGGAGGAGTTAAGTGCCTCTACTCCTGGCCTTCGTTGTCGACCAGACCCCGCTCATCCCCTCCAGCGGGTGGGGCACCCACTTCGATGTGCATGTCATCCACCCGCTGCCCTTGCTGCGCCTCGGCCGAGTAGGCAGGGGGCGGTTCCGGCATGTGGCTGTGAGGGGGCGGCGGCATGAAGGCATGTGGGGGTGGTGCATCTGGGTAAATGGTGCTGGTGTACATTGCGAGTTTCTCTGCGTCGCTGAATTCCTTGTCCGGGAGGGGTCCCGCCACCTCGTCCGGAAGGCCCGTCTTCTCGGCAGGGTAGCTGGGCTGCCCTCCCCCGACCGCGCCCATTGGTGGGACGAAGCCTGGATTCTCAAACGTGGCAGGATAAGCAGTCTGTACAGAGATTGGGATAAAACATCATACTTGTACTTCTGCTCCTATACTCCTTTTGTGGTTTGACAACTTGTACAAGTGTATGTGTTCAACTCATAATTCAGTGCCAGATATCGGTACATGTATAATTGTTATGTCCTTTCTACAAGCAGCAGTTGCTATGGTTGCAAACATATCTGAAAATTAAATCCAAGAGACTACAGAGGCTTCGCACTCATCTGAGCTCCTGGACAAATGTAACTCTGATGCAACTTCCCTGTGGTACCCCTTGACTGTACAGGTACGATATATTATGAATACCTTTTCTCGGGCCTTACAATTAATTGCAACATCACATTCTTTACCTTCAAGGGTATATCAGTTACTGCTTACAAAAAGTGTAGGTGCCAAATGCAGCCACCAAAGGCACTGTCTTGAACAACTTATGTTTGTAATATCTACATGCAAAAACGACACAGGGATACACATCCAAAGTTTAGATCTGGAGAAGAAAATCTCTCAAAATTCACTCAGTTTTGATGCCTTTTACATGTACTGTACCCCATGCACGTTGGTTAATTGCCACACTATTTAAACAACTTTGTATTCCCTACACCTTTAAGAATGATATTCCTTTACAGGAGGGTAACAATGGATTATGGGCACTGAAGGAAAGCATAAAACATATACAGATAATGTACGAAGCACAACGGACTATGGACTAGCTCACAAAACGTGATCGCAGTAGTTCAAGATTGAGCCCTTCACTCACATGACCAATTTATTTTTCAATGCACATAGCCAAGGGAAAGTTGTGTGGCATGGCATCATCTTCTGTTTTTACTCAATTCACATGTCATTGTGAGTAACAGTTATTTTACAAGTCCTTTACTGCATACCAATTTCAGGACTTTTTCACTTTTTTTTTCATAAAGGAAGCTTTATTAATCCGTTTGTTTTGTCTTTATTTATCAACATCAAACAAATCATGGTTTGGAGTTTCCCTTTTACAGGGTGTCACCCTTTTGGAGAACAGGTAGTGCAGGGAGAGAACAAGGTTATTGGCCTGACTGAATCAATCGTTATTCGCTGCCCCCCATGGTACATTTGAGAATGACTAGCTAGTGCAGGCCTGCTGGAATAGAATTGTGTATCAGCAAACACGTGCATGAAAGCGCACCCTCGTTGGTAATGTTCCGACTCTAGTCAAGATTCTTTGGCCGTGTATATACTGTGTTCAAAGCTGTATACAATTTGTTACCAGAATTCCTGAGCATATCCAAGTTGGGCCAGGAGGGGGAATTAGGAAGGGACAAGGGAGGGTGCATATGTATAGGAAGGGATTAAAAGCAAACTTCCAGAATGTAGGATCAGCTTACCTCATACACCGGATTGGATTGGTTTGTGGGAGGAAACCTGTTTCGGTCCAGTTCAACGTTGGTGGTTCCGTTGTTGTATGAGACATTGCCTGCTGTTTCTCTCTTTGACTTGGCTCTGTGTAAAGTAGAATGCATCAAAATGAATGTGATGACAAGTACTGTATACACCATATATTTCGCGAGTCTAAATTTTCGCGAATCGAGGATTCCCGATGATTTCTCGAGTGGTTAAATTCGCAATCGTGGAGTCCTGTACTGAACGGAGAAGTGTACATGCATACGTCACATTAACATCGGGATCAGAGTCAATATTTTTGCGTGTCCTTAATTTCGCGAATAGCACCCGACTCGCAAAATTTGCGAAAATAAAAACCTCAAGAAATATTCAGCATATACAGTATGTAGCCACAAAATAACAATAAAAGTAAATTATGTATTAAACTTTCCTTTTCATTCACACCCTCCAAAAATCTACAATATGTTTTTGTGGTGCTGAGGTTTCTTACACATTACCCACAAGTTGACAGCAGTGTGAAAGTGGAAATGTTCAGATAGCCTAAACATATTTGGTTTTACATGAATTCATAATTAATAGCAACATGTTGACATTTAGTGAAATTTAGAAAACATAATACTGCAACAGACCAAATGTGACAACTTAAATAGGCCCTACACACAAATGCTTTAACTTTTATGGTATTCCAAGTATATTTTTCCACACCAAATACTGTTACCTTTAAGAGGAATTACATAGCTATACAACATGTATGATGTCAACATATAACACCTTACACATAATTTTGACACTGCATTTACCATACACTGATGCATACACCATCATGCATAATGGAGTATGCTGTGTCATGTAATATGGAAGGTGGTGTATGCACTGTACTATTAAACACCATGCTACACCAAGGGAGGCAGGTAGCTGCTTCAACTTACCGTCGTTTGTAGGCGTAGAGCAACAAGAGAAGCATAAGGATGAGAATGATGACAATGAGAGTTGATGATACACCAGCCAGGATGGGGACATTGGATGCATCTGTGGACATAGAGAAATGATAATCAAGGTGTAAACACTAACACTTTACACAGACACCAAACACAAAGATTACACGGTATAAGAAGAAGGAACGTATCAATATAGCAGAAATAGACAGATTTAATGATAAATTTCACAAATACACATGTATGAAGAGCTCTTACCCAAAACAAGGTGTTAAATCCATTTTCCTTGAAATTGGATTTTTTGACAGAAACATATTTACTTTTAATAGTCTAATACATTAAAGGACAAGTTCACCTTCATTAACATAAGGATTGAGAGAATGTAGCAATATTAGTAGAACACATCATTGAAAGTTTGAGGACAATCCGTTCAAAAGTTATGAATTTTTGAAGTTTTTGTGCAGTCACCGCTGGATGAGAAGACTACTGCAGTGTATGATGCCACATGCGTAGAACAATATTGACCGATTCTGTGACGCGCTATGTGTATTTTTGGCATGGGCGCAGCCATAGTGGGTGTATCAGCCGACCCCCCCTCCGCACTCCCCCACCCCTCTCCCTACATTAGCACGCGCGCAGAATGAAAAACTGCTTTAGCCAATAGGCGTCTCGTACTGAGTGCGCGAATGCTTGCTTAGTACGCGAACCTTTGTTACAAGTGCGTGTAAACATGTTGCCCCAGGGTGGGGGAGAGCAGGGGGGTCGGCTGATACACCCACTATGGCTGCGCCCTGTGCCGTAAAATGTCTGCTGCCCTCAACGAACCCGAATCGGTCAATAAGGAAAATATAAAGAGAAATTCACAAAATTTCATCTTTTGAAAAAAGTACACATTCCCTTTACTCGCTACTGACATATGTTATGGGTAATATTATTCCCATTGCCTTTAGAAAGAGGCAAGTCGAGTGCTCTTTTATTATGCAAAAAAAGTGAAAATATGTTGAATTTTCTTTATACTGTTGTACACATATGACATCACGAGCCTTAGTAGTCTCCTCATCCAGCGGTTCCAACACAAAAATTTTAAAAATTCATAACTTTTGCATCGATTGTCCAATTTTTCTCAAACTTTCACTGATATGTTCTACTAATATTGCTGCATTCTCTCAATCCTTATGTTTATGAAGGTGAACTTGTCCTTTAAACTCTTCTGTAAGTATTGTAAATCTTGTGAGAATATGGAGAAATCAGACAATGAAATATGAGTTTTGCCCCACGAGGCACACGTAAATCCAGCAGGATCCACTCAGAAACCCATGTACACATTTCAGTGCACTTCGACTCCAGATTGAGTAAGGTCAAGCTGGCTAGCTTTCCTTCCGTTGTAGCTTCTCACCCTCATATTACTTCATTACTAGCTCTGAAATGTTTCTCGTTTGTACATTATGCATTCTTTGGATGGATGAATGAAATGGGAGGAGAATTTGTAGAGAAAATAAATCATCCCAGAAAAATTTAGAAATCCACAGAATCTATAGTCATTGAAAAACAACTTTTTTCCATGTTGTAAATCATGGTGCTCAGATTTTTGTGCTAGAAGGTGCTAAATCCACAACATTAAAAAACTTTAATTAATCCTTCTCTTTCTCCTTTCCTTCCCTGCCCCTCCCCTTGATACCCCCCCCCCCCCCCCCAGGCAGGAAAAACCCTCAAGAGACCATCACTTACTTTGTGTATCACTTTCTCTACACGAGTTTCCTGAGAAGCCATTCACGCATCTAAAAGAGAAAATCATAATTGATAGACATGCAGTGACAATGGTTACTATCGATAAGTCCTTTTTCTTCAGAGGGTGCTTTACAACAAACAATGGAATTAGTCTGTGTGATAAAGTGATGACAATGTGTGATTCGTCCAGTCTTCACAGGTGACATAATAATAATAATAATAATAATAACAATAATCATACTATAATTCGAGCAACGTTTGTCTGTCTGTTTGTCTGTTTGTTCCTCTACTCCTCCCAGGTCCTTGGTCCGATCTCCATCAAACTTAGTGGGTGGATGCAGGTTGACCGCGAAATTACCGTTGCGGGGTTCATTTTTGGAAAGGTCAAGGTCACTGGGGTCAAAGGTCAAATAACTTCTAATCTTCGTCAGCTGCAATAATCAAACACCCGATAGAGGGTGCTATGTAGGCCTACTTACACGGGGATTCCCCAGAAATATAATCAGACACCCGATAGAGGGCGCTATGTAGTCCTACTCATCAGTGCCGTATGGCCGTATAAAGAGAGTCTGGCCAACTGCTAATTTGGACGCCATGTCGTTACCACGCGTATTACGCGTTACAGGGTTAGCTTTTACGCTCAGACGTAACAAAATAACCAAGCCAAATAAGGGGTAGTTAACAATGGGCACTGCGTATGAGTGCACTTCAGTAACGACATGGTGCCTGTAGATCACGGGACCAGCTTTTGACCAATCACAGGCTTCAAAACACATAAGCCAAAAACCGAGTTGGCCAGACTCTCTTTATATACGGCACAGCTACTCATATGGGGATTCCCAGGTGTACGCCTACTTAGCTTCCAGCAAGTTTGGCCAAGATCAGACCAAGGAGTAGCGCAAAACAGTTATTTGACCTCCATTGACCCAGTGACCTTGACCATTTGTGGGGGAATCCCCATAGAGGATTTCTGGCACTCCACGGGTACATTGACTAGTAGTAATAGTAATAGTAATAATAATAATAATAATAATAATAATAATAATAATAATAATAATAATAATAATAATAATAATAATAATAATAATAATAATAATAATAATAATAATAATAATAATAATAATAATAATAATAATAATAATAATAATAATAATAACAACAATAATAATAATAATAATAATAATAATAATAATAATAATAATAATAATAAAATAATAATACATTACATTTGTAATGCGCTTAATACAATGTTTCTAAGCGCACTCGAAAAGAAAACAAAAGTTTGTAGATACATGTAGTGATGTACAGGACACAATTATAACTGCCCTGCAATTAGGCATTTTTAATTGTACATGTTCCAGTCTGTGCAGATCATTCATGTTATATTTCTTGTTTTCTTCTTACAATCACACTTGGAACTCTTTCTAATACAGTGTGTTATTTTATCAGGTCACAGAAATGGAGTTCCTTTATACCTAACATGGTCAACGGTGATGCTTACACATATACTGTACATACAGAGAGAGAGAGAGACACACACACACACACATACACACACACACACACACACACACACTCAGCTGGTGGAGAAAATATCACGAGAACTCCATGAATTGTCAAAGCAAGGAATGAACAGTTGATCAATTGTTATCCATCAGGAATACAGATTTACTGACACCATAGATCTCGTAATTAAATGACATTTTATGAACAGCACAGCAATTTATTTAGAAGGTAACTTAAGCACAACATCTGCAAGTATTCATTTTAATGTCCTTGCTGTGCTGTATCTTATTGTAATGACTCAACTTTGCTCATGTATGAATAGATGGGTGGATGGATGAATGGATGGTATAAATGAATGGATAGATGGACGAATGAAAAAAAAAAAATAAACAAACGAACATATGTATGCAAGTATTGTATGTATGTAAAGTTAACCCATACTGTGCTGAATCTGCCATTTGGCACACAGGGGGATACTTTCTGCACAGTGTGACACCAATGTTTTGGAACTAACCATCAATATTAGAAATAACCACATCCTCCTAATCCCTCATTTATTACAATTTCCCCCCCCCCCCCCTTTTTTTTTTTTTTTTTTTTTTTTGACAGAGGGAATATGTAATACCCCAGCAGACAATCTTACAGTTTTTTTAGGCCAAATTTCAAAATCATGACCACATGCACATGTCTGAGCACAAAAACGTAGAGGATCTCACAATATTCCATGCATTCATGTATCAAGGCAAGAATAAGTCACAAGTGAAAGAATGAATGCTATCAACAGGCTCTTTCAACTCACCTACAGCTCCCATCACTCAGGCATACACCTCCATTTTCACAATGACAGTCTGTGAACAGCAAAAAATGAGACAAAAATTCATGTTTTTCATCAGGAATTCCTTCCAACTGAGAAAGGAGATGGTAAAATTGTCCCAAATCTGATCTTGCCATCATGATAGTATACCTCCAATCTGTGTATATACTCCGTCTTCCTTTGTGAATTATAATTAACTTATTTTGATGGATTTGTCAGTATATTTGTGTGAACATATCCCTTTGTTATACTCGGGTGGGTTTACTAGTTCAATTATCCTCGCATTTGATTGAACAAACATGATCACATAACAGTAAATCGTTTATAAAGTTCTCCTACTGGCAAAGAATTGTAGGGATGCTCTCTTACGGGAAGAAGATGTAGTCAAAACAAATGACTAACAATGCCATAGGTTTTCAGCACATTTGACTAAATATATTTTTACAGTTCTCTCCAGTGCTAGAGAATAATATGAGGGATAAGTATTCAGGAGTGCGAATATTACATACTTTAGGACCAAGCAAATAGCGCCATAATAATAACTCCCACCACCACTTCAGACACAGTCTTAGGATTGATTAATTCATTCTTTATTTGAATTGATTATCACTGTTTTATGTAGTCGCCATGGAAGCAATGAATGCTTGCGTATTTACAGTGAGCAGCTACAGGACCAATTATTGACTGTAGCCGCGGTCACACTGGCAAAAGATTGCGACATTAAAATTGCAAATACTTCACAATCTTTGATCTTCTGTCCACATCACTGGCAGCCAAACTTTGTGATGTTTAACATTCTCAAACTTTGAGTCACTGGTGCACGTTTGCAAGAAAGAAGAAGAGTGCGGCATCTAAGACTTAATTAAAGTGACTGTGACGAAACTATACACAAACATACATCAAAATGTTTGCAAACAGATGGTGGACGTGTCATGTGACAATTGACTTGCCTTCACAACTGCCCGAAGATGCCAAAGATTGGCGGGGGTCTGGGAAATTTCCTTAGTTTGAGTGGGAAGTTACACAAGTAGTTTCGCAGGAATTAAGCGTCTGCGGTCATAGTACTGGCAAAACTTCAAGATCCTGAAGATCATGATCTTAACCCGTTGAGGACGGGTCCCGAGTATACTCGGGCAAGCGTCTATTGGAAATGCGTGTTGTAGCAAAATCAAACCTTCCTTAATGGGTTAAACTTTGCAATTGATGACCAGTGTGACCATCGCGGCTACTGAGTCCCTTCTGATGGACCAGGCTATGAGGACAACATGCCTTGCCATGTCACAAGGCATAAGCAGGTCTGCCAAGGGTTAAACCAGGGACCCTATGATTGATGCTCTGCAGTCTCATAGCTTTGGTCGCAACAGCTCCCTCACAAATACAAAAACAGCTGCACAACAATCTAATCCCAGGCAATTAAAAGGTGAGGATCTTGATGCCAGGAGAACTTACCATCACAATTTGACGTAACTCCATCATCGTCATTGGGGGAAAGAAGGCACAGCCCACTGCAGATGCGACTGATGCATGGGTTGTCCACTGGGGTTGGGTAAGACATTAGGAGGGAATCATAAATTACCAAAAAAAAAGATTTCAGAGTGAAAAAATATGTTCAGAGAAGATAACACAAATGGTGATGCACTGATAATTGAGCCAATCAAATGAAGACACATCTGTAGGACATACTGTTTAATAGGAATTATTTTCAGATGAATTTTCACTCAGATATAGTTTCAAAATGTACAAGTTACATTGCTTTGATACAACTTGAGTATGTATCCATTCCATGAATGTCATCTTCCATCATTTTCCATGAGGAATATAAAATTGCCACTGGACTTAAGTCTGGAAAATAGAACTATGTGATGACTTATGTCATTTGAAGGTGCAATGATCTTGATTTAATGATGCTGGTTAATGAAAATAATGGCATAAGTAATACATTATAACAAAGAAATGATAAATACATTGTATGATAATAATGACAATAATACAAAATAATTATTGGAACACAAACAACAACAATACTAGTAATAAAAGTGGTTTGGTATGTACTCCTTTTTTACCATGACATTTAATAGCTTGGTGCATTTAAAGGACAAGTTCACCTTCATAGACATGTGGATTGAGTGAATGCAACAATATTAATAGGACACATCAGCAAGAGTTTGAGGAAAATCAGACAATCCATTTAAAAGTTATAAATTTTGGAAGTTTCTGCTTAGTCACTGCTGGATGAGAAGACTACTACAGCTTGTGATGTCACATGAGTACAACGATATAAAGAAAATAATAAGGACAATTCAAGATATTTTCACTTTTCTCGCATAATAAACGAACACTTGACTTCCCTCTTTCAGAAGGCAAAGGGAATAATATTACCCTTAACATGCGTCAATGACGAGTCGAGGAAATGTGCACTTTTTTCAAAAAGTAAAATTTTGTGAAATTCTCTTTGTATTTTCCTTATATCGTTGTACGCATGTGACATCATACACTCTAGTAGTCTTCTCATTCAGCAGTGACTGTGCAGATACTTTAAAAATTCATAACTTTTGAACGGATTGTCGTATTTTCCCCAAACTTTCACTGATGTGTTCCAATAACATTGCTGCATTCACTCAATCCACATGTATATGAAGGTGGACTTGTCCTTTAACAATACCATATATCATTACCCTGGTCACTATAATCAATCCTTTACATACTACAGCATGCTTTCCACTCCCTATGGAGAGGAATTCCAAACTTTTCAAGCCAGGATGCTTACTATCCAACTACATAATAAGGGACGGTGGAGGTGTATGCAGGCAGAATATGACAAATGTGAAAGCCAGCTGGTCTGAGCCCTAGAATAAGTGGCAGAAATCCATTTGAACTCAATGTCTAATTATTGTGGGATCACTCCATCTCAGAGTATAGTACTTTGTAATATAATGCTCTATCTCCGCATATTCAACGAGTCTAAATTTTCCCTGATCGGGAATTCCTGACAATTTTGCCGGTGGTTAAATTTACGATTGTAAAGGACAGTAATGAAGGGAGAAATGTGCATGCGTGCACGTTTCATTGAAGTTGGGATCAGAGGTAAGTATCTTTTTTCCATGTTGTCAGATTCTGGGATAGCACCTGACTCCAAAATTTTGCACAAAAAAAATACCCACAAAGTATATCACTGACTTACAGTGCTGTGGGTAGCGCTGGAATTGGTACATGCGGATTGCACCGGGGTTGACGAGGTTTGGAATTTCTGTGACGTTCTTCGCCGTATTCAGACGCTTCGCCGCCAAGACTTCTCCCGTCGAGCTGGCCGTCCAGTAAAACGTGTCTTCAAACACCTCCACTTGGAATGGATTGTACAAAGCTATGAGGAAAGATCACACATAGAGATCCAAGGTAAGAGCAAGGAATTTATGTCATCTGTTGTTTCGGTACAAGCAGAAGAAGACAAAACAGTGATGCCTTCACTACCATTCATTATCATTTTATCATTGTGATGGTAAAGAGTGTAATCGTCATTCCTATCATCATAAAGGAAAATAATTTGTTGATGCGTAAAGTGTATCTGAACAAAAAAAAAAAAAATTCTGACATCGTATTTAATATTGTATTGGCAATATCTCTGAGAAATCCGTGTGTGAGGTTGCTTCCATAGAGAGATACTGAATTAAAAATATCAGTCCCAAAACACCTAAAATTTATACGGGCATATGCGCCTTGATCTTAAACTTGTCATGTAGCTTTACCGCTTGTATTTGATTGTGTAGTTTGATATTTGAACTTTCTGTACAAACTCTGATTTTCGGTATCATTTTTCAAACTGACGGGCTCACGCATGCACATACGTGTAGGCATTTCAGTAAGCGAGGCAATACGTATAGTAAAGTACTCAATATAAATGTTTGCCACCAGAGGCAAGTGAAGAAAATGTGCACACACCAATGGGCTAGCGCGGCTACTAGTGCAGCATGCTTTGCCACAGGCCAATATCAAAAATCAATATTTCTCAGTTAAGGTCGCTTTATATGTTGAGCAAGACCTTTCTCTAGGGTAAAGGACATGTCCTTACACCCCTCAAATTTAAATTTCAAGGTACAGATACAATTTAACCCGTTGAGGATGGGCTGATTTTGCTACAACATGCATTTCCCATAGACACATACCCGAGTATGCTCGGGACTCGTCCTCAATGTGTTAATACACATTATGGCTCATTTTGTATGCATATAAGTTATAGAATATACCTATAGGGTAACTACAAAAATTATAATTTCTTGCAATTTCAGTGACATGATTATTTCTAATCATTTCTAGAATCACCTCCACTCATCAGCGTCTTGCGATTGCTCCCATCAAACGCCATCCCTTGAAGGATGTTCAGCTTCTGGTCGACGAAGAAGATGCGGTCATCATTGGCGAAGTCGATGGTCATTCCTGTGGGCTGCACCAGACCTCTGCGAACGATCTGGATGGAATTCTCGCCATTCATGTAGGCCCTGCCGATGAAGGCACTCCCGACGGTCGATCCAGAATCAGCCCAGTAGACATATCTGCAGAATCAAACAAGATTTGTGCATTTGTGACTGCCTTGCTCAAAACTCACAAAAAGCAGGTCAAGTGAATTTATATACTATATGTCAGTATCTCTTAAAGGGGCATTCCAGATGATTTTAATAAGTTCACATCATGTAGTACATAAATCAACAGCTCCATCTATACATGTAGATTTCCTTGAGCTCCAACTCATGCATTCTTATGGTGACCCTGCCATGTCATCATCCTTGTTCATTGCAATTTGTAATATATTTTCAAAATATTTTAATTCTTCATCCCAATTATCACACAATCTGAAACTCTGTCTTCAGTATAACCAATCTATAGTTGTTCAAATGTAAAAATCTGAAAATCACCCGGAGACATCCTTTAAGTAATACAAATTTGTATTGTTTAGAAGGTTTGAGAAGAATCTCCTACACACAGCCAAAATATGCTTTTTTTAGGCTAATCGTTAACACTCAAGCTCGTTTCATTTGTTTTGTGAGCTTTACGAAATCATGTCCCTACCCCTTGCGTGGACTGACCACTAGTGCTGTCGGTGACTCAGCATTCTGCTTGGTCAGCAGATTCTACAAATAATAACAAATCATCATCACACTGAAATCGCAAGAAATTATGATTTTTGCAGTTACCCTGTAGGTACATATATATATATATAAATTCTGTAACTTATATGCATACAAAATGAGTCAAAACCTACCCCCTGCGTGGATTGACCACTAGTGCCGTCGGTGACTCAACGTTTTGCTTGGTCAGCGTCATCTCAAACTGACCCTCCAAGTTGGCCACTGCAATTTTTGGGTAGGGATCGGACGCCACCTGTCGCCTGCGCCGACGCCGGGTTGTGACGAGGGTCGGCGACCCCTGGTCTGTGAAGTAAATGTTTCTGGAGAGAGAAAAGTTTAAAATAAATCACTTTGTTACTCATCTCTCCCTATCTTACATAATATCGTCGCCGGTCACACGAACCGACGAATCCCTCAGGTTTGCGCAAGAATGACAATTCGAGAAAATCGCGTTTGAAGTTAACCCATTTTTGACTTATGGTTGCTACACTTTCATGTCTATAATTTCCAATTATTTTTGTAGTACATCAGATTTCAATTCTTGCTCTAACTTGTGAAGTTTTTATCGAATTGTATTGTTAACAAATAAGCGGGAAATCGTCAAAGAGCTGCATGCATGTATTTTCGGTCTGCAAAGAACGTTGTCATTTTCCATGTGTGTCCATATGTACATGTACACTGTACATTGAGCGTTGTCATTGTCAACACATGTATTACATAGTACGCGCACTGTGCGCGCAGTCAATGAACCGTTGAATCTCAGAAATTACACGCAAGTCAATGCGCACTGATTCGTCGCTTCGGTGACCACGCATATGCGCGGTCACCGAACCGTCGAATCGCCTGATTGTTTAACACACGCGTCTATGGGGAAAACAAATAATTTTCACAAATGGAATTACATACTTCTACAAAAGTGATAACTACGTAAACATTACACCGAATTACACACTGAGAATTTCAGAATATGTAGTATGGAATATCTACTATCGAAATGATTGAAAATCTCAAAATCGAAAATTTGACCCAAAATGGAGTGATTCGTCGGTTCGTGTGACCGGCGACGATATACTCTCTCCCTCCATTCCTCTCTCTTCTCTCTCTTTTTTCCTCTCAAATTTTCTAGTACCTCTTTAAGATTATGGACAGACTTGATGAATTCAGCCAGTTGTAGCTATTGCCTCAAACAACATACACAACAGATCAAAAATTGAAACTACAGGATGATATAGGAAGGTGTTTTTCGGTTGTTCATTTGTGCACAGGTTTCTTTATTTTTCATAATTTACTGCATATTGCATATATTTTGGTAATATACTCTTTTGAGAATTGTACGACAGTGCTATGAGTGGATAAATTGCAAAATTGCAAACCACAGCAAATGCAGTGATATGCAAGTGTTTAAGCCAATTTTCCACTGCTTTTGCTTATTTCAGGGTGTGGTTGCAACTTATGTCACTAATCAACAAAAATTTTGGGAATTTTAACAATCTTTTAGACCTTTTGTATATCTTGCTCCAACTATTGATGACACCACTACCAATCCGTTCATTCAATAATATTTAATGAGTTAATACAACGGTGAACATGGTGGTATTGCGCTTCAGGCATACTGCACACGCAAAATATTTAGCAAGGTTTTCATTTTCGCTAATTTAAAAACACATGAAAATGCTAATTCTAATTCCAACATGAATGAGACATGTATGTACTTTACATTTATCTTTTCAATACTGTACTCCACGATCATGAATTTTGCTACTCACAAAATAATCAGGAGGTCCCAATTTGCGAAAAAATTTGGCTTGCTAAATGTATGGCATACATTGTATACAGTAATCCTTTCTTTCTTTCTTTCTTTCTTTTGTTTTTTCCTTTTTTTTTTTTTTTAGATGGAAAGCTATTTGTAGTAAAATCCTACATTGGATGACAATATTTTGGTGCAGGCCTATAGCTGATGTATGTGGTGTGTAATGTATAACTTTTTTCAGGGGAAAACTATACACTTGTGGAATAGCTCCCTCTGCTGGTGACATGATGAGACTGAGGAATGAACCCTTGTTCTCTCAGAGTTACCTTCCGATCCAATCCACTGCGATGTCGATGGGCCGGAAGACGTTATCCACCGCCAGGTTCTCCGGTGCGAAGCTGCTGTCGAGATCCAGCGAGTGCCGCTTGATGCTGCGAGCCTCGCTGTCCACAAAATACACATACCCTGAAAAAGACATCACGAGACATCATGAAACGGGGAGATACTTTTGACCACACTGACACAGACTGACTAATTCTCTTAATTGTGTATCCAATAAGACCCCCAATAAAAGTTCTACAGGATTATGTCCACCACCACGACTTCCCATGTTACATCTGTTTATACTGCAGTGTTTCATTCTACACACATCTACACTGTATAAGTTTCCTGAGCCTTTCTCCAAATGTCAAACTTTTTTCCCACCGCATTTATCACTGTACAAACACATTCTTTGCAATTATTCTCTTCTTCTTTTTTTCAGCTTACCTTTTGTGTTGCCATGCTTTAAAGAATAACCTGCCTTCAACTGGAACAGTAGTTGAACATACCATCAAATGTGCTAGCATTAATACATACACATGTATTCATCTATGCTAAAAACGTAACTGCAGTTATTGCACCCTGATGTCTAATTTTCAACTTCCCCAGCTTGTTATTTCCTTTCATTTTAAATATAGATATATTTTTCATTCATTAAGTGTAAATCAGATCTCAATTACCGTTTAAACCAATAAATGACATTAAAAAGATGTGATTAATGAGATCTGTAACCAAACAAACTCAGTATGAAGTTAATGTAGGCCCTATCATAGTTCTTTTTCCATTACACACCCAAACATTAATGTTGCATGGGTCATTTTTTTTTCCCATTTGTATCTACTAACATTGTACAGTATGTCCTCCCGATTCCACACTATCCAAAAAAAAAAAAAAAAAAAAAAAACCCTGCGGACCTGCATACTTGGCCAAGCAATTTGACCAAAGTTATGAGTGCCATTATTCCATCACTAGGATAGTAGAAAAGTGCAGTTGTAAATGCTATCATAAGGTCATACACATAGAGGAAGAAAAGAAAAAAAAAATTAAACATAATGCTGAACAGCAATTGTACACGCAGCCTTTACACAGATACATCATCTACATGTACCTCATGCTTAATGGGCAAGCATAAACAATTAGCATTAGCATCCAAACACACAAGCAAAAAAAACTCACTTGTTTCCAGCATGTAGTCCAGACCACTGACCCTGGTTTGATGGTCAACGACCTTGTTCCTCTCCCCGTCCCGGTTTGTGAATATAGTCTGACCATCGGCCACTATCAGGTACTCTTGAGCTCCTGTGAACAATACAATGTCCAAGAATTCAGGGGCAGCCATGTACAAGAAAACAACTAGAAATGTCGCTACGGCGACTGGTGTATGCCTCCGCCATAATGCATGGTTCTCCTAATAGGTCTTTAGTACAATGTGTGATGAGTTTCACACAATTGGCAAAATATTAAAATGACAGGTTTGCCTCAAATGTGCTGAATGTTCACTTTCCTAGAACTAGGTTCAATTGGATGAATGATTAAAACGTCAGAGTGCAGGTATTTGGGAGAACTGATGATTTTTACTTGACTTTTGACCCTTTTATAAGTTTATGCATTGAGTAATTTTCAAGGTATTGAGAAAAGTATAGTTTCAGTGTCAAATGGTAAAATAGTACTATCTAAACATGGCCTTTGACCTTTGATCTCACAGTTCCAAAGAGAATCACTGTCAGGTAGAACATGCATAAATATGTAAGTTTCATGATAATACCTTGAGTTACTTTTGAGATATGGAGGAAGAAGTGCAATTTAGCACTTTCACTTGACCTTTTGACCTTTGACCTTTTGGCAAGAAACTTCCCACAGAATATATATTGGGTTATACATGCATACATCAAGTTAAAAAAAACCCTTCAGGCATTGCATAAATATAAGGAAAGTAGTGATATTTTGAGGAGTTGACCTTGACCTTTGACCCCTGACCTTTGACCCATGACCCCCAACTTCCCTAGATAATCACTGCCCATCGGTACATGCATATATACTAAGTTCCATGAAGATACCTTGAACCATTTGCGAGATATGGAGAAAAACATGAAATTTCAACTTTTTCAAAAAAATAACCTGTGACCTTTGACCTTTGACCCCGTGACCCTAAAATCCAAACAACGTATCATCCCCCCAGGATATACCCTCATACCAAGTTTGATGCAAAACCACCTCACGGTTCTTGAGATATCGACAAAAACAAAACGGGACGGACGTACGGACATACGGATGTACGGACGGACGGACATACGGACGTACGGACGGACGGACGACCCGAAAACATAATGCCTCCGGCCACTTCGTTGGCGGAGGCATAAAAAATTAACAAGACAGACACATTCATCCTGTCTCAAGATTACGTAAGGCATAACGCCAATCTTTCTCTGCACCTTAAATGACAAGTTCACTCAGTTACATGTGTGAAGGCAGCAATATTACGAGAAAACATTTTGTTTCATCTGCAAATGCTAAATAGTGAATATTACAGTTATCTGTGTTTATACCTTGTGCATCACATGTGTTGTTCAAGCCATTATAGCCCTCAGCACACGAGCACTGATAGCTCCCCTTTATGTTGGTGCAGGACTGGATGCATACAAAATCCAGGCATTCATTCACATCTGCAGGAAAGAGAATAGAAAACAGAGATTGGACTCAGCCTCACAGGCCAAAACCATCGTTAGTTTCTTCCTCAGCATCAAAGAATATAATAACCAATTTAAACATTGGTCGCAATGAAGTGTTAGGTTAAGAGTTAGGGGTTAATTGTTAGGTCAACCCCCCTCAAGATCTTGGCCGTCGATCGCACAATCACCACGAAAATTGGCACATGCATTACCTGTGGCGTAATGCACCAAACTATACAAAAAGAAATATAAATTTTTGTCATAATAATTAATTATGCTAATTTATGCACAAAATCATACATTTTGCTCTAAATCAGAAGTGAAGCTCCCAGAATCCTAATTTTTGGTGATAACATTCTTTGTAGCATTCCTAACAATGTACTCAAAAAAAAAAATCTGGTATCAAAATCAATTTCTTATGTATTTCCTTGTTTTTTTGACCTTTTGTTTTATCATTTTTTTCGCAAAATTTATGACAGAACCTATTTCAAGCATAATTATGCTAAAATTAATTGATTTCAGCATATGAAAGTGAAAATAATCATATCTTTATGAATAGGAAGAGAAAACTCCATTTGCATATATATATATATATACAAGTATATATATATATATATATATATATAAATATACATTGTGTATATATATATATATATATATTATACACAAAATCACGTTTTTGAGCCATTTTCGGTGTGACAGGCATGTATATAAAAAAAATGGTCGTGCAATGGTATGCGCGATTTTTGTGAAAATGGTGTCAAAAGATGTGCGAGACTTGAAAGTAAAAAGTCAGGGAACGGTGCTGTCAAAAAATTTCGCGTGGCGGAGAAGTTGCGAAAAATGTTGAGGGGGTTTGATTCAAACCCCCCCCCCCCCAGCCTTTTTAGGGTTAATGGAAATTAACAGAAACCAGCAAAAGCAATTTAACCGAAACCAACAGGACCAATAGAACGTCCTATTCAGTCAGTCCGCAGCACGTATGTTAATGAACCAATCTGGCAAGATTTATTCAGCACTCTCGTTGACGATCTTTGCGTTCGAAAGGTGTCTCGTCGTGCGAGATTTTGCAAGACTTTGATAGGGCTATGGTTTTCACAGTGTAGCGACTTGTACATACATTCGTCGTGGCTACAAGTCACGATAAATTGTTCTCCAGACTTTGATCTTTATTTTGATACTAAATTTGCGTATAACATCGGATCTTATCATGACTATATAATCAGTTGAATTTGCGTAAATTTTACGTGCTTTTCACAGAAGATTTTGTCGTCTAAAGTTCTTTTTTGGTTCCTGACCGGATTAAGAAACTGTTGTTTCTGATTTTGGCTTTTTCGTAGAGAGGAAACTTAGATGCTCATCATATATTGGAGTCAAGGAGACGCAAGCATGATTTATACTAGTTTTTCCATTTTGAAATGTCTGTAAAATTCACTCATAAGCCGGAAGTATGCTCCACACAAAGTGTACAGTGGCGCGAAAGAGCTCTCTCATTGGACAGTGCTTGCATTCAGCGCTTGAACTACACGCGTGCCAAGAAACCGCAAGTGGCATGAAACCGTTATGTAGCAGCGTAATGACGTAATGCAAGTGCTGAATGCAAGCGCTGTCCAATGAGAGAGCTTACTCTTGAGATTGCACGGTTTCAAGCTGATCAGCACTGACATCGATGTATATTTTACTGGTTCCTGACCGGATTAAGCAACAAATTGTCAAGATATTTACATGGATACAAGGATTTGGAGATGGACTACCAAATAAAGCATTTTCATTGAGACGCAAGGTGAATTTGGTATTTTTTTTTGACGTCTTGAACGTGTACTGCACAAATTACTTTTTTCATTATTTTTCAAGCTCTAATTACGCTATGATATTTTTCATTTACAATAATTTGAGTAACATGTAACGATAGTTTACATAATTATTTTCCCTGAATTTGATACCAAATTTGTGAACATACACCAAGGTGTATTTTTGTTGCCGAAAGCCCAAGGACAAAATCCCCTTACACAGCTCATTACGTATGCAAGCCTAGAGCGGGCTTGCATACGAGTTGAATAAATACGAGCGAATTATCGGGTGCTGCGGACTGACTGTATTGGCTTAACACTGCATGGGTTCCCTATTAAATAAAAAAACAAACAAACAAAAGGACCGACAAGATCTATAGGACATCCATTTGGTTTGAAGTCTGAGGGTTTCTTTTGGATTCCCTGTGGGAGCTTTATATAGGTTAGCAATTTACTGCTGTACTTCTAGGATGGAGTTTTTACTGGTCTCAATGAGAAACAGAAACAACAATAGAAAAACAAATACAAACCAATAAGAACTTCTTATTGGATTTCTATGGGAGTCTACTGGATTTCAACCTGGGCATACACCAAGTCTCACTTGGGAGGAGTGGAGCAGACTACCTATCACAAAATCAATTATTTTTCTCTACCCTATGCTTTTATTAAATGACTTGATATCACCCGAGTCCAATTTCTTGCATAAATAATTTGCATAAATTGTCACAAATGACCCCGACTTACCCACGCAGCTGCGGCCATCCCGGGAGAGAGCGTAGCCCGCCCTACACTGGCACAAGATGGTGGTGGTATCGGAGACTGACATGCAGATTTGCTCACAGCCCCCGTTGTCCACGGCGCACGAAGAATCTTTATCTGGAGGATGGATGATTGGTGGACAAAGTTATGATACCTAGATTGCATCAAACTCTGAAAATGTGATAGGCAAAACTGCAGATCAGCATTGTGTGGCAACATTTGGTTAGGCAATTCAAATTATTGGCAAAGTGGCCATAGAAAAATGGTTCCCACAAATGTTAAAACTTTAAGACGTTTAACATAAAGGAATATTATAATCATTGTGATGAGGATAAAGAGGAAAGGACAAGAATTATCCAAACATCTTCAATGCCATTACTTTAGAATTGCATCATTATGATTCATTACATCATCAATACAATATTATGAAATACTCAATCAATGATAAGAACATCAAAATACCAATAATTACAAAGATTATTCTGATCATCATAATAAAGAATAGGGGTGCACAATTGTTACAATTAATCTATCAATAGTCATAATTACCTGAACATCACCATAATCACTATTAAAGTTCAAATCATCATATCTTCGCACAATTACTTCCCAAGGAATTATATGCATTTGAGAACCGTGAGAATATATCTACGGCCGGAGGCAGAATAGATCAGATGTATTCTTACTGCATCCAAGCTCATCGTATCCGTCAGGGCAGTCGATGACATCATTACAGACGTCATTGAAACTGATGCAAGTGCCATTATTGCAACGGAAACTGTCAGTTCCACAGGGTATAGATGTACCTGATAATTAAAAGCATGAAGGAAAAAAGCACAGAAACACTTTACCATTGATGACTTTTGGATGAACAGGGTTCTGGGTACATCAGGGGGGCATTTTATGAAGCATTTTGTCAAATATTTTTTTTTTTCTGACAAACTGTTATAAACTACAGAAATCCTTGCATCTGATTGGCTATTACAAAAGCAAATTTATCTGACAAATTCATATTAAAGACAAAATGCTTCATGACATGCCCCTCAGATATGTTGAGATAATAAAGCATTCTGTTCAAAGCAAATAGAAGAAGATAATTCTCCTGCATACCACAGAAAAATCTTTTATTTGCCATATGACCAGCTCCATTGTTCACTCAGCATCAGTGCCATGCAGATATACTGTGGGCTTAATACTTCATAAATTGCACAGAGATTTAAACTGCACTGCAAAATATATGGCATGTAACATATGTATCAGTGACATTGTGAAATAAGCCAGTTTACAGTTCCACTTTGCGCATGAGCAGAAAAAGGTCATTTGTACAATCAGGCGTGTTTGTCTTTGAATTCATTGAGATAAGCATCCCTGATGTAGTGATTATTCATGTAACCCTTGTAAATGGTGCTTACTAGCACATCCACCTGACAGCAAGCCTGGTATTTAGCAATGTTGGTAGAAAAACTTTGTTTATGCATTCAACACAAAACAAAGAAATGAATGCCTGCCGAAGTGTCAACTGACAGACCATTCTTGTCACCTGCTCTGCGTAATTTTTTGTTTGAACATAAATTCCATAATTTGTGGGCATGCTTATGCATCATGCTGCTTTGAAAATTAGTGAAGTGCCTAACCAATTGAGAAAAAAGAAAGGTCATTTGTACCAATGTGCCCATGAGCTAACTGTGAACTGGCTTATACTAGTACTTCATCAATTCCTGAAGTAATTTTGCTGCAGAAAGTACAATCTCAATTGTCAATATTAAATTTGGACCTTTGAATTTCACTGCACATCTAAATACTGGAAAAGGATTAGGTAAAACTGGTCACATTCATTAATCTGCATGCAGATGAGAATTTCACACAACATTGCCAATTTGACAGAGAAACAGGATCTTAAATCATCTAGAATGTGCAGCCAATTTCAGAATCAGTCATAAATTCAGCAATAAAAAGGATTTGAGGCTTTGAAAATTCCACAATCAAATCAAAAGGTCAAAATATTTCATGGGAATGGCAGAGGGCTCATGAGAACAACAATATTTTACTCTAATTCACTAAAGTCTGACAGCACAGGGAATAATTTTCCTGGTATCGCATCGCAATTTGTTATGCATTTTTATACCACTGCAAGCAGTTTTCTTCCACAGAAGTGTACAGGAAATCATTTTAAATATTGTTCACCAGCTGAAATTGCTAATCAAATTGGAGGTTGAAAATTATTCCCTGCAGCAACAGTTTTTTTTTTTTTTTTTTTTTTTGGGGGGGGGAGGATTTAAGTTTGTTTGTTGTTGTTTGTTTGTTTGTTTTTTTAAAGAAATTACAAACTCACAGCCTTGTTCATCAGAGCTGTCTCCACTACCACAGTTGTTGAAACCATCACACAGCTGGGCCCTCCAGATGCACAGCCCAGAGATGGGGCAGAGGAATCGATCACTACCCTCACACGTACTGGCACCTGTAAATACATATAACATGACAAGAGGCAGTGATTAACGAATGCTGCACACTGGCACAGGTCCGACGGTCCCTGGCCAGTAAAAATCACTGTTGGACCAGTAACTTCTTCAGGAATAGACCAGTAAAACATGGAAAAAAAAACTGGGTGCCTGGTTCAACAGACAGGTTCGACCAGTAGATGAAATGGGTTCCTGTAAAAGTAGAAATTTTCGCGGTGTTGAAATTTTTGCGTATTTCGCGCAACCAGAAACTAGCGCAAAAATAAAAGCAGCGAATATTTTTGCATGCCATACGTTCCAGTGGTTGATGTCTTGATTCCGCGGAAGTAAAAACACGCGAACTTCTTCTCATCCAGCCAAGCGTGAAAAATTAGTCGCGCGAAAATATCCACTTTTACAGGAGTGTGCAGCCCTGGATTAACCCTTTGAGTGTTTTGACTGCCAAGTTGGTACAGGAATTCCCATAGCATTATTCTGTCCAAAAGTTCCTGGTACAGAAAGAGTTAACTGGAGCTAGCAGGTGCAAACTCACTCCCCTCAGACCAAGATGGGAAAGTTTTCACTGAACTTCCAGAAAATGCAAATAAATATTTGAAAAATGTATACTTATGGCAAAACTTGGACAAATTACAAAGCAATTCAGAATCAAGAATTCATAAAAGGTTTGGTGGATATCAAGATTGTGTCAATCTTTCTACGTGGAAACTCCACAATAATTGCCATATCACAGGAGTAGAACAACATTGAGAAACTGTATGGGGGATTTCACAAGCTTCATTTTTCTATGACAACAATGTTAAATGCATTCTGGCCTTGCTCCTGCAGAAGCCAAGGAAAAAAGCATTTGAATAATACACTTGTAGAATACTGTAAATATTAAAATGTTCTTCCTTTATATTCAAGAATGATGACTAATTTGGGCTCAGTAACATAAAGTGCACAGTTTTAAGGCTACTTTTTTTTTTTGATACATGGGTTAAAGGACAAGTTCACCTTCATAGACATGTGGGTTGAGTGGATGCAGCAATATTAGTAGAACACATCGGTGAGAGTTTGAGGAAAATTGGACAATCCGTTCAAAAGTTATGAATTTTTGAAGTTTCTGCTCAGTCAAGGCTGGGTGAGAAGACTACTATAGCTTGTGATGTCACTTGTGTACAACGATATAAAGAAAGAATAAAGAAAACTAAACATATTTTCACTTTTCTCGCATAACAAAAGAACACTCGACTTCTCTCTTTCAGAAGGCAGGGGGAATAATATTACCCTTAAAACACATCAGTAACAAGTCGAAGAAATGTGCACTTAACTCAAAAAGTAAAGTTTTGTGAAATTCTCTTTTTATTTTCCTTATATCGTTGTATGCATGTGACATCATAGACTGTAGTAGTCTTCTCATCCAGCAGTGACTGCGCAGATACTTTAAAAATTCATAACTTTTGAACGGATTGTCCGATTTTGCTCAAACTCTCACCGATGTGTTCTACTAATATTAGTGCATCCACTCAACCCACATGTCTATGAAGGTGGACTTGTCCTTTAAAAAGGAAAGAGACAGACAAGTGTAGAGTTCAAACTCACGACAGGCTTCTGTGCTTTCGTCAGTGTCGTCACCGCAGTCGTCACTCCCGTCACAGACGTATTCATTGAAGATGCAGCGGCTGTTGCGACACATGAACTCACTTGCCGAACATGACGGTTCGACTGCATCTGAAGAGACAACAAAGCAAAATGACATACATAAACACTCCAATAGATGATGCGAATTCCTGTTAAAATCATTGTTACCATTCTATTATATCTGCTTAAAAATTTTAATCATCATGATTATCATTGTAATTATTATCATTATTATTATTATTATCATTATTATTATTATCATTATTATTATTATTATTATTATTATTATTATTATTATTATTATTATTATTATCATTATTATCATCATCTTTACTGTCATCATTGTCATTACTATTACTATCATTGCAATCTTTTTGATTTCTATTAAATCATATTTCACCATTATAGGATTACTCTCTTTTTTTTTGGCAAAAACATGAACGAAATCATTCATAACAGCAACTGGATCATACAGCAGTATTTGTCGCTGGGGCGACAAGACCTCGTATCTACAAAATGTAGAATGTTCAGGAGAGCCAAAAAACATGGCGGCCAAAGCATTATAGCCAATGGGAGAGCCTTTACTTTGACATGCCGTGGCGGCTTCATTTTTGGAGTAAGACAGTTGGGATTTGGACAGGACATCACTTAACCCATTATTTGACCATTAATTAATCCAAAAAAGTCATTTTCACCAAAATTGCAGATACAAGGTCTTGTCACCCCAGCGACGATACATCATCATAGAGTGTGGATTAACACAATACTCTCACAGTTGGCCTCGAAAAGAAGGGAAAACAAGTCTTCAGACCACCAAGCCTATTCCTTGATCCCACCCATGAGAGAATTCTTTATGGATGAGTATGAAAAGCCTGTTCACATGACAACTCACGAGGGCGCTACCAACTGACAATGTTCAGCATAATCAATTGTAGTTCAATAATGGCAGAAGCAAACAAATAATGTCTGGGCATATGACATGAATCTGTAATTGTTTGGGACTTTTAACCTCATCTATAGATTGCACAGTCAATTAATGTCCAATCGACAAAAATTTACATCAGAGGTAGAACAGCAAATTGCCATATGGAGAAAAAAAAAAAGGGAGGATTTTCATAAGAACTGAAACAGAAACACTGCATAATGATTTGAGCCCAAGCAGACACTGTAGCTGAAAAAAGCAAAAGAACCACAACGTGACGGTATATAATGTAAAGCTTATAAAGTAGTAAAAATGATAGATTTGTCTTCAGAGACCATCATGTAACAATCTGGGTAATAATAATGACATGAAAAAGATTTGTACAGTGCCTACAAATGTTTGTAAGCACTCTCAATTCAAAATGAACACTGACAAATAGCTCTTTATCAATCAAATGAAACAAAGAACTATTAATTGTTGAAAGAAAAATCTTTCAAGCATCATGCAGAGATAGACAGAGAGAGAGAGAGAGAGAGAGAGAGAGAGACAAAAATACCCAGAGTTTGCTTGATATATTATATTTTGTTTTGTATTTTGTTTTTACCCAATGAAGAAAGAAAGAACTATGACAGGAGAAAATTATCCAGAATATCCACCTTTTACTGCATCCACAAAACCCATCATAAAAAAAAAAATTGTACATTTACATTACAAAGAGAAAAGTTTTAGGTAACTAATTTCACAGAGATACATAAGACCCCTGAGCTTGAAGTAAGTCGTACTTTCACACACATGAATTTGTAATTCCTTTTATGTCCCAAGATAACCATATGACAGGGCTGGACACTCACTTTATTTCTCTGGTGGCCACTAAAATCTTTCAATGTCAAATCTTAGTAGACCAAAATAAATGGAAACAATCCATTTTGAATCATTGAGCACCCGATTGGGCCACCACGCACAAGATAACCTTATTGAAAATTTGGCGGACTGACATCCATTTTTTTTTTTTTTTGGCCCAAGGACATTGGTAATATCGAGCCCTGCCTATGATGTAAAAAAATACATTCATGCACCACCACATTCCCCTCAAGATATTTCAATGCATCCCCACTTCCAATTTCACCTTCATGTATTCAGAGATGCCAACTTCTTGACATAGAAAAACAGATGGAATATCCACCAAAAAATCAGATTTTTGAGAGGAAAATCACATTTTCATGAAATCTTGACACCATCACTAGCCTGTTGGCTCTGGGCAAGTGAATGTCAGGAAAAAAAAAATGTTTCCCCAGTAAGGACAGGCATGTAAAAATGTTGCTACTTCATCAATATTGACGAGAAAATTGTGAAGCATCTGTGCATTTCCCACCCATTTAGGCTCGTCATTCAATGCTTTTGTAGGGGTTGCAGATATTTATAATATATCTTTCTATGGTATATGATAATGCTCAGCCTGATTTCTGCAGTTTTCTGTGGTTGATATTGGCTTCATTTCAAATTTTACTTGAAGATGAAAGTCGTACTTTCAGGAGGCAATATCATATTTCACACTGTTTATTGTACTCAATACTATAAAATCGTATTGGTTGGCATCTCTGCATATACATTGTATGAGCTCTAAAAATGACTATAATGTAGAATTTTACTCAAGCAAGGATGACTGAGGAACCAAAATTGACCCAAGCAACAGTGGATGTATATTTTAGTTTGCTTTGGAAAGGACGCAAGGAAATGAGAACACATTTCCTTTGAAAAAAAAAATAAAATAAATAATAAAAAAAATAGAACAGACTGCATAGGCTATAAACCGTTTTGCAGGCAATGAATAAGTGCATATATATTGTATATTACCCTCTCCTCTAAATGCTGAGTTATGGCGTCCTCAAAGTGAAAACAAAACAGCATGATAAATTCCACATCAAACATGTAAGCTACAGTAGAGCAGTCAAAATATATGCTACAAAAATTCACTGCATAAGAACATTGCACACATTTTAGCATCAAAATGCTGGATGAAGGCCTAGTTTGGGTATATTCACTTGTAGATATGTACATTGTACACACGCACTCATACATTTGTAATTTCTGTGGCGCTGCATAGATCGTGTGCAAAAATTTCAACACTGCAAAAATTTCCACTTTAACAGTTCATGAAATGGGTGTGTTTTCAGTGCTGTCATAAAAAAATCCACTGAGAAGATATATGTAGTACCAAAGTACCAATGTGTATACAGAAGGAAACTTCTTCCAGAGAGAGGATATCCCACATGAACAAAAAACCTGTCACCCAACATGGTTCTTACAGTGTAGTTTTGGGAACAATGAGGAGACCAGCATTACAAGAATGAAGTGATCTTGGGAGAGTTTACTGATGAAACAGAGAAGTGCATGTATTATACTGTGGGGCTGAAAACAATGATATACGAAAAGTAACAGCTTAAGTTGAATGCAGTAAGAAATGTCTGCCATGAAACTTGTTTGGCCGATACAATTTGCCAAGATGATGAGTTGTTTTAGAGTACAGCTGTATTTTGGGATATCAGACGTGTAGAATCATTTCGATCGATTGACACTAGTACACAACATTTATTCCTGAAGGGGGCCCTACACATTCAGAAGTGAGAAAGAAAAAGTACGAATCGAACGTGCCCAAGTAGTAGTATATCCCAACAAGCACTGCATCCAATTAATCTTTTGCACAAAAGATCAATGGGTACTGCTACAGTATGATTTGTAAGTAATCATGAAAAATTAAAGTAGTAACCACGAGATTGTGATAATATCAGTGTACTTTTGGGCTAATAATTTGCATTTTCTTAGTTATTTCACTGAATATTATCACAACATTACAGTGTATATTACACATTTCTATGTACAATGTATGTGTCTATATTAGAGCAAAAATCAACAGTTTCTGCAGGTATATGGAAACTAACAAATGTTTCATTTCAAACTAATCATTCATCTAGTCACCGCCCAAAGGTTGCTCACCCATTTATCGATTATACAGATCAAAGCACATGCCATGGTTGATGAGCTGATAGTCAAAAATTTCTGCATGGCTTGCCTCATATACACTGTACACTGTATGCAGAACTACTGTTAACAGCATACACGTTGTCTTATAATTGATATTCCTCTCTGTATATGGTGCTGTGATGTATATCAAACCTCTCACCATTACATAGCTACATGTACTTTTGTATAACCAGCTCCCAAATGTACAAGGTATACTTCTTTTGTTGTTGTTGTTCTTTTTGAGAATCCTCGGTGCATATAGAGTAAATATTCCATGATCAACTCTATATCTATAATATGACTTTTGGTTGAGAATTGGAATTGGTGTTAGTCAACAGCAGTCACAACCACTGCACACTGCATGAAGTGTGGGCTTGTTTGTTTTTATTTCCAATTTTATTTGGTTAGCAGGTCACAATACAGAAGCAAAACAAAATGTGACGAGTTGCATTACGGGTTGCCACAGAAACAAAAATGGATGCACACAGGCAGACAAACGCACATAGAGTGAAGGCAGTAAAAATGTGTGGGACACACACACACACACACTGGTTTGAAGACTCACCATGAATTGTCAATATCAGACGAGGTAACGAAAACACCAATATCGACACGTAGCAGGGGCATGACAAATAGAACAATGTGTTTTTGGACAGAGATATCAACAATATCTTTCACATTAGAAGTCACCTCATTATTATATGAGAACTGATAAAAGAGCTCTAAAAAAAATATGTTAGAGCTCACAAATACATCTTTAATAGCATCAATTTCAGCTATATAGTTGCTAATATTATGTGCAGCACCAGATTCAGAAAAACAAAACCATTTATCATTCCATGCAATTCAAAAATATACTCATACAAAATTTTCTCATAAATTTGTGGGAAGACATTACAGCAATGAATCTAATGCCAGCTGAACAACCTACTGAGGAGGCTGTCTTATCATTTTTACATATTTCTAAATAAAAGCATCAAAATCTTTCATGCATGTCTTTACCTACTGGTACATCTATTGCTAAGAAATTTATAACACTTTCTCACAAAACGAACACACAAACATTAACATACATAGATTAAAAAAAAAAAATCATGTCAGGGCTAACAATATTCACAATAAAAAATTAGGCAGAATCCAAGAAGGCCCATAGGAGGTATCCATGCGTTGAATACATCTCACGGGGCAAAACAAATCACAGGACGAGGAAGTTCATAAATTCTCTTTTCAAGAACTGCAAAACTGATTAATTTCTTCCGAGAACCACCTACAAAAGCAGTCTGGGGGAAATAGCAACTCTGTGATACCGTCAATGTTTTAGTTTCTAGTGATAATAAAAATTTTCTTCCTGAACAGCTAAAAAAACATATTCACTCGTTCTGAGATGTGTGCAGCACAATTGCTTACTCCTATGTATTCATCAAATTCACAAAAGAAACAAAGTTCATTTGACATTTCCATGTGTGAAAATTTATGTCAAAATGTGCACACACAAAAAATCGTGAAGATATATTTGCGGGGTTCATGCTATCCCAAAGCAGAAGGGAATAGGTGAAAATTAACTACTGTACAACAGATACAAGTGTAAGTTTGAACTTAAGCACCCTGGAATTTGCATCATGAATTTACTGTATACATCCTATATTTAGTGACTCTAATTTTTCACGAATTGGGAACTTCCTGATAATTCTGTGAACAGTTATAAATTAGTGATCTGTACTAGGTGTTCGCACCAAATTCATACACTGTATACTGCATATCGAAGTATAACATCTTAGCTCTATTTTGCAGTAAACCCCATTTAATTTGGTTAAGCGGTCACAGAGAAATATGCATTGATGTAAAGCATGTCATGAGTCTGATTCTTCCAAGTTTAGCACTTGGATGCTCTTGGAACTGCATATTAATGTGTAAACACAATAGACAGAACTTGGAGGGAAGGGATTCCTGACACGCTCTACAAAAATCATCATTTCTCTTTGACTACTGAAGCAAACTGAATGGGGTTTTCTGTCAGATGTGGGCAATGAGTTATAGTTTCATCCCCCGAATTGTGTTTGGATTGATTCACTATTTTTAAAGTTATCATTGCGGAAGGGTACCGTTTAATTTTTTTGGGACATACAGTACATCTAAATGCATGCACCTCAAAAACATTTTGGTGTATACACCACTTACCACAGTCTCTTTCATCCGAGCCATCGTAGCAATTCTGCCTGCCGTTGCAAAACAGGGTGGAGTTGATGCAGGCTCCGAAGGCACACTTTTGAAACCCAGGCTCACAGCTAGTGCCATCAGCTTCAAGTAACATATTAAGAACAGTCAACCAAAGGAGTTGTTAAAACTTTTGTTGTTAAATGTTAAAACTAACCAAGATATAGACTGCCAGAGAGTATACAGATTTATACAGAGTGCAAATTGATTTGGTAGTTACTCTATGGTCTGACATAGCTTAGTGTCATAATGATAATGTTAATCCATACAGAGCCTTTCCATAATATTCTGGTGCTCAAGGCACAAGCTGCATGATCCGATCATTTAAGTAGAATAAAGTTGGTATTGTTCATATGAACTAGAGTAGTAATGGAACGTATTGGATAAGAGTTATTTGCATTTCGTAATGGAGGATTCCAATGACATTCAGAAAAGGATTACAGAGTACAATTTGATAGGCATTCTATTACCTTCAAATTTTTGCGGCTTTGTTTATTAAAGGCATTGAGAAAATTCAGTAGAGAAAGGAAAAAACAACAACACAACATTATAATCATAAATCACAAGCATAGACAAACTATCAATCAGACAGTCAATCAAACTTCCACTTGAAATGCCAACTAAAATGAACTTCATTTTGTGCGCAACAAATATACATACATCTATTACAGCTTTACCTTAATACATTTGCGAGAAGGTGATGATATAAATTCATCTCTTTTAGGTCTTCTTTAAGAATACCGTAAAAAAGGCTGAATTACCTGACTGACATTTTGCCCTTCATCAACCACAAATAAGGCCAACTTGTCAATCAGTTGCAATCAATAAGAGTCTCTTGCAGACTTTAATTCTCCTAGTGAAAATGGCAATAATTTCTAATTAAACTCATTCACGATGAGCTGAGACTCACTGCAAATGTCGGCAGCCTCATCCAACCCATCAGCGCAGTTGAACTCTCCGTTACACAGCAGTTTCCCTTGGATACAGCGCTGATTGCTACATCGGAATTCACTCTCACTGCAGTTCCGATACACTGTAGATCCAAGCAGAAAGGAATAAAACAATGAATGCTTCAGCCAGCTAGCATTTCATTTTACTGAGTAATTGTTTTCTTTCAACTATCCATCTACTCCGCTGAGTGCATACACCATATATTGAGATATGTGTGAAAAGCTACTTGTGTATTAAAATGACAATTATATTTATGACAACCTGCAACAACTCATGTTTTGCTGAAGTTCAAAACACAAATGTTCTTATTTGCAGGAAGAAGACATAATAACATAATATAAATTTTGCGAATGGAATGATACATCACTCAGACTTACTGTACTTGCTGTGAAAACAGAATATAGAAATACATGTATACAAAAAATATAGCCTCCACAAGTAGATTAACCCTAATCAGGCTGGGGGGGCGGAATCCGCCCCCCTCGACGTTTCGCGCAATATCTTCGCAACGCGATAAGCTCCCGCCATGATGTTTCATGACTTTTTTCTTTCAAGTATCGCGCAACTTTTGAGACCCAAATTGTTGCGCCCGCGCGTACCGTTTTGACGCGACGCCCGTTCGAAAAAAATTTGTCAACCCCAAAATTGCTCCAAAACGTGATTTTGTGTACAAATCCAATGCAAATTGTGTTTTTTCAATTAATTCACATAAAAATTCATATCTTCACTTAGAATGGCCGAAATTAATTTATTTTAGCATGATAATGCTTCGAAAAATGTCTTTGACAAATTTTGGCTAAAAAACAAACAAAAACAAAAGGTAAAAAAACAAAGAAATACATAAGAAATTCAAAAAACAATAAAATACATAAGAAATTAATTTCGATACAGATTTTTTTTTATCCTATATCTCAGAAGGAAGAATGATACAAGAAACATTTTAAAAAAGAAAGTAGCTTAATTGGAGCATTAATAAGTGATTTAGAGTCCAAAACTGATTTTATGCATAAATTACAATAATTAATTCATATAAAATATAAGAAAAATTTTTCGGAGAAAGCAACCATACATTTTGATAGAATACGTCGCGGGCGTCGCGTGTGCCGATTTTCGACGCAATCACGCGTTCCATAGGCGAGATCTGAAGGGGGGGCGGAATCCCCCCCCCCCCCCAGATATAGCATAGCCAAAAAAGCCCAGCCTGATTAGGGTTAATCCACTCCTTTCCACATTCAATCATATCATATACACTGTACTGCATTCATTCATCATTCACGTTTCAAGTTTTATCTTATGTTTTTATTTTTTTGTTGTGTTATTTGTTTTATTTTTTTATTGTGTATCATTTGCATTCATCTACATGTATCTTCCTTTTTATCTATCAATTTTTTTCCATCTTTCCATTTATCTATCATCCACATGTATCTATATTGATTTTTTTTCTCCACCTATTACTACCATCTTTACGTTTGTTATGTTTCCATATGTTTCTCTTTCTGTCTATCAACCTGTCTCATCCATAAGTTTTATTGTAACTGAATTGATATGGATTTTAATGAATGAAAGGAATTAAATGGAACAGAATAAAGTGGACAAAGTAAGAAACTGAAACAAAATGAAAGAAAAAAAATTGACATGGTACATACTAGTACATGACTGAACAAATACATATCTAAGGAAGGAAGGGCCGTGCACTCTTCATAAAAACTGAATTATTCCCAAACCGTTCTGAGCAAACTTTTGACACTTCCTCTTTATTCAGTTGTCAGAACTCCTTTAACTAATGGCAAAAAGAAAAACCCAAACAAACACCCAAACAAAACAAAACAAAATAAAACAAAACAAATAAAAAGTTTAAGTGGATTAGTCAATACAAAGTGACCTAAACCTGCTACAGAAAAAAAGAAGAAGAAAGAAACGCAAGCAGGGTAAATCCATACATAGCGATTCACACTTACCACAACCCTGGTATTCGTCTGACCAGTCCCCACAATCATTGTTGAAATCACACTCCCATCTCTTGGGAATGCACCTGTGGTTGGCACAGCGGAAATCTCCAATAGGGTCACAGGTCACTTCAGCTGCAGAAAATGATACAACAGTAACAGGTTCTCGTTATTTAAAAAAAAAAAAGAATCTTGTGAAGAAAAAAAAAAAAATGCCCACATTTGTTGCATCAGGTGAAAAAAGCAACAAAACCAAACCTGGACCCTGTTGCATAGGACTGTGGTATTTTAAAAATTAATGGCAACTTTTCAATCAATCGGTGATTTCTAGGCTTTTATGGGCTATAACAGTGTTGCTATGGCAATGACCATTGATTGGTCGACATGTCAACAGAGTTAACATAAATTGTGAAGTTACCATATCTTTTTTATGCCATGGGTCCCTGGTGCCTCCTGTAAAGACAAAAATCCAACATGATTTTCATTTTAACCCTTCTTGAACCATTGTTTGCACCCCTCTAAAAAAAGGAAAGGAAAAGAAAGAAAAAATCATGCCTTCTGTACATAGCACCCTCATCCCTTGGGGATTGAAAGGGTAAACAGTTTGTTCCTCGAGCAGTCTTAGGGTTCAGACTTACGACATCCCTCCTCGTCACTGCGATCATTCCGCCGGCAGTCATAATAGCCGTTGCACCGCATGTAGAGGGGGATACAACGATACGAATCTTCACAGGAAAACCAGCCGGCCGGGCATGTTCCTTGATCTGATATGTTTAAAAAAACACCAAAAAAAAATGATTAATAAAATCACTGAGGTTTCAGCATACAAAGTGATTGCCAGGTACTGTACATGGAGCATGACACAAATTCAAAAGGATATTGAACAAACACTTTTACTTAGACCATCAAAATCCATCAGTAAGGAGACAAGACTAACATTTGACTCATGCTTTTCTGGCAAAAGAGCCATCGTAAAAGGAATTCAAGTTGAACTTGAATGGGGGGGGGGGGGGGTGAACAGACTACTCCAGCTCTCACATTAACTGGAATTTGAAATGAATAAAGAAATATGTACAACTATTTTCAAGTCCTCATGCCAAACAAAAAGGATCAAGAAAAAAAAAACACCTGTGCCTCATAAGCTGGTATAGCAGGAAACGTGGAGAGAAATTGCAAGGGTTATACACCGTTGAAGTACCTACAAATGATATATCCTGTTATCCTGTTTAGTATGTTCCCTATGGATTATATAATTTTCAAACTACAACACAATACAAATTTCATGGTGTTCACCATAAGTCCCCCCCCCCAAAAAAAAAAAAAAGTAGTATCAGCCTCAGGTCAAAATTACCTCTGTTAATTCAAATGTTCTTTGCCCTTACCCCCCCCCCCCCCCCCCCCGATCATAACAAGCAAAAGAAATCAAAAGAGGCTCAAGGAGACTCACAGCACTGATTGTGGGGTTCGTCAGACATGTCCCCACAGTCGTTATCAACGTCGCAGACCCAGGCCTCCGGAATGCAGAAACCATTGTCGCAGGTAAAGTAGCCTTCTGCACAACTGGTGGTTCGAGCACCTGAAAAAGCAAACAAAAATAAAAGCAAGTTTTGTCTAGTTTTCTTTACCTTCCTGTAAATGATTCCTCAAAAATATCAATGGCTATCATTTTCTTTGTTATGTGTACACAAAACCTCTTCCATTAGGCAGGGCTGCACACGAACCCATGATTTTCTACTGGTCTAACATGTCTATAGGACCAGAAGGTATCCAGTTTGTCCATTTTCACAGGTCCATTTTTGAAAAATGTACCAGTCCGACAGCAATTTTTACTGGTCATGGACCGTCAGACCAGTGCCAGTGTGCAGCATTGCATTAGGGCATTTCAATGGAAAAAAAAAAAAATCCAGGAAGTACCATTGATATCAATTTTTCATTTGAGATAGCACTGGTTGTGAAAATGTGATAATCACGAAAACTTTAGGAATCCCATAACTTTCTTAATTTGCATCTGATTTTGATAAAACATCCGTAAAATTGTGTTTGTCTAAAATTCGTATAAGCCAACCTGGCTGTCAGTGGAATTGCATATTGAGCAGCAAAAATAAGAGCACGATTAGGGGTAAAAAACAAACGGCCAGTGAGATGAAAATAATCCCAGTGAGATGAAAATAATCAAGCTCCAGGCAGTCGCCAAAGTCTAGCTCACCACACATTTCATCATCTTCATCCTCGCCATCTGGGCAGTCTCTGGTGAGGTCGCACACCCTGGTCCGAGAGATGCAGCGACCACTGTCACACCTGAACTCGAAATCTTGGCACTCCTCCACTGCAGGGAGAAAGCCGTGGAGTGGAGATAACGAGACTAGCAACGTACATCATTTTTCAAAACCAAATGCATTGATCTCAATTCAATTCATTCAATTCAATTCAATTTAAGTGATTTTATTTCCACATAAAGCAATACAAAAAAATAAACATAACGCATTCATACATGAGTACATAATATTTCAAGGAACTTTGAATCACTTAAGTTTCAACAAAACATGTATACAATTATAATATCAACTTTATTTTTAGATAGATAGACAAGTAAGCAATACAATTCTATTTTGTAACTCTATATGGAAAAGAGGAATTCACAAGAGAACCATAGCTTGTAAAATTTGGTGAATTACTCTAGAAGATGAGGGCATCTCAAGATCCGTCAAGGTCTCCATGTATGGAAATTTTGATATCATGACATCAAGCGAAACAAACAGAAAGAAAGGACTATGACAAGGACAAAAAATGAAAGCAGGGACGGAACAGGCAGGAAAACAAACTAAATTGCACATTTCACTAGAATCAGATTCAGTCAATCTTGCCTTTATACTAGGTGACCATGCACAGGTCAAGTTTTTTGAAGTTACGCTGTCCACAAAATTGATTGAGGGCAGCGATGGACGAATGGACATATGGACAGACAACCAAAAACATAATGCCTCCAGCAACACTTCATGGCGGAGGCATGAAAAAAAGAAATACTCTACTTTATGAAATATTCACAGTGAATAGTAGAAATTATAACAAAGAGATGTGAAAAGCGCAACAGCAAAAAAAAAAAAAAAAAAAAAAAAATGGCTTCTGTGACTAGATGGCCTGGAATGAGAGGTTAAAGGAAAAGTTCACCTTCATTAACATAAGGATTGAGAGAATGCAGCAATATTAGTAGAACACATCAGTGAAAGTTTGAGGAAAATTGGACAATCGATGCAAAAGTTATGAATTTTTAAAACTTTTGTGTTGGAACTGCTGGATGAGGAGACTACTAAGGCTAAACGGTATAAAGAAAATGTAAAGAAAATTCAACATATTTTCACTTTTTTCGCATGATACAAGAGCACTTGACTTGCCTCTTTCTAAAGGCAATGGGAATAATATTACCCATAACATATGTCAGTAACGAGTCAAGGGAATGTGTACTTTTTTCAGACGATGAAATTTTGTGAAATTCTCTTAATATTTTCCTTATATTGTTGTACGCATATGACATCATGCACTGCAGTAGTCTTCTCATCCAGCGGTGACTGCACAAAAACTTCAAAAATTCATAACTTTTGAACGGATTGTCCGATTTTCCGCAAACTTTCAATGATGTGTTCTACTAATATTGCTACATTCTCTCAATCCTTATGTTAATGAAGGTGAACTTGTCCTTTAAGGGGATGGTACATTATTGGTGGAGATGAGAATTGGGCTTAAAACTTTTTGCGAGATACCACGAAAACACTTACGAAAGAGTACAGAGCATACCATTTTCAGAGGAATTCAAAGTTTATTTGATGAAAATCGGGTTTGGAATGACTGAAATATCCAAAAACAAAGTAAAACAAAGTGATCGTAATAACAGGTGGGTCCCACACTTTATTAGAATTTCAAAAATAATTTTCATCAAATAGATGTTGAATTTTTCTTGGAATTACATGCTCTTTCATGTTTCATAAGGGGTTTCTCATTATCTCACCAAAAAATTTTAGAAACTTGAAATTAGGTCTCAACCAAAACTATACGATCCCTTTAATGGTTTTCAGACCCACCGCATGTTTGCTCATCACTGCCGTCAGCACAGTCCAAATCTCCGTCACATAACCAAAACACAGGAATGCATTGGGGTGTTCCAATATTACACTGGAACAGGTTGGATGGGCAGAATCTTGTTGCTATGGTGAAGATATAAAAAAAGAAAATAAAACCATTTGATTCTCTTTCTGGTTTCATCTTTTCTCATATAAGTGACAGTCTAATCAACAGAAACATCACACAGATGCAAGAAAATTGTTTAAAGTACTAACAAGCGAATTGTGTAGAATTACCAAATTGATGTCCCTGTTTATATCAATATGTCATAAAAGTTAATAAAATCAAATGGCATTAAAGAGGGAACAACAGTATTGAAAAAATGATCAGAGAATGACATATGTACAACTATACATATGTAGATGATAATAGGAAACTTTGAAAAAGTATGAGTGAAGAAAAACTTAATGTGATATTAGAAGCTCACAGAACACTTGAAATTCTGCATTTTCTTTCTTCCTTCACTTACAAAACATGCCCTCAGGGATGAATATGCATGAATATGATATTAATATGCATTGACAGAAGACTGTAAATTGAAAGTAATTTATACTTTTGAATTTCCTTTCAGGCTGAACAGCTATCTTTGGTAGATATTGAGGAGAGTTGCCACTAATGTCAACTAGTGATTACTTATCACATGGAAAGAAGCAGATTTTGATATTAATGTGGTAGAATGATAAACCAAGAGTATTCTCTATGACACTGATATATGGCCCTATGACCTTGGCACATGTCTGTGCACTTGGAGTACTCGAAGCATTCTTCAAAGGGATTAAGGTGTGGGGAGACTACATGTATGCAATGGGAGGGTTGATGCGACTTGAATTGATTTGAATATTACAGCCAGATCGGGGTTCCAGTTTGAGCGTGAGCAGAAAAAGGTCATTTGTACCGAGAGACAGGTTGGTTTTAAATTCACGGAGATAAGCATCTGTAATGCTATGATTATTCATGTAATCCTTACAAATAGTGCCTGGTAAGACTGGTATTTGGCAACGTTAACAGAAAAAGTTTGTTAATGTATTCAAAACAGCACAATGAAATGGATGCTTCCCAAAGTGTTGATTGATGAACCATTCTGGTCACTTCATCTACAGAGGTTCATTCTTTGTTAGAATACGAGTTCCATAAATTGCTATGTTGGGCAAGCTGCTGCATTATGTCGCTTTGAACTGAGTGAAGTGCCTATAAACCAACTGAGAAAAATGAAAGGTCATTTGTACCCATGTGCACATGAGCTATCTCCGAACTGGCTTATTTAATTGAATTAATCTTCATTTTTTTCCCATGGGGTACATGTACATAAAAAAAACCCATGATTGGCACAGGCCTGTTAGAATAGAATTGCTTGTTACCAAATAGATGTGAATGTGCACTAATTTGATAAGCTACATCGCGTGCTGCATATACATGTAAACCTGTATGTAATTCATTACAGAGATTCCCAAATATATCTGAGTCGAGCCAACGCCGGGCCAATGCCTCCCCAATTCATAGTTTCCCCATGTTCCTGTCCCTTAACATGGCCTTCAGGTTTGCTCAAATTTGTTCAAATTTGCTTGAATTGTTCACATCAACATTGATAGGGCATATAAGACAAATCCATTAAGGATGCTTACGACAATTCCTTTCGTCTTCCCCGTACAGGCAGTCGTCGAATCCGTTGCACTGTTCGTACCACTCTATGCACTTGCCGTCAATGGGGCAGTGGAACTGGCGGCCAATGCAACTCTCCGTGCACGTTCTCCCGTCCGCCTGCATCTCGTAGTTGTCCGGGCAGAGGCAGGCCGATGCCCCGCCCCCGGCCGCGATCACGCACAGGTGGGAGCAGCCTCCGTTGTCGGTGCCACAAGGGTTGATCAAGCCTGGATTGGGGGGGGGGGGGGGAGGGGAATGGAGGATTATTGTGTATGCAAGAACCAGATAGTACACACTACCTTCTGGCCTAAGGAGTAATGCAATGCCCTACATTGAACATGATGTTTAAATCATGTAGAAAAGCATCCAGAGATTGACTGGAATGTTACATATATGTATATTTCTAGGTCAGCACCTTAGCACTTCAAACAAAGAAAGAAAACTAGATTTGTTACACCCAAACAGACATGGAGCGAAAAAAGACCCCAAAACCTACTGCTGTCTTGCCGTAGGGAGTGGTAGACCGTGATGTCCATCGGACGGTGGACGGTTTCAACGAGTTCTATCTCGTCCTGACCAGTCAGTTTGTTGGCGCGGTAGACCTTCTTAACATTCCACTCAGTCCAGTAAACGCTGTCCTCGAAAACTGAGATGCTGAATGGATGGGCGATGCGATGGTAGGAGTCGTCGTTTGCGAGCTCCCTGATGTTACTCCCATCCAAGTCAGCGAATCTTCAGGGGGAAAGACACAAAGACGTCCAAGTTTAAGCTTATACTATTTAGTCAAGGCCAATAGTCAAGGTCAATGGGATATAGAAAATTACAGTATACTACTAAAATCACAAACAAAGACCCTTTAACAATATTACATGAGAGAAAAAAAAAACACACTGTGTGAATGTACAATGAAATCAACAGTATATTTTCATTAAAACACTCAAACTTCAATTTCAAGAATTTCAATGTTTACAATATTAGGCTAGTCGAAGTCATTCATGTATGCACATTACCCTTCATGTTTTGCAAAATTACGATTAGAAGGTGATGTAAAATTACAGAAACCTGTACAGATGAATACTAGATACCATATGCAAGTTTGACACATAAAAGCTGCACCCATTCAAGCTGAACAATGCAAAAGTTTCCTACTGTGTACATGTATGTGTGTGTGTGTGTGTGTGTGGGGGGGGGGGGGGGGGTAGACACCTCCCTCAAATGCCTGCCCCCGTGATCTAAAGTTCCCTTGCATTCCCCACTTTACAGTCTCATTTCACTGTTGGCAGTCCTGCAAACAGCCTCTGCTCTGATTCTTATCTTTCTCACAGGGGAACCAATGGCAGGAATTCCACAGAGCTCATAAATACATGTACCTCACCTCCCCAACCCCTCCCCCTTGACCCCCCTCCCCCCACCTGCAGCTTACATGATGTGGTCTAAATGGGCATCTGTCCAGTAGATCCGGTCCGCCGAGTAGTCCACGGAGATTCCGTTTGGCCAGGCAATGTTGGAGTCGTGGATCTCCATAGCGTTGGTACCATCCATCCCCATGCGGCCAATGTACGCCCTCAGCCCCCAGTCTGTCCAGTACATGTTTCTTTGTAGGCAGGCATAGATGGGAGAGAGAGAGAACATTAGTCTCTGCAGGGTTAAAGGAATCATATATTTATGCTTGAGACCTAACTTCAGGTTTCTAACATTTTTTTGGTGAGAAGATGTTATGTTACACAACAGTTTATAAGTACATCGCTTGCATGGATGCAAGCGAATCAAAAGGACGTATTGTAAATCTACAAAAGGAGGTAGTGTACATAACACTCACCCATGCTTTGGATCCACTGCCACGCCCCTGACCTCAAACAGGTTGTTCCGCTTGAGCACCCGACGGCTGGATCCGTCCAGCTCCGCCACTTCAAGGACCCTCCTTGGCCGGTCAGACCAGTACAGCTTCCTGGATGGACCAAAAGAGTGGCGACATGGACCCGAATCAGATCAGAAAGATAAAATACAACTGTAGATACATGTAAATAACCTTTGCATAAGCTGCATAAGCAGAAGCCCTCTTAAAAAAATAATAGATAAATAAAAATAAACGACTGATATGCCTCCTCCATAATGCATTATTCTCTGAATAGGTCTTTCATACACATGGACAATGTGTGATGACAGTTTCACATAATTTGCAAAATTTTAAAATGACATGCTTGTCACAAACATGTTGAATGTTCACCTTCCTTGACCTAGGTTTAATTGGTGAAAGGGGAGCATGTATTTGGGGATTTGTCGCATCGCATGAGTACACTACTACACACACAGATTCAAAATAGATTGCTGTTTCCTTTTATTTAATAGTGTCACTACATTTCTTTTCTGGCCACCAATATTGCAAATTTAATGATTTTAGTGGCTTGAACATGTATCAGTCTAAAATGCCAAGAGTCATATGACATTTTCAATTTCAATCTACAAAGTTACTCTCCAGAAACAAGTTGCTTACAGGCAGAAACTCACAAAGAACATGCATTCATCAGAACATTGACACGTACATGTACAATGTATGGTTACAGCTGAAGTTTGTAGACATTGTTCTCAAATAATATGCATTTAGGAGACAGCATGGGTGACCCTTAGCTGAATCTGACAGGTGGTTTTTGTACATATCCTTTCTCTACTGAGGTGTCGGTAGCCACTGCTAAAATAAAGACATATTTGACTGAACTTACACATTATACGTTGTCTCAAATGGATCATGGAGTGATGTTTAACACCTACCTTCAGGTTTCTAACATTTTAGGTCAGATGATGGGAAACCTCTAATGAAATATGAAAGAGCATGGTAATTCCAAGAGGGATTCAACGTTTATGTGATGAAAATTGGTTTTGAAATGGCTCAGATATCCAAAACAGGGCAATCCTAATAAAAGGTGGGACCCACCTTTTATTAGAATTGCTTTGTTTTACTTAACATGTCTTTGGATGTCTCAGTTATTCCAAAACCGATTTTAATCAAACAAATGGTATGCTAGTGTATTATTTCATGAGTGGCTTCTTGATATCTCGCAGAAAGTTAAAAACCCAATCCTCATCTCCATCAATACTACACAGTCCCTTTAATTTATGTAGCACTGAAGCATGCACTCAGTATTAGTAAGTCAGTGAAATTCATAGCAAGAATATAAATTCTGCACACAGAAATTTCACACTTACCGAGCAACCCAGTCCACGGCTAAACCCTCCACACTTCCGGCATCTCTCTCAATTATTGGTTCCTTGTTCCGACCGTCACGGTCAACACGTATTATAGAGTCCGCGATGACATCGGACAGATAGATTCGATTCTCGCGGCTGTCGAAGTCAATGGCCACGGCAAAGTCGAAGTCCTGAGCGACGATGCTGTTCACGTTATCAGCCTGCAAGGTGTCAAACTGCCTCACGTAGTACCGGTTCGATATCAACAGAAATGGATCTTCATCTGCGGGAAATAATACAAGCCCGACATCACACCACAGTCAAAACAAATATTTCTGTTCATGGCATGCCATTCAGTATTAAAGTAAGAAAAAATACATTTGTTGTATATATTTCTGTTCATGATATGCAGTCCCAAACTAACAAAAATACACTTGTTGCAGACTTCTGTTCATGGTACATACTAGCCTTTTGTCAAGGCCCTCTCGCTGTAATGGGCGAGCAAAGCGAGCCCAGCCGAGCGCGCCAGCACGAGGGCCTTTTGAGATCTGCTTCATACATTATTATTCATGACACGTGAACCCTTCTGAATACTCATTTTAATGGCTTCCGGTCAACCAATGGAATGGCGCGCTCCCCGCATCCTCAGCCTTGGTGTTGTCATGCCTGTTTGCATGCATCACTGACCACCCGAGGAGGTCTGCCACGGAACTCCACACACTCTGTGTGTAGAGTTCTGTGAGGTCTGCGGCAGCGGCGTGCATTCGCTCTATTCAAATCGGGTTCGAGCAGACAGACACGCTGATTGGTCAACTTTTGCTCCCGAAATTGGGGAGCAAAAGTCGGTAATTCAAAGGGCTAACAAAAGGATGCGAAGCAGATCTCAAAAGGCCCTCGCGCAACCCCACTCAGCTGGGCTCTCTTCACCATACAGCGAGAGGGCCTTGACAAAAGGCTAGGTACATACATGTACTGTACGGTGTATGCAATCCAGAACAAAGCAAAATACATTATGTTGTATCCCTATTTCCAATGCAGCAAAAAGCTTTGATTATGGACAAGACAATTTCAACTAGAAATTTAAGATAAACTATGAATACAGAAATAGGCTTCACAAGTTTGTCACTTTACAACAATATTCCTAACAGTAGAAGTTATTAGTGGAAAATTGAGCAAACAAAATGGGATTAACGTACATGTAAGTAATGAGTCATATCTCATTATTTCATCAGTTAATCAACAAAAAAGGGTGATGGCAAGTTGAGCCCCAGAATAAATGCTGATGAATCAATATTTAAACTACCTTGACTTGTTGACCGGATACAGCTGCCACCTGTAGACAATGTGTAATCTGTAATACAGGCACAGGCGTACGACCCCTGTGTGTTTGTACAAGTCTGACTGCATACTTCCGGAGTTTCTGCACATTCATCAATATCTGCAAACACACACACAAATGCCACCAAGAAAAGAAAAGAAAAATTATAGAAACGACGTATAAACAAATGAAGACTTATCAAAGGACAACTATAAAATTTCTGATTGCATTTTGCCAAACGATTTTTAAGATAATATTTTCAGTTTGCTTTGGGCTCATAACCTTCCACACTTCCACCATGACTTTGACTGCTACATTTGACAAAATTTATATCACCTGACCTTTACCTAAAGGTTCAATCATCAGCCAAATGTAACTAACGTGGTATGGAAAGCTAGGACACGGTGATCATGAAATCAACAAATGAATTGATGAATCAATGAATGCATGAATGAATGAGTGAACCTTCGAACAAAATAAACAAACAGATGACGAATGAACACATACATATATGCGTAAATACCGTCTAAAGAGAGATAGTACAAATATATTCAGGAATGAACAAAGTGAACTAATGACGTACAGAAGCATGCATCCATGCTTGCAAGAAAGCTTGAAAGAAACAATTGAACAAACAGAAAAGAAAGAAAAAAAAATGATGTAAATACAAACACAGAAATTAAAACCTAAACAAATAAAGAAATCAATAGTTCATCTCACATTACACAAGACAGAGTCCCTAACATGTTTTAACCCATCGCTTACCAACACATGTCCTGCTATCAGGGCCCAGTTGGAATCCTGGGGTGGTACACTGGCACTCAAACCCAGTTGGCAAGTCCATACAAGATTCCGAGCAGGGGTTACCCAAACATTCATTTATTCCTGCAGTCACCGCAGTGGGATGTAGAAAGAAAGAAAAAAAATAAAACTAATGTAAAAACAACCCAACACAAGAAATTCTTAAAAATAAAAAAATCTATTGGTATCAAAAATCACTTATACACCGTGATTTGGGTTTTAACACACATCTGTATTCACACTGATCTAAAAGTAACAAACGCAAACAGAAAAACTGACCAGAAAATGAATATTATTTATTAGTGAAAAATTGAGCAAAGAAAATGGGATTCCATTGGGATCACTGATCACTGATCTAAAAGTATGTAGATCCACTCACAATACACATACATGGACACACAAAAAAGAAATCAATTTTTTTTAAAGTAGAAAATTACATGACTGTTCTTATCTCAAGTCTATTGTCTGATTCTTTGCTGATATTATTGATTTCAATGTCTCTTTATGGAAACAGTCCTAAATGTTGCATGGCTGTGATGACATTCTGAAAGGCAACGGATTAAACAGACATTTACAAATATTTGCTTAACTCTTTGTGTACTCTGAGTGTCAACTGGCAGCAACAACAACAAACCCATAGCATTGTACACACTGTCCAACATCCCTGGTACAGAAAGGATTAATCAAGAGGACCACGGTCACATATACATTTTCATAACAAACTCCATGACAAAACAACAAACAAATTTATTCATGCATTTCGGTCTTGAAAAAATCTTGAAAATAGTTACAAAGGCACAGAAGTCTAAAGAAAACACGTAATGGAAAGATTTATAATCAATTGCTATTAACTGAAACACAGGATCTACAAACTGTACGACAGTGTGCCGCAGCTTTGCCGCCATGTTTGCAAACCCGTATCCGGGCAATTACCCCCGGAGGGCAATTACCCCCCGGCCAAATACTGGTTAGTGGTAAGGTAAGAGTAAAGATTAGGGTTAGGGTTAGGTTTAGGGTTAGGAGTTTGGGTTAGGGTTAGGGTTAGGTTCAGGATTAGGATTAGGATTAGGGCCAGGGGAAGGGTGCGGGGTAATTGCCCAGGGGGTAATTGCCCTAGACCCTTGCAAACCTACCACAATATCTTTCGTCGCTTCCATCCTCACAGTGGATGGCATTGTCACACACATTGGAGCTGGGTATACACCTGACATCATCGCACAGGAATTGGTCACTCTCGCATTCAGCTGCATGAAGAGTGATAACAAAAATAGGTACATGTGTATGCCATATGATCTAAAGAAGACAAGGGCTTTATGATACACAAAGTCCAAGAATTCAAGAACATGACATCATAATACATCATAATGTTATCTCTATATTACAGGTTTACACAATTTTTTTTTTTTCAGACAATGACTTTGTAAGTTTTATGCAGAGAAAAATACAATTGACTCTTCAAATCTTTACATATATTCTAAATCTTTCTGTTCTTTTTGAAGTGAAGAATTTATAATCTGAGTTGGGCGGGACCTCATTCATAACTGATCAAAAAATGTGTATTTAAATGTATTGTAACATCAATGATATCTTCAATAGCCATGGTCACACTGGCAAAATATCACATAGATTGTTTTCCCACTCAAACTAGGGAATTTCTCAGACCCCCACCACTTTTTTGATCATGAACCAAAAGTGGGTAGACTAATAAGCATTCTTCCAAATATTGGATACAATAGCGTCCTTGTGTTTCTGATTTTTAACATTTTACTGAAAATGAAAATAATTTAAAATTGATACCATAATGTCGAAGAGATCTAGCTTTACAGATGTGATACCAATAACTCAACACCTCAAAATTGTGATAACGCCCTTCTCGTTCTTAGTCTATGATATGATCTGTTATTACTTTCATATCTACTGTAGATAGGGTATCTATTTTCAAAAGAAAAATTCACATAGGATCTGATATGAAACCTCCTTGCTTAAAATGCTAATCATGTGTAAATGTTCTAAGTGATAAGCCTTTTCTTTTTTCTTTTTTTCCTCTCTGATTTCATGGTCATGAATGAATATAACAAGTTTCATACTTTTTTTTTTTCTCTGGGATATTCATTGCATATGACTGCACATTTTTTCTCAATGTGATACAAGTACAGAGAATAAAAAGTGCTAATATCTCCATCACTACATTTTGCCCATGTGAACGCACTACAATATCATTACTGATTATAAAACACTGCTGATGATATTCATGATAATATTGATAACAACAATCTATGAAAACAATGCTACCATTATTATTTACGATACTTAAAAACCATGATTACAATTACAAAGTGTATAATGACGATAATTCTTTCATCATAGTTTTCTTCTTTTGAACTCACGACAATATCTCTCGTCAGAACCGTCATGGCAGTCTTCTGACCCATCGCAGCGAAATGCATCCAGCACGCATGCGCCATTCCCACACTGGAATTCCGTGGACGCGTCACAGTCTCGGTAATCTGAAAGAAGACAACCGACATGAAATGTTGGACACCTTTTGCGTGTTTGTACATTAGCGACTTCGTGAAAAGAAATAACACATGACTGCCTTGCTCGGGTGTCAGACAGGTAATAGTAATATAACAGATTACTGTATAAGCTGTGCTTTTTGCAAGGGTTTAACCATAGTTGGACCGCAAATTTAACAACACCAGAAAATGTCAACATCCGCTAAGGTAATAGTGTGCTTATGAAGGCCTCTGTGTCAATCAGCAAAAACAACATCTCACGAAAATGTCCGTGACCTCCTCAATGACAAAAATATCTGCACGTGAAAATAACAGCTTGCACAGTGGTTTGTTTCTGAGGAAATTCATGAATTCATCTTGTAAGAATCAACTATTCATGAGAAGAACGAGAAGGAAATGACTTTTTAGTGAGGTGTGGGATGTTGATGTTGGTGCCTTGTGTTGTGGTGATGAGTCCCAATGATGTCTTGGGGGAAAGGAGTACAGGAAGGACTGGCAGAGTGATTAAATCTCAGCTGCGGCCATACGCAGAGTTTGATCGCAAAATTAGTTAACTCCATTCGTGTGAATATGAGATACGTGTGATTACAGCTGACAAAGACACAGAAATTTATATGAAAATGTGGGATACTTGTAATCATCGGTTTTATTTTCAGGGGTGTGAGAGGACTTGCAAATTAAAATCTGAAAAAAAAAATATGAAACTTCAGACAGAAAAATCTGAAGTGTATTAAACTGTGAAGATTTCAATGCATTTGAATAGCTAAAAAGTCTGAAAAGTGGATTTTCGGCAGAATAATAAAAAAAAAAATGAACTCTCACACCCCTGTATTTTAGTATATCTGATGATGGAAACACATTAAAATGTTCAAAAGTGGCACTATGTTGAGTGAAATCTTGAAATGCATGCTGTACATCCGTTTCCCTCCACCAGTTTTGGCACAGCCAAAAAAAAGCCCGGCCTGATTAGGGTTGGGTAGACACATAAAATAGGTTAAAATGTGTGCACACACATCAGCTATCAACTTACCACAGCTCCCAGGCTCATCGGACGCGTCGCCGCAGTCGTTGTAATGATCACACCGGTAGGCTGCCAGTATGCAGAGTCCATTATCACAAGTGAACTCGTTTGCCCCGCACGCTTCCTGCGCACCTGGTGACACATTTGGCAGGAAAACCTAGTGTAAGACTCTATGTAAATGTAAGTAAGTTACACACACACACACACACACACACATACACCACTTCCTAATACAGGTTGGCTGAAAGCAACGTAAAATCATAAAGGCACTTCATCAATTACCAGATATAATGATAAATAGGCAATCCCTCAGCATTTTTTTGGTGATAATTTTGAAACACAAAATATTTTTTTTGGCTGATATTTCAGGACTCTTTCTTTACCTTTAACTCTTTATGTGCCATGTTCGCACGTCCCACTCAGTTGACGGCGTGCCAACTTCGCATATTTCGCTCGAACGCACTAATCCGCTTTAATAAACCGATCGATAAATCGCCTAATCCCGCGGTACAATGAAAGCTTTTCTCGCGCTTTTGTTCCTTTTACATACAGCTTGCATTCTACGTGGTGATTGACTATCAAGCGATGTCCCCAACTGCGTGTAAATTCTAAGTTTCTCTCACGGTTTCATGTGCAAAAGTCATGCCTTTACAGTAATGTAGCAAATGGCCATTAAAAAAAAAATAGAAATAGGTTTGTCATACAATTTATATTAAAGCAAAGCTTGGCATTCCTCTTCAACTTTGCTCACTATTATGTCCAGCTTAACAGAAATTTGTAGAAGTTATATAGATTGGAAAAACAGAATTCTTTCTCAAAGCATGACTACCTTCATGTCTCAGAATAACGTGGCACACAGGGGGTTTCCACCATGGCAAATAAAGAGTTAAAGAGCATAGAGTTGTATTATATCTCAAGGGAGACCCGGAATCCTTGCTGGCTTACCACAGCTGTCCTCCTCATCATCTGCGTATTCACACTGTGCCATCCCATCACACTTCTCCGTGTTCGGAATGCAGCGGGCCCCGTCGAAACGCTTGACCAGACACGTGTAGTAACCTTCGCGACACATGTGACCACCTGGCAAAAGGGAGCAGCAGGCAAGGAATACAAAACTTTACCGCTGTGACGTCAAAATACTGACGCAGAATCCACATCATTGAAGCAACAGACAAATGACACCATGGCATTGTGATACCAAGTGGGGCTATATATATGCCTGAATGTTACACAAGCAGGGCAATACAACTGAATGTTTATATTTTTGGTCATTCTCTATTTCAGCGATTTTTATCTCATATTTCGCAAACAAAATCACAATACTTACATTGAACTGTGTACCCTGTATATGTCTTTTTGCAGTGTTTTTGTTTTGCAAGTCAATCAATATTCACTAATAAAAAAAAAAAAAATGCCTTTTAAAAGGTGATTTCAGGTCCACTTTGGACCAGATTTTTCTGCCTGCTTTTCTTTCCTTTTTTTTTTTTTTTTTGTGAGAAGTAGCCCTGATAAGGATGAAAAAGTCACTTCTCCGTCCAAGAAAAAAAATTTGGTGCATGGTGGACTGGAAATCACCTCTTGTCATGGTAACCCTCCAATAATACTCACAAAGAATAACGCCTTCTATAATGCAAACATTTTGTATGTACTCTTTTCAAGGTCAGAAAACAACTTTTCTCTTAAAAAGAACTTTCCCATTGTCTCGTGTCACAAAATATCATATTTATGAAATAAATGGCATACTCAGTTATCTACAACAATTTGTAATGTTCACAATGTTTTAGACACCATGAATGCACTCACTTTTTTTTTTCCAAACCACTCAATCCATTTTGAATTATTAGTGCCAAGTTGTACTACAAAAGCTAATCTCCACATAAGCTGACTGTCAACATTAAGACCACAGCAAAAGAGCAACTTCTTATTGCTCTGTCAGATAGCATTAATTTCATTGGCCATTGGCCATCCTACAGAATATTATGTCAGTGCCAATGGCATGTCTTTTGTGCAGGAAGTGACAAGACTTACTGCAATTATCCGGTTCGTCTGAACCATCTTCGCAGTCATCGGTCCCATCACAAACTTTCAGGTCAGATATGCACCGTCGGCTGGTATTGCACTGAAAATGGAACTCTGGACAAGGCCATGGATCAGTACCTGAAAGAAAAAAAAAAAGGAAATTTTCTCAGGATATCACTACATATGATTAATATCGATGTTACAGGTCCATTCACATAGTAGTCACCCTTTTGAAGGAACTGACCATGAAGTTAATTGAGCTAATGGTTAATTAAAGCACTCTCAGTCAGCGCTGTTAAATGTATTACAAACCGGGTGATTTAAGAATTTATGCCAAACACTGTGAAGGGATTGTTAGATTTTTGATAAAACCTAGCACACTCATTTACAACATTATTTTCGTGATTGTGTAAAATACCTGGTACCATTCTCCAAAACCCTTCTCCTTTCCACCACAAACATCAACAACAGTCACATCACAAGATATGCTTCTAAAAAGTTATAAACATTATTAAAAGTCATACTGACTTGTCAGAAAATGGAAGGAAAAAATGAGAGAAGGAATATTATTCTCTGTCTACCTATCTAAAACCCTCAATGTGAAACATTCATAATCTTTTTTTCTTTCCCCATTTCCCTATCTACCTACAATGTTTAATCTACAGTACCTACACGGACTGTATAATAAATAATGTTGAATGTCTGGTATACAGAACTCAACAGTAAAATTTTTCTCTGGTGGCCCATTTACAAATTACCATAGGTCTTACAATGTGAAATTTTGGTGGCCCTAGGTGTACAACACATTTTTGGGGCCCGAGTCTACTGAGCCACTGATGATGACAATAATAATAATGATGACGATGATAATAATAACAATAATAAAAATAATGATAATAATAATAATGATGATAATAATAATGATAACAATAATAATAATAATGATAATAATAATAATGATAATAATAATAATAATAATGATAATAATAATAATAATAATAACAATAATGATAATAATAATAATAATAATAACAAGGAAAAGTAGAAATTACGCGGTGCGTAATATATGTCCCCGCCGGAAGTAGCATTTAGTACCAAAATGTACAATATAGGTAAAAAGATGAAGGTCAAAGGTCAAAGAAGTCAAAGGTCAAAATTCTATGTAGAAGTTTTGAAGCCCTCACCTAGTGCCATCACATAAAGCTAACGGAATCGAAATCGGGTTAGAAATGGCGAAGGAGTAGCATTTTGTAGCCAATGTACAATATAGGTAAAAAAAATCAAGGTCAAAGGTCAAAGAAGTCAAAGGTCAAAATTCTGTGTAGAAGTTTTGAAGCCCTCACCTAGTGCCATCACATGAAGCAAACGGAATCGAAATCGGGTTAGAAATGGCGAAGGAGTAGCATTTGGTAGCAAAATGTACAATACAGGTCAAAAATCAAGGTCAAAGGTCAAAGAAGTCAAAGGTCAAAATTCTGTGTAGAAGTTTTGAAGCCCTCACCTAGTGCCATCACTTAAAGCAAACGGAATTGTAATCGGGTTACAAATGGCGAAGGAGTAGCATTTTGTAGGCAATGTACAATATAGGTCAAAAATCAAGGTCAAAGGTCAAAGAAGTCAAAGGTCAAAATTCTGTGTAGAAGTTTTGAAGCCCTCACCTAGTGCCATCATATAAAGCAAACGGAATCAAAATCGGGTTAGGAATGGCGAAGGAGTAGCATTTTGAAGCAAAATGTACAATATAGGTCAAAGGTCAAGGTCAAAGGTCACAACTGAAATTCTGTACAGAAGTTTCAAAGCTCCCATGTAGTGCTATCATATAAAGCAAACAGAATCAAAATCGGGTTAGAAATGGCGAAGGAGTAGCATTTTGAACATTTTGATCACACACGGACGCACACACGGACACACGGACACACGGACGGACGGACACACGGACGGACGGACACACGGACACACACACGTACGGAGCCCGTTTCATAGTCCCCTGCTCGAACTCGTTCGGCGGGGACAATAATAATGATAATAATAATATTAATAATAACAATAACAATAATAATAATAAATAACACTTATATGGTACTTAATACTGATGTTTCTAAGCGCAATAATACAGAAAAAAATATCAAATCAAAATACAGCATTATGCACCAATGTAATATAACAACAACAACAACAAAAATTAGGATTGATAATGACTGATAATGACAAGCCCTGATACACAATGTACATACATGCAGTGGTATGTAAGGACATACCCTGCACAATCATGCATATTATATGTTTTGTATTATCCTGACTGTGTTTGTAGGAATATAAGATCAAACTGACCAGTACAGTAGGCGGGTTCATCAGAGTTGTCGTCGCAGTTCTGGAGTCCGTCACAAAGGCTTTCACCAGACAAACATCTTGTGTTGCCGTCGACAACGCACTTGATAAATGAGTCTGGGCAATCAGTTCTCTCTGTGCAGTGGAAAGGATGAAAACAAAAACAATGAAAAATGGCATGGCTGATAAACTTAGTATGCCATGAAAACAAACTTTGACTTGTTCAGACTCTAAACCAATATAAATGAAAGATGAGGTGCTACTATAAGTAACTGATGCATAATGATACTGCCTCTTCAGCCCTATAATACATGTACTACCAGTACTTTATGAACATGTACGGTAAGGTAGAAAAGTACCTCAGTCAAATTGGCACTCTCCTGCAGGACACGCATGTACTTCACCTTAAAATTTTCAGGCATATTTTTTCACAAAATCACAATTTGCAAAACACATCTAGGTATGGTTAAACTCAGCTATGGAACCACATCAGTAGGCACGGCCCACTTGTACATGCAGATGTAATACAGGAAATAGAATCAAAAGCTTGGGTATGTACAAGTTGTACATACTCTAATATGTACCTTGTAGCCTGTTGAAGATATTAGTGTGTTAAAGCAAAATCAGCTCATTCTCAACAGGTTAATGTACAAAAAAGGCGCATGATGCCTGTAAATTACAGACATGAACTGAAATGAACTGAAGACTATAGGAATGAATGAATGAATGGTTTATTGATCATAATATGGTGTTCGTTTTTACTGATTCACAAATTGGCAATATTACAATGTATATTGCAGTAGTAAACAATGCAAAATGTTTGAGCTTTCATTGCAGTTTCCTGCTGCATCCACAGGTTTTGAAGTAACTATTTCGGTACTAAAAATAGAATAAGCCTGAATACAGTGTATTTGCATGCATGCACAATTGGTTTAACCATGTGCTGTTGGCAAACATGACTCTCATGTAACAATCATACGTAGCATGACCTGCTAGCCACACTTTACATTGCTCTGGGGTGAAAAAGTGGGCGAGGGGACAATTAAGTGACCAAAATCATGATTTTTCTAATTACAGAATAACCCCATAAAATACAGGGGAAGTAAGGAAATCATGCTCCAGTTTGCAATTTGTCCAAGTCGTTGCTTTGGGCAGCTTCTTTGCACAATTTGTTGCCTAGCAACTCTAAACCCGACGTCCCGTGTTCTAATGTCACAATTTTTCAGCGGCAGTGTGAATGGCCCTACATCAGTGGAACTGAAAAGCTGAGACAGAGTGGTGAGTACTCACGACAATAATCTGAATCTTCATCCGAATTGTCGAAGCAGTCGTCATTTCCATCACATCTCATGGAAGGAGATATGCAGATATTGTTCCCAGATCTCGGGCAGCGTACGTAATCTACTCTACAATTAGTTAACATGGCATCTGCAAAGAGAGAGGAGATATACGTAGGTGAAAAGGGATGTACCTAATGTTGTAATCTTTGGACTGTTCAATGATTGAAGTATTTGTTGGTGTTTTTCATGGATGCTTTCGCACACATCGCTGCTGAACAGTAAAAACAAACAAACAAACAAACCCAAAAAATGAGTACCTTGGAGCTGTTATACTGAGCTCTAAAATCAATCCTAACTTCAATTCAACTGATCTTACAGACAATTTTAGGATCAATTACAACGATGTAGTCCTCATAGCAAAAGTGAGAACCAGTTACTGGTTTCACCAATAAGCCATTTTGTAATCTTGTGCACACTCTGCCATGTTCTAGATACATACAAATCTTGAATATGATGTACATGTATCTTTCCCAATTCGATCTGAATCTGTCCCAACTTTGGGTTTATTGCTTGGCTCGATAGACCTATAGTTCCCTTGTTAAGTGAAACAGAGTCATACATGGTACTTCAAACACTGTTCAAAAAAAGTACTTATATAATGCTTCTATACACTGTACTTCAGAATATACCAAACACCACTGAAAACCTTGTTGACCAAAAATAAATAACTGTTTTCAGGCCTACTTGAAAACCAACCTGCCATGCGTATGCAAGTGTTTTGAGGATTTGTGATGCAGTGTCACACGTAATCTTCATTATTACATTCAAGACCACAATGACCATTACAAATTTTTACAGGAAGTTGATTCCTGCAGCATGTGATATATTCACAGGTAATCATATAATTGCATTTTTGTGTACAATAACACATTCATGCATAAAATTCCTCTCACAGACAAACAAACAGAAAGGTCACTGGAATTCAGTACTCATCATCAAGTGCTAAAATAAACACATGATACTTGTATGGAAATTTATATGATATACATTTGTAAGGCACACACAAACAAATACTACATCATCTTTTTAATAAAACATGTTCTCCGCTGTTGTGGGATAAATTTGCATGCTAAGGGAGAGCAGGGGGGTGTTTCATGAAACTTTTTGTCGGTGATTTACACCGACAACTGTTAAAAGCTACTGAAATCCTTGCGTCTGATTGGCTGATAGCAAATTTGTCGGTGAAAACCTCCGACGAACTCGTTGATGAAACGCCCCCCAGGTCTTAATTGCTCTACCAAAGAAGACGTTGTAACACCAACCTGGACAGTTAAATTCATCGTCGGGTGTGGTAGGGCAGTCTGGCACCCCATCGCACCTGGAGTCAAGGCTGACACAATCCCCTGAGGGGCATGTAAACTGGTCCTGCGTGCACACATCCTGAGCGTGGGCTGTGAATAAAAGAAACAAAACAAAACAAAAAATCATGATAATTATAAAGAGCAAATCCCTTTCATTTAAGAGCACTCTGACTCTTAAAACAAATTGACTGCGAATGGTACAGTTTTCACACAAAAAGGATCCATTCATATTTATGCTGAAATACCATGGTACTTTGCATGGTAATTTGCAACGTGAAATACAACATGAGATATCACAAAATACCATGGTACGATATTCATGGTGATTTACTTATCAATATCTATTTATTCAGTCTTATTTCAACAGGGTAGCCCCATCAGTAGGCTGCAGGTACGTACAATGTTAGTAGTGTTCCTCCTGGGAGGCCCTAAATACTTGCAATTAAACAGTAAACTAGACAATGACATATTTAAAGTATAACATATCGGACAAACTGTGGTAATTCAAACTTTGCACGAAAGATGCCTGTGAGATTTCAGTGTGAATCATGATCACAAAATGCCATTCATCCATCATACACCGTATATTCTCATGTACATTGTAACATGTTTAATTCCCGTCTTCTCCCCATACTGTTTGCAATTGTATGATGTGAAGTATACTGCACATACATTAACAGTGCACTCATGCTATAATGAACACGGAAACAAATCTCACATTATAACCAAGTAAATAAAATTCAGGACCCAAAATCATGAACTATATCTTGGCATACTCTTAATATTGTTCCGCTATCAACAAAATTTCTGTAAAGAAATGACATGGTACTAAAACATTGTCCAAACAGGAGTCATCTGTATGTATATGATGTAATAATTACCATCAACAGACTAAAATCACACAGAAAACAGAGTTAAGTTATGTGCCATCAGGAGGCTCAAAAAACTAAATCATCACTACACGTCACTGATACATGTATAGTTTAAGGCATTAGTATCCGTAGCAAATCTATCAGATTACAACTATAAGATACATGTATAACAAAATGAAAGATTACAACTATAAGATATAATGAAATAAAAATGTAATCATGTGCAAACGTCTCGTTTTTATAATCTCAAGGATTTTAGAGCTCTGGCAGCCAACTCAAAAGAAAAGTATTGCTGTGGAATCAAACAGGCAAATAATGATGTTTTGGCCCTCCTACTGATTGTGCAAAGAAAGTTTGACAACAAAAGCAGGCCCACCCACAATGCAAATGCATTGAAAATATGAGACACAGCAGTAGGAACCTTCACTGCACTGCATGGGATCTCTACAAATGTAGCCAATGTACTGTAGGTCCATACATCAGGGGGGCATTTCATGAAGGAACTTGTCGGATAAAATGTCCGACAAGTCAATTATATCCGACAAGTTCACAGAAATCAGCCAATCAGACTAAAGAATTTCTCAAGACTTGTCGGATATAATTGACTTGTCGGACATTTTATCCGACAAGTTCCTTCATGAAATGCCCCCCAGAGATACATACTGTATGTGTATGTATACAGATATACATCATAACAGTTTCAGTAAACTTAACATTTCATTTATTATGATGAAAGTATACAAATATTTCCTTCTCCTTGTCACCAACATAGGGTAAAAGTGAATGTACAATTGCATATAATATGCATTCCTTGTCCTTCTGAAAGAGGAAAGAGGTACATGTACGTCCACTTTCTACATGTAAACAGTATGTCAAGTCCTCTCATTAGGCTAGAAAGTTTTAAGTTTTAAGCCCACCTTTAAATGTACAGTGTATATTGAGTGAATGCAGCAATATCAGAACACATCAGTGATATATCAGTTTGTGGAAAATCAGACTATCCATTCAAAAGTTATGAACATTTTAAGGGACTGTACAGGTACTGGTTGAGGTGGGGATTCATGTTTTGAACATTCCTATTAAAGTGAGATAATGAAAAGCCTCTTATGAAATATGAAAGAACATGTAATTTTAAGAAGGATTCAACGTTTATTTGATGAAAATTGGTTTTCAAATGACTGAGATATCCAAAAAAGTGCTAATAATAAAAGGCGACATGCCACAACTTTATTAGGATCTCTTTGTTTCACCTTGTTTTTGGATATCTCAGCCATTTCAAAAACGATTTTCATCGAATAAACTTTTGATACCCCTTAGAACTGCATGCTCTTTGACATCTCATAGAGTGGTTTCTGAATACTGTATCTCGCAAAACATTAAAAGCTAAATCCTCACCTCGACCAGAACTGTACACACCCTTTAAAGTTTCTGAAGTCACTGGTGGATGAGAAGACTAAGGTTCTGATATCATACAAATACAAAGATATAGAGAAGATATAAAATAACTTCCACAAAATTTCTCTTTTTTGAAAAAGTACACATTCCCTTGACTTGTTAATGATGTACAATGTATGGAAGGATATCATGATTCCCCCTGTCTTCTGAAAGAGGCAAGTCAAGTGCTCTTTTGATGTCACGAGAAAAGTTCAAAAATGGTGAGTTTCTACATACTTTTTTTCAATCTTTTGAATGCATGTGACATCACAAGCTGTAGTAGTCTTCTCATCTCGTGATGGTGGCGCTGAAACTTCAAAAATTCAATAAACCCTTTTGCTTGAGATTGTCTGATTTTCCTCAAACTTTCACTGATGTGTTCTACTATTAATAGATATTGCTGCATTCACTCAATTCACATGTACAACATGTAGAAGGTGAACTTGTTCTCTAAGACATTTTCTTTTCGATGTGTATAATATTACAGTCCTCCTGTACATCACAAATTGTTGCAGTCTTCTGTAAAACTTATCAAGTGATGATGGTTCTTGGATTTCACCAAAACTTTTAAATTCATAACTTTTGAATAGATAAAAAAGGTCTACATTTTCTTATGCTGTAAGATGTCACTAACGTGTTCAATTTAATAAAATCCAGTCCGAGTACAATTGTATATATGCCCATGATTTTCTATCATGGATATTACTATAATACTGATTAGTTGTACTGTAGGATAATTTGTCAAACAACTGCAATAAATCACCACACCACATATTGGCATGTGTTCTACTAAATACATTTTATGTCTGCATTTGCTGAATATTTGGGGTTAATTTCCCTAAAGGGAAACCACATCGTAGCCAAACAAGAAACTGGTGTTTATCAATATACTGTTTGGATCAAAAGAAACTCCATTTTTCTTTGTTTTCCTCCAGTTAATTAAAAAAAAAAAACTGTTATACCCTGTACCTCTACTGTCCTTCTCCATTCTGATTGAGCGACCATGCATTTGAAGCTATTTTGGTTTTGACCTTGAGTTAGTTACACTGCAAATATACCCACCTGAGGCCCAGTTTTCACAATCAGAAGTTATTGGGTGCTGCTACCCATCAACCTGGTATGATGAAGAATCTATTTCCCCCACAAAAGTTGACATGTAAATTCAGTGATATACATAACACAGTGCTTATATAGCGCATATCACTACCGTGGTGTCTCTATGCGCTTTAAAAGGGAGAGGGATGAAAGTAGAAAGAGGAAATGTTGTGTACAATGTATGAACCATAAATGCAAAACCAAACTCATTCACAATACTTTTTGAACAGAAATGTCTTGAGAGTAGTTTTAAACTTTAACACTGTGGGAGCTTCTTTTATATAACACGGGACAGCGTTCCACAGTATGGGAGCAGCATATAACACGGGACAGCGTTCCACAGTATGGGAGCAGCATGAGCAAAAGATCGCTCACCATAAAATTTTATTGTGATAGCAGGACATTGGAGAAGATTTTTCTGAGTTGATCTTTACGAGAGGGAGCGTACCTTACCAAAAACTTACTATTAGATATTCTGGTGCCATTGAATGCCTGCACTGATAAGTCAGTAACAGTATCTTAAAAACTATATGTGACTGAACAGGAAGCCAAATTGTAGCTGCTTCAAAATGGGGGTTATGTGAGAATTCTTCTTTGTGCGGGTGATCAATCTTGCAGCTGCATTATGAATTGCATGGAGTTACTACTGTGAGTCAGAGATATTATACAGCAAACTGTTACAATAGTCTAAATGACATATAACAAAAGCCTGAACAAGCTTCTTAGTGGTCTTTGCATCCAAAAAACTGACGAACTTTTCCAAGTTTATATAAAGCGAAGGATGCCGATTTACATTTCTCTGAAACAAATTTGTCCATGACCATATTCTGATCGAATATCACACCAAGGTTTCTGGCTGTTGTACCAGGTACAATGGAAGTACTGTCAATCTTTATTGCAGGAAGTTCCATTCTTCTGCGAAATGGAGATCAAGGTGTAAGATCTCAGTTTTTTCATCATCGACCATTTTGGATTGACCATAATTTAATCTCTTTGACACAACATTCTACTTGAGAGATTGCATCCTGCAGGTTACAAGGTTGAAATGAAATGTGTCATCAGCAAATCCTTGACATTCGGTTGGACACGATAATATCTTGTAAAGGAGAAGAATACATGGTAAACAACATTGGGCCAACCACAGAGCCCTGGGGACACCAATATCTAATACGTGAGCAGAGGATTCTATAAACTAGAGGGCTTTTTACACTTGTAAATTTTTGCTTAGTCCCGTACCAACGGTGGGGCTAAGGGGGGGGGGGGGGGGCCTTAGATCTGTAAATCTACAAAATGCATTGATTACACTATAACGTATAATGTACAAAAGCATGCATGTGCATAGACTGTAACTTAGATAAAAACGTATAATATGTCTGTAGATGTATGACGTCAGAACTGTAATGGCAAAGTATTTCACAATGAAAGTTAATCTCTCAAGTGTAATATACTGTATTTACCATTTATAGCAAGCAGCACATAAGGAAAATATATCATCTATAAGTATATATACATACATGTACATCTTGTACTTGTGCATTGTAACTCCTGTGGTGATGTTACGTGTATAGAACACACAGTCTCTAATGGAGCAATATCTGTCTACATTGCGGAAGTCGTATCCTTTGACATGACTTATGGCATGCATTTAATGTAAAGTTGGAGCCTCAAAGCATGTTGAAGATTGAGAGACTGTAGTCCATGGGCCAGGCCAGATATTGGTACCATCTGAGGTGGCAAAACCTTTTTGGTGTTATTTTGTTTGTAGGGCATAGATATGCTTATCAAGCTATGATAGCATGTTCCAAATGAGTAGCTTAGTCCTAATAAATGAATTTTTAACCCGGTTGGTTTCGCTGTTATATCCCTTTACTTCTGAATCGAAACTAACCGCTATAGAAAGAAGAGCACTGTCTTCTGTATGTCCACAGGTGTTCTGTTGTAAATGCGGTGCGCTTAGTCTTTATTCAAGGCAGCGAAGGGAATATCCAAGGGTTATGATGTCCACAGCGCTTAGTCTTTATTCAAGACGGTGAAGGGAATATCCAAAGCTAATGATACAGTGTACAGTATATCCCTTCATCTAAAAAGCAAAAAAAAAAATAGAAATTCCTAGTGGATTTTGCCGTATTTTTTCAATTTATTATTCATCATTTTCCGGTGAAAACGCTACGGTGAAAACGCTAATACCACGCCACTGTCGCTTTATTTCCATCCAACAATGAAAGATAATGCAGAAATAATGTACCAGTACACTACAATACATTATAATAAATAATATTGTACATGAGAAGAGTGATTTTTGTTTAAAACTGATGTATTTGTTGAAAGGGTAGTGTAAAAACAGTATAGATAATCCCTTTTATTAGGAACTTTAGATATGATAACATCCACGAGGAATTGCTTTTTTGTTTGTTTTTTAGATAAAGGGATATACACTGTATCATAGGCTTTGGATAATCCCTTCGCCGTCTTGAATAAAGACTAAACACACCGCGTTTAGCTCTGGACAGCATCACCCTTTGGATATTCCCTTCGCCGCCTTGAATAAATACTAAGCGCACCGCGTTTACAACAGAACACCTGTGGACATACCATGAGCTCCATGGACATACATGTACAGAAGACCGTGCTCTTGTTTCTACAGCGGTTAGCCTCGATTCAGAAGTATAGGGATATAAAAACGAGACCAAATTGGTTAAAAATTCATTCATTAGGACTATAAGCTACTCATTTGGAAATGCTATCATAGCTTGATAAGCATATCTATGCCCAACAAACAAAATGACACCAAAAAGGTATTGCCACCTGAGATGGTACCAATAACCAATTTTTAGCCTCTTGGCCCATGGACTACTGATGCTGTCTTGCATGGGAGCAGTACAAAGTAAATGGGAATTCCCCTTTTGAAAACCATGCAATCACAGTGATTAATTGCCTTTCACAGTAAAAGAGGGTCTAGACTGTGGGTAGTGAAGTACACTGTGCACATCATTACAGGTTAGTACACCTCTCCCTACATGCAGTACTCCTACTATGTACATGTATGGCACTAGCTACACAGTGAGTACATAATTTAAACAAATGGGCGATTCCAAGGTAACTCGCGTTACAAATAATGGGTACATTTATGGGATAATGTGCCAATATCTTTGTAATTGGAAGGATCTACAAGTTACTTTTTTCATCATGGGTTAAGTAGACATACAAACATGTACACCAACTAAATGAATCCAAAAAGAAAAATAAAGGACAAACATGTTGGGATTCTTGAATCATTTAATTTTGGTAACTCGCGTTACACAAACAGGACATGGTCAATTCTATAAAGGCCTCTTTTTGGAAAGTCTCCTCATACTAGACAATCTTGATAAAAGTTTTCCTACCATGAATTGATAGTGGGTTAGGACTCATGAATTAACACTATCAAAGTTGAGTAACAATGATCTGGTAAAATGTATAAGGGAGCCTTTATATCGGTAACTCGCGTTACATTATGTCCACTAACACAGGGTGACACAAATTGATGACATACAACTGCTCTGATGGCACTGAATCTTGTGTTGAATATTTTGAGAGATGCTTATTTTTGTAAATAGTAAAATGAATAAATGTTAAACAAATATTTTACTAATAAACCCAATTGATAGAGAAGAATGTGTTTAGACTAATAAGAGCTTCACTCCTCATAGAGACCCTGAATATGTTTGAATATATACCCAGATGATTTAGGTGTATTTATAAGTACATTGTAATATTCAGAGTGTAAAGATGAAAAATGTTGAAAGTCTTTTTAAAACAAAACATAAAAGTATCAAACCCTATCTACAAGTTTACAAAAAAGCTTACAATCTTTCAAAAATTAAAATCCTGTCTTTGTGAGGAGTGAAAAGTAGCACATTTCTTTGCAACTGATTGACAAATAGACCACTTCGTAATTCCACTTTGCACATGAGCAGAAAAAGGTCATTTGTACCAACAGGCATTTTGGTTTGTAAATTCACTGAGGTAAGCATCTGTGATGCGATGATTATTCATGTGATCTTTATCTAAATGATGCTTGCCAGCACATCCACCTGACAGCAAGAATGGTACTTCGCAATATAAAAGGAAATAAGCTGTTACAGTAGGTACTGCCTTCAATACAAAACAATGAAATGGATGCCTGCTAAATTATAAACTGATGGGAGTATTCTGATCCCCTGATCTAAATGCAAGTTCATTCTTTTTTTGAACATAAATTCCATAAACTGTTATGTCGGGCAAGCTTATGCATTATGCCGCTTTGAAAATGAGTGAAGTGCTGACCCAACTGAGAAAAAAAGAAAGGTCATTTGTACCAATGTGTACATGAGCTACATTGTAATTATGAACTGGCTTATTACCCTACATCGACGTAAATTAGTACTCAATTGTGATCAGTGTTATAGTAGTAGCCATGATAAAAAAAGTCATGGGCGTACATACTCGAGCAGTATTCGAACCTAAGACCTCCTGATCTCCGGACGGGCATCATCTCCACTAGACCACTGAACTTCCGCCCGACAGGAAGTGTTGGTTCTAATCCTTATATCATGCAGCGGGTACTGCGTAATAATTCAAATTCATGAAATTCTTCCGTTATGTTTTTATTGCAACTGATTGACAAATTGCCCTACAGCAATGTAAATAAGCACTGAATTGATCAGTGTTTTATTAGTAGCGATGATAGAAAAATCATGGGCATACGTGTACATACTCGAGCAGGATTCGAACCCACAACCTCCTGATCTCCGGACAGGCGTCATCTTCACTAGACGACCGAATAAAGGATTAGAACCAACACTTGCTGCTTTACATTATGTGTATAGCATTCTCTTATAAAAATTCTGTAAAAAATTCTTAGGTTAACCTCATTCACTGCTGGATGTACATGTACACATGCAGTGAAAACCTGGCTAGACTCTTCAATGTGGCATGTGATCAGTGGCCTTGATGCCAGTATCATACAATCACAGTTTATAGGCTACCCTCCTTTGTTTCAGTCCAGCATACATGTAGTGTGTATAACACTGGATTTGATTGTTTTCACCACAATCTAGCTCAATTAAGTGTTAAAATTTGCTTATGTTGTTGGAAACTTGTGTTTATACGTGTAGTTGGTAACTGGTAACTCACGTTGTAACTCGCATTACACTTTTCATTGACATTTTTTAATGTGATGACAGTGTTTATTCAAGTCAATATCCTGTGTACAGTATCAGGGTGTGATGAATTTAGAAAATTATAATTCCCAACAAATTACCTCCACTGCTTCCTTCAGAATGAAAAATATTTCTTGTTTCGGTAACTCGCGTTACATGGCTCAAGGGCTGAACTTTCATGTGGTGATTAAAATTTTTTGAAGGTGGCATAGAAATTTCCTCAAGGGAGACTGAAGTAGAACCAATTTGCTTCTTTAAAATGAATTGATTGAAGTGCTAGAAGAATTTTTCTATTAAAAAAATTGTATATCAAGTTAAGCATGCATTTTAGCAATTTGGATGACTGAAAACTTGTCTTCAACATTTGTAGCTGTTTCTCGGGAAATATTTGACCAATTGATATAATTCTTCAAGTTTCTTTAACTTCAATATATGGGTAATACATAATGAGTAATTCTTTTGTAATATGATAAACTTGAAATTTTAGTGCCATGTCCACATTCCCATGGAATTGCCCAAATAAGAATTCTATACCCAGCTAATTTTGTGGGTTGTATGAATGGAGTCATCAATGCAAGAAGAAATCCAGGGTCTAAGGTCAGGTCACAATACACAGAACTCATCAAGAATGAGAGTTTAATACATTTTATGTCATATACACAGTATGTGGTCAGATGAGCACATACTGAGTTTGTAAAAGATACCAATAGCAGTGCCAGCAAGGGGATAATGTGCTATTAAAAGCATTTGGCACCTTTAAAGGTAAGGGATACCTTTTACAGACCTCCCAAAATGCAGCAAAACATTAAATATGAACCTCAGGGGACTTGTTTAGGCCACTGCTGAGAAATTTGGAAGTCAACAGTTATCTACAATTTGAATAATGCACAAAACTCAACTACTCAGTAGTTCTGTGTGTCAGCCACACTTAAGCCTTTTTGTGCAGTCTTCTGTATTTTTTATCTATAAACACAAATCTAAAAGTATAAGAGCTGATGTAATAACATATATAGTGTGTGGCAAGAATGTGTATAGAAATGTTCTGTAAGTTTTGATGCACTTTCTTCACAAAATATACATGATGGACACACATGCAGTGCATGGGTCTGCAAAGGTAGCCCAGTAATGTACTGGAATTTACGGTGAGCCCCGAAAAAAATTCAATTCAAAATCTAACGGTCAATAAAAATGTACTAAATGTTACCTTCCACTTTCAATACTTTATGGGAGTTTCTAAAATGATACTCTCTTCAACATACCACTGTATTTATACAACTCTTCATTTGAGGCATGCAAATGGGATTCCCTGTTACTAAAACATTATTTCTAATATGATTAGCATAAAGAAAGAAAGAAACAAACAAACAAACATTATATGGATGCATACAAGTTATAACCAAAGCTCAGGGGAAGGAGCATACCAGTATCTTGTTTTCATATTTTGTAGTGCGGTTCTAGTTTAACAATGACTGACAGCTACATGTATGATAACAGAATAGAATCTTGGTTTAGATGCTTTTTTTCTTTTTTTTTTTTTGTGGGCAGATCCAAGTAATTGGAAGAAAAACATCAGAAATATTTACAATATATAACACATATTCATATGTGTATATATTTTTGAATACAAAGTGATGATGTCAAGGTCATTACAAATAAACTTGTATTATAAGTTAATATGCATTTATAATTGCATTGCACAGGTCCTTATCTTCACAACACATGAAAGGTCACTGGAAAAACTCTGCTTATCGGTGCACAATGATAAAGACACAGCGAGATTTGCTGGAAATGGGGACAATACTTCACATAGAAATTACAGATGTATAGGGTCATGTCCTCACAGCTCCCTATTTACAATATATCACCCATCATCAATTTTGAGGAAATTTTATTGCCAAAAATTATCATCTTGTCATCAATATATCTGCACTTTTGAATTTCACTGCTATTAAACTTTACAGTACTGATACCAGTAGAGAGATTAATATATTTTACTTGGCTGAATCCATTGAAGGTAGACACAATTTAGAAGAAATTGGCAAAAAAGGCATTAAATTAAATAAAATGATTAAAAGAAAATCTTTCCAAGTTTTGAGAGAAATAGGAAGTTTCATCTTCTATCTAAAATAGATTTACCAAATTTTTAAAGAAACTTAGAAACTTCCCTGACAGAGAAACAATTACATACAAGTGTACTCAATAAGCTGTTATTTTCGCATGGGTTTAATTTTCACGAATTTCGTGAATCACAGTTGGATCGCCAATTTAACAACTATGGTAAAATGTCTCAATGCTTTCGCTTTGTTAATAATGCATTAACGTAAGCATCGGCATCAATTCACATAAACAACATCTCGCAAAATCATGACCTTGTCATTCGTGAAAATAACAAGGGTTGAAATTTGAGTTTTGTTTGTTTGTTTTTTTTTTTTACTCTATGTATTAATTAAAAACTGACTAACAACCACCCTGTATATATCTAAATAAGAGTAGAAATTATGAGAGAAAAAAATACAGTACAATTTGTACTTTTAAAAACAAACAATAGAAATCTGGTCCCAGAGAGTTACATGTAATAGAAAGTGTAATGTGTATCCTTATTTATTACTTTTCATGCACAGCTAACTAATATGATATTTCTGATAGCACTGAGATCATCATGACTGATCATGACATTTATTAACAGAAACATACATGAAAATTAATCTAAGTAGCACCATTTATGCTTTTAGGGAACACTTCATCTCAAAACCAATCATGTGCCCATAATCCATCTGTAGGCACATACAACGTACAGCACAGACCCTGTAACTCTGCACGTCCTGTTTTCCTTTGGGGGCAGTGATTTAAAAATTTCCAAGATACATGTATCACATTTGATGCATACAATGTACAAGTTGTATGTGTAGGTCTGTTGTATCAAAACATTCTACCATAGAATTTCCACAATAAAATCTAAAATATAAGGAGATATCAGTATTTTTCTCAATAAACCATAACTGTGGATGGTTTAGTCTGGAAACATTTCAATCTTAACTATTGTTCACATTTTGTGTATTTCACAATACTTAACATCACATATACACATTCAAATTCTAAACAGTTGTTGTTAATTTCTATCCCTAACTCCCATTTAAGAATTAACTATTTTAAAGCACAATGCTCTTTTTTTATTTTTGTTTCATCTGCAAGTGGTAAATTATGCCTTTAACCCCCAAGCTATGTTATAAGCCTTCAGAAATTCTGCAAAATTAATTCAATTAAAGGTACAGTTTACCTTTGGGAACAGTGATTTTAAAAATTTTCAAGTTATCACATTTGATGCATATAAGGTCAGTTGTATCACAAAACATCCTATCATATAAAAATTTTGCAATAAAATCTAAAATATAGGGAGATATCCCTGTATTTCTCATTAAACCATAACTGTAGACAGTTTAGTCTGGAAACAATTTTATTGTAACTATTGTCAACATTTCGTATATCTAACAATACTTAACAATGATTATACTCCTTCAAATCTTTTATATCAATTGGTTGTTTCTATCCATAATGCACATTTAGGAACTATTTTGAAGCGCTAAACCTAGGTATTTGTGTCATCTGCAAAAGGTAAATTATGCCTTTAAAGAATGTTTAGTTGTAAAGTTAGCAAAGCCCAAGGGTGTAGCAATGTACATGTACATGTACCTTACTCAAACAGGAATTATGTACACATTGTACCATGTACGCCTTGCTGACCCAAGAGCATACAAAGTATGGGGGGGGGGGGAGGGCGGGTGTAATCTCTGTTCATTGACAAGGTAGGCCCTAATATATTTTACTCATAACTTTCTTGACACCTGTGCTAACCAGCAAAGAAAGCACTCCAGTGAGCGAGCCAGTTGGAAAACAAGCAAAGGAAGGGTTTATATATGCTTGGTACCTTTAATTGATCTACCAAGTAGAAAATTTTACATGTTGGCAAATTTACACTGCTGTCATTTTACTACCTATGTACAAGTTACATTTAGCCTCCTACAGGCATGTAACGAGTTTATTTGAAATGCTCGATTTCAAGGTTAATAAATTGTAGAATATGTTTGTTCTTAATTCTTCGAACTGGAGAATGGAAACCTCAAGAACAGGAACTGGCAGATCAAAATAGGAGGTGTGCCAGCCGTTCTGCGATTCCCCGGTGGCATTTTATTTGCTCACAAAGGACACAATGCTCTCTTGCCATCTTTGCAAATACTATGTCATTTTCTGGAAAACCCCTCTGTAATCTTATAGGGACAAGAACCATTCTGTACCAAGCCCCATGTACAATTGTAAAGTGTACAGTACGCAATCATAAGAAAACCCCAACTACCATTGTCAGTACACATAATCACAAACATTTCTTTTTTTCAACTTTATCTCTTTCTACTCCCTTTAATAGTCTCGTATCATTCTTTGTCTGCAGCATGAAACAATTAACCGAGTGTCCTGTCAGGTCTTGTGTTATCTCAAAATCTTCACGCACCCATTACATTTTCTTTCTTTTTTTCAGACAATATTTCTTCATAATGTCATGCAAAGAGAGAAAAAGAAGATTTGTTTCTTTTGAACAACATGAAATAAACAAAAAGGAAAAAGTATAAAAAAAGTTTTTCCTTGCACAATAACAGGACTTAGATACATTGCACATCAGTGAGACAAAATTTGAAAAGAAGGCAACAACAACAACAACAACAAAAATCTGTAGTGACGCATGCTTGACATCACCGTGCAATATTAGGGTATACCAAATACCAGTACCATGAAATCTAAAAGTTACAGTAAATAGCATTGAAAGCAGGGTGCTCCCGTATGTGGTCCATGCACAATAACAAAGACTTACATCAGTGAGGGAAAATTTGAAAAAAAGAGGGGAAAAAAAACAACAACCTGGTGACGCATGCATGCGTGTCATCACCTTGTACTCTAGATATAAAAAACACAACATGTTTTACATGTAGGTTAAAGGGATGGTACAGTATTGGTGGAGATGAGAATTGGCCTTTAACTTTTTGCGAGATACCAAGAAAACACTTTATGATATACATTGTACAGTAGTACAGAACATACCATTTTAAGAGGAATTCAAAGTTTTTGATGAAAATCGGGTTTGGAATGACTGAAACATCCACAAACAAAGTAACACAAAGTAATCGTAATAAAGTGTGGGTCCCACACTTTATTAGAATCGCTTTTCTTTTTGATATCTCAGCCATTTCAAAGCCAATTTTCATCAAATAAACGTTGAGTTCCTCACAGAATTACATGCTCTTTCATATTTTATACGAGGTTTCTCATCATCTCACAAAAAAAAAAAAAATGTTAGAAACCTGAAATTAGGTCTCACCCAAAACTATACAATCCCTTTAACATCAACAACAGATTTGTCTGCGATATCTTAATGGTTTATGTGTATGGATAAAAATTCTCAGAAAACAAAACAAAACAAAATTCAACAGGCAGATGCTCATCTTAACCAATGTAAGGTAAGGGTGAATGACACAAAAATGTTGTTGTAAGTCCGGGAAACACTGGTAATTCTGTGAAATGTCATCGACTGCTCTTTTATCTTATCTTTGTTTTGTCCTACTTTAGCCACTTCCAAATAATGTACAATAAACATTGGTCACGCATTAATGAACATGGTAAAGCATGGTCAACCACAATTACCAATGACTGTTCAAACAGGTTTAATCACATAATTTCTCAGTATTTACAGGTCATAAGAGCAAATACTATGATCGTGATTGGACAAACAAATCATTAGTCACACATGATGGACACAAAGTCACAGCAGGGTTGCACACTAACCCATCTTTTCTTCAGGTCCAACCTGTCTGTTGGACCAATAGGTACCCAGTTTTTCCATTTTCTACTGGTTCATTCCTGAAAGAGTTACTGGTATGACAGTGACTTTTACTGGTCAGGGACCACTGGACAAGTGCCAGTGTGTGTGCAGCATTGGCTACAGTGTACACTGTACATGCAAGTCTCCTGAAGGTTAACAGTTGCCAGAATATACACTGTAACACCAGGGATCCACACTAACTTCTTTTTTTTGGTGGCCCGATGGGGCCACCAAAAATCATCAATTTAAAATTTTTGGTGGCCCCAGAGAAAAATTTGGTGGCCCGAAAAAAAAAAAACAATAAAAGACATTAAAAGTCCTTTTTTTTTTAAAGGAGTCAAATATTTAAATTTGATCATAGTAAGAATTGGAAGTTGGACATACAGTTGAACCTCTCGTATCCGGACAAGTCGGGACCGGGGCTCATCCGGATAAGGGATTTGGCCGGATACGGGAGGCTCAATGCTTTAAACATGTTATATACATACACATGTAGGTCCTACTGATGTAGCCCATTGTAGTACCACATGTAGTAATGTGTATACTGCAACCTTTTCATTGTTACACTCAGTAACAGACCCCAAAATAGAGGTGTATGTTAATGTTGGAAGTAATATGTAATTCATGTGTGTTTGTGTAGGAGTTCTCAAGGAGTTGGGAATCCCCCTTTCCTCCCGTAATTATAAAAAAAAAAAAAAAAAAAAAAAAAAAAATCACGGCGAGATTGCATCCGTATAATAGAGAGATCCGGATAAAGGGAGGCCGGATAAGAGAGGTTCAACTGTATCTACTCATGTAAAGGACAAGTTCACCTTCATTAACATAAGGATTGAGAGAATGTAGTAATATTAGTAGAACACATCATTGAAAGTTTGAGGAAAATCGGACAATCCGTTCAAAAGTTATGAATTTTTGAAGTTTTTATGCAGTCACCGCTGGATGAGAAGACTACTGCAGTGTATGATATCACATGCGTACAACATATAAGGAAAATATAAAGAGAATTTCACAAAATTTCATCTTTTGAAAAAAGTACACATTCCCTTGACTCGTTACTGACATATGTTATGGGTAATATTATTCCCATTGCCTTTAGAAAGAGGCAAGTCAAGTGCTCTTTTATTATGCGAAAAAAGTGAAAATATGTTGAATTTTCTTTATATTTTCTTTATACTGTTGTACTCATATGACATCACTAGCCTTAGTAGTCTCCTCATCCAGCAGTTCCAACACAAAACTTTTAAAGATTTATAACTTTTGCATCAATTGTCCAATTTTCCTCAAACCTTCATTGATGTGTTCTACTAATATTGTTGCATTCTCTCAATCCTTATGTTAATGAAGATGAACTTGTCCTTTGATAAACCTCAACATTTTTTTAACTCACAACACTCACTCTCAGGCACTCATTCAGTCCTTTTCATCCATCCTTTAAAAAAATTTAACTACTGAATGGTGAAGACTAAGTATGGATATTCATTGACAGGCACATGGGTTGCAACAACTAAACATAAATAAATGACATCAGATTACATGCAAATAACTAAGAAGCAAGAAGAACATATTTCTATTTCTCAAAACACAAAATACAAAGTTACTTTTATGTCCTTTTAAAGGTTCCGGAGCAAAAAGTTACGAATTTATACTTTTCAAAAGATTTTGGTGGCCTGAAGCGGGCCACCAAATTTGATCTTTTTTTAAAAATTTGGAGGCCCGACTTTCATTTTTGGTGGCCCCGGTCCACCGGGCCACCGTTAGTGTCGATCCTTGAACACACATTACTAATTATTTTTAAAGGGGTTCAAATGGTGGATTCTCAGACTCCAACACTTCTGATTTCAGCAGAAAATCTCCTGCTTTATTTGAGGCCAATATTTTCTAAACACATCCCACTTTCCATTTCAGTTTGAATTTCTTCTGCTCTGGTGTTTGGTGTGTCTCTCACACATTTTAGGTATTTAAAGGGATGGTATAGTATTGGTTGAGGTGAGAATTCAGCTTTAAACTTTTTGCAGGATATTGAGAAACCACTTTATAAAATGATAAGAAGCCAGCAATTCTAAGGGGAATTCAAAGTTTATCTGATGAAAATTGGTTTTGGAATGAAATATCTAAAAACAAGGAAAAACAAAGAGATCATAATAAATTTTATTAGGATCCTTTTTTGGATATTTCAGCCATTTCAAGGCCAATTTTCATCAAGTAAGCATTGAATACTTTTTGAAATTACGACATGTATCGTACATGCTCTGTCGTATCTCACAAGAGGTTTCTCATTATCTCACAAAAAAAAAAAAAAGTGTTATAAACCTGAATCCTCATCTCAACCAGTACTGTACATCCCTTTAAAGATATACAACCATATAGTATTAGTTGAAGTGAGAATTCAGCCTTTAACTTTTTGCGCAATATTGAGAAACCACTTTTATAAAATAACAAGCCAGCAATTCTAAGGGGAATTCAAAGTTTATCTGATGAAAATCAGTTTTTTGAAATGGCTGATATTCAAAAACAAAGCAAAAAAAGGGATATGATCCCTTTGTTTTGGATATCTCAGCCAATTCAAAACAAATTTTCATTAAAGAAACTTTGAATTCCTCTTAGAATTATATGCTCTTTTTTCTTCATTTTTTCCCTGTTTTTCAACAGAATTTTTATCACATTTTCGCTATCCTGTTCCTCTCATTTTCTGGTTTATATAGTATTTTAAAAAATACCTCTTCTGGGGTAGGTTTCCCCTTGAAAGAGCTATCTCACTACTACATGTAATTATATTATTGACTCCACAACTACATCAATAACATGGCATTTGTATACTACTCTCATATACTGTAGTCAGAATACACTTGTAGGAGATCTGCACACTGTAGGCCTGTACATATCAGCTTTGATTAGTAAATTGCTTTTTGAAGTACACATTGTAGGATAGAGTACCTCTAGTGAACTAAAGTGCAGAAATTATGCACAGCTGAGGAGAGCGCTACCACAGATAACTTGTACATCAATACACGTACAACTGTACATGTACTGTGTACACCTTCACAAACATGTGTGCTCCGAAGAGCAATGCCATTGCATGCGGATCAAGGGTGGTAGGCCCGAAAAAATGACAAAAACTACACAAGGCCCTTACATTACATGTATAAGGATATTGAAATATAGCACATGTCTCACGTGTGTTCACATGTTTGTTTGTTTTTGTATTTGTTTTGTTTTTTTCAAGAACACCTCAATTCGTTGACTTGTGTGTATTCATGTCATGGGTACATGATGATATTGCATACTAGCTTGTTACAAATTTGGATACTTATACTGAAAAACGAGGAATGTTCGCATGCATTTTACTTTTGCAAGAGCCAAGATTCGTGAAATTAAAACGCACATGAAAGTTCTACACTTTCACGTTCTACACTATAATATGCATTGAATGCTAGAGGCAACTCACAAAAATTTCATGCCAAGAAAAAGGCCGTCAGCTCCAATTCATGAAAATTTCATGCCGCGAAATTATTGTGTTTTACAGTACACCATTGTACTATAAAGAGAGCTTTGTTCTAAACATCAAATGTACATACTGTACATGTGATGTATAAAAACACATCCAATGTATACACACAATAATGACCATTAATAATAATATGTACTCCAGGGGCCTGTTTCATCCTTGCAGCTGATTGGCTGAGAGCAAATTTGGGGCAAATTATTTGTAAAGGGCCCCATTTCTCTCTCTCTCTCTTCTTTCGATCTTTAAAATAACAACAACAACAACAAATTTGTCATAGAAATGTGGCAGTTGTCACTGATGACAAGTTTTATGAAACAGGCCCCTGGTGTAATTCATCAAATTAACGGTTATACAGTGTACTTTACTTCAAAACCAGAAATGTTCATGTGGATGCTGAAGTAATTAAATGCATGTGAAAGTGTTTTGTCTACACAATGCAACGACTACCAGTGGCAATTCGCAAATGTTTCCATTTTGCATAAAAGGCCATCAGCTCCAATTAGCGCAAGTTTCATGCTGCAGATGTTTCTGGCTTTTATACAATTCTACTCTGTCATTTGGATACTATACTAACTACAAACAGCAGGTGATTTTTGATATTCTTAATGGAGGGGTACTACAATCAAGCTGTGCAAATGATTACTCTGTCCTAATTATGGCCTTGGAATACCCAGACAAAGTGCAATGCAACACTCATGGAGAGATTAAAACAAAATGTGGACATGCTGCAAAATGTGCTCTGTCATACCCAGTATAATCCCGAAGACAAATATCAAGTGAGGAGAGGGCATGTGTATTCCCATTGTGAAATGCAGTCTTCAAGGACACCCAAATCACACTGTAAATCTGAAGGCAGCTAATCACTATCACTTAGTCACATAGAATAAAAAAAAAAAAAAATACTCTTTAGGGTCCTACAATCATACACTGCAGGAAAGGTGGTCCATAGCTTGAAATTCAAGCATAAAACCATTGCATGGAAAAAGAAAATCTTAACAAAGTGCTTTTAACATACAATGTACAAGAATGTTACACAGTGTAATTTCATTTCCCAATGCAACCACTGCATACACTGTGTACTTGTCTGATTTTGCAAAAGCTTCACTGCTCTGAATGATTTTTCCAGCTCTTTGTCAATCTGTTTCCCTTTGCAAGACTGTCTTGTAAATGCTACAATCATGGGAGGACGTGCACCAGTAATGCACAATTTAGACACTCTACAATGCAATTCAAGAAATCGGATTATCCACAAAGGATACTACATGACTCTTTACATTACAGCTCATGGAAATTATGTACATTGATTGTTGTTCAAGGCGGAAGCAGAATGATTTGGCAGTATTTGAATGACATCATCCCTGGTACTAGTACCCCAAGTCAACTGAAAAAGAGAAGAGATATTGTGTTTTCTTCTGGCTGAGTTCACAATCACGCGCAGCTGCATTGTGTTCTTTGTGCAGACAATAGATGCACAGTTCACTGTCATCTGCAGATTCATTTTGATATCAGGAGACGTGTAAGCATTGTCATGCATAAAATCAATGTAGTGGTACCATGACGTTACAACCACGGGGGAAGCTAAGATTGTTGCTCACTGAAGCACACTTAATGCGTTTGTGTGTGTGTGTGTTTGTGTTTGTTTGTTTCTTTTTTGTTTAGATGCTCTTGTAAGTATGAGTTATATGATTCAACATATTCAACGGATATGTTTGGCATATATGTCAGTATGATATGTTTAATCCTCGTTTGTTTGTTTTTTTGTAATTCTTTTTATTTCCTTTTTTGAGGGAACCTCAAAAAAAAAAAAATTACTGGAATATGATACAAAAAGGATTTACTGATCTTTTAAAGGGGATGGCTAGTAACTGATCAGTGGGAATGCTGGAGGATGATTGTTCCAATCCTTGTGGGATTCATTTAAGAGTACATTATATATCTATTCTTGTGTGAAAATTATTTGCTTCAGAATGGTCTCATATTCAAGTAATGTGCAGTTTAATGTTTCCAGGTTAGCGTGCCTGGTCAGTGACAGGGCATTAATCTGCACATTACTTGAATAACCTAATATTACTTGTATCATGTACTCTTAAATGAATCCCACAAGGATTGGAACAATCATCCCTCAGCATTCCCACTGATTCCCACTGATCGGTTACTAGCCATCCCCTTTAATACCAAATCTATTTTTTCTTTTTACTTTATATTTAAGGCCAATTAGAATTGAAGTGAAACAGAAATGAAAAATAGATTTGAAGAGTTTGTTTGCAGAAACCGATAAGTCCATATTTGTCAAATGGAGATATTTGCCATTAAAGGTCAAGAAAAATAAAGAGAATAATAAGAAAATTTTTGCTTCTTTTGACCATAACTTCAAAAATGTACCTTTATTATGTAGTGACCAATATATCATTCAAAAGGTATTATTTTGTGCTTTATGACAGAGACCGTACTTCAAAATCTTAAAAAATAGACTTATCGGTTTTTGCAAACAAACTCTTCATTTTATGATGTAAATGTTTATCTTATCCAGCAAAGATTTTGATACTTTGCATGGTTACAACACGTACAAATTCAATGTAGTATATATCCTGCTCAAACCCTCTAAACTGTACCTTCAGACAATCATTTACAAAAAAAAAAAAAAATAGATGAGGAAAAACAAAAATAACCCTGACCAAATGACTCCTTAGAATACCATCTTCAGTCTTCTAGATCAAAATTGGAATTCAAAATCACACACAGTCACTTCTCAGCAGATACACCCAATTCCCTTCAAGCAAAAATAAGCTGCGAATTCATCAAATCACTTGTAAGTCATCCAGAAAATCCAATCATATTTCCTGATTATTATGGAAGGGAACTCATCATACTCTCTAACTTGTCATCTACTCTAGATCAATGTTTTTACCCTTTTTCTTGCCAACACAATCAATCCCCAAGGCTTGGCGACAATATTAATACTGTCTCATCCATAACCCAGTTATACGAGCTTTTTTTTTCATATTTTTTTTAATATCACCTGCATTATTATCAGTATATCAACAACATAATGAACATTTTCTGTATACATGAATAGTTGTGAAAGTGCCAGATTTCATCTTCCTGCCCTACAATGTATGCTTTTTCATAAAGCAAGAACATCCTTTAAAAAAAATGAGAAATTTTGATCAATTTTGATCAATGTGTTCATTAGACATTCATAGTTTCATTAGACAAGATATGAATTTGATTTTTACTGCACATGAATTGTCCACTTCTCTCACTCTTTAATAATTTCACAAAATACAGCCAGAGAATAACTACTGTATCTTACAAGATTTTTTAAGGGACAGAAAATTACTCTTATTCCTGTCTACAATGTTCAGGCACTACATACTCAAAGGTAAGATTAACAAAAGAAATTGTTTTGAAAGCAGCAATGCAGACTAAAATAGGATAAATGACTTGGGGGAAAACTCTGTCATATCAATGACACTGGGAAAACTCTGTCACATTAGTGACAACTTTACCACACCCTTCATGTTGTAATGTAATCTCAAACATGAAAAAGTGTGGATGTCTATTTTATCAATGACCTGAGGGTCTCAAAAGGAGTGAACATGTATGCATACTCCGATTCTGACAATACATACTTTACCTCTTTTAAAACATATTTGTAATCATGTGACAATTAGTTACATGTGCATTGCTCCCGGGGAAAACTCTTGTTATATCAATGATACCTTTACCACGCCCTTCATGTTGTATAATCTCCTTCAGGAAAAAGTGTGGATGTCTAGGTGTGTACTTTATCAATGACCTGAGGGTCTCAAAAGGAGATAGTGAACATGCATACTCCGGTTATGATAGTACTTCATTTCTTTTTAAAACATATTTGTAATCATGTGAAAATTAGTTATATGCATTGCTCAATATTTTCAGTCCAAATAGGAATTTGAAAAGACCAATGCAGAGCATTGAATATATGTTTTATATAAACAAATACCAGTAGGTGTAATTACTTACATGTTTGGTCACACTGACCTTACGCTACTAAAACTTCTCAATTCACCTTTCAAGAGACCAAAACTTGTGGCAATATTGACACTGCCTTTTGGGAAGCATTCTTGTGCTTTTCAGCAGTAAAATTTCCCACCGAGAAGTGACAAAGTGGGTGGAGGTCAGTTTGAAGCTACTGAAAATGTTTCTTTCCTTCTTTGATGAAAAAAAAAAAAAAAATCCATTGTGTGCCACTGACTGAGGGCTCTAAAGATCTCACAAAACAAAATGAAAACAATTCCATGATCATGACGAGACAAAACTACAGCTGTATAACCAAATTTTTCATCCAAGAATGTACAATGTATGTGCCTTTTGGGATGTGTATGCTACTGTACAAGTATGGGAAATGCCCACTGTGTGTGGTATTGATCACAATTACAGATAAAATGTTGTACATATTTTGCAAAGGTATTAAAAAAACAGACATTCAACAAAATTTTTTAAAAATAAGCAATCATATTCATTTCATTTAGTCACGTCTTGACATGTCCATTTACACTTTGTCTTTGTGATACACGGGTAGGTGTACACATGTACATCATACACATTATACATTGTACACAAACATTTGTACCTGTACATGTGTGTAAATAATATTATGTACAAATGTACATTAGTTTAAGTCTGTACTATACATTGTACCACTATACAGTGTCATATAGTAATGTGAATGTGAGTGTGTGTGTATGTGTGTGTGTGTACAGAAGCATAAACTCTCAGAGTAATTGGTAGATGAAATGAATTCATAAGTACTAGTACACTGTCCCTCTCTTTCTTGTACTGAAACACTATGGCCCGAATTCATGAAGGTGGTAAACCATGGTTTAAACCATGGACAATTTGTATGGAGCACCAAATGTCGTATGGCCTACTTCGTTACGAAATCAGCCATTTCGTTGACAAAATTGATCATTTCGTCAAGTAATGACTACATTTCATTGACGAAACGATCATTTCGTTAATGGAATTTCGTCAACAAATCTGACGAAATGACTGATTTCGTAACGAAATAGGCCATTCCACACTTGGCACTCCATACAAAATGTCCATGGTTTAAACCATGGCTTCAATTGTACCACCTTCATGAATTCAGGGCCTATGTTTACCAGGTACATGTAGTTACATATATGACTGGACAAGATGCAGAACTTTGTCTTCAGAAATTTAATCTGCTCTGACCCACCCACACACACACACACACACAAAATACTATAATACCCTTTTATAAAGAATCTGTTCCAAATGTCAATGTGTGTTTATAAACAGCAAAGAGAGCAAAAACAAGACATGCTTTGCAAAAAATTCATGTCAAGAGATACTGTTTCCTAGGCAGTGCAAGTACAATGTATACGTGTGTATAGTATTACGCCTCTAGACAGACAGTACGGTTTCCAACACAATGTCGCTGGAAGATTAGGGAGGGCATTAGATACTCCTGTTCATAATGTGGCATTGAGAATAACAAATAGACAGAGGGAGTTCCAGCAGAGCTCAGGGTTACATGCTGTGCCAAGTGACATACAGTAAAAAGACCGAACAAATAGCTACATGTAGAGTCAGAACAAATGTATCGCACACAATGCCACAGGACAGAGGAAAATAATAGAAAAACCAAAAGAGAAATTTCGACTGAGTGAAAATGGCAACATTAGTAGAACACATCAGTGAAAGTTTCAGGAAAATCAGCAGACAATCAATGCAATAGTTATGATTTTTTTAAGTTTTGGTGTTGGAACCGTTGGATGAGGAGACAACTAGAGGCTATGGCATCATGTGTGGACAACAGATTTTATAAACAAAATATGAAGGGAATTCCACAAAAATTCATATTCATGAAAATTACACATTCCATCAACTTGATGCTGACATAAGTTAGGGTAGCAATTATTCCTCCTGCTTTCTGAAAGCAGTTGGTCAAGTGCTCTTTCGGTCTAGAAGAGTGAATTTTTGTGGAATTCCCTTTATATTTTCTTTATATTGTTGTCCACACATGACATCACAATTAACCTCTGGTACAGTGTAGTCTCCTCATCCAGCAGTTTCAACACCAAAACTTTAAAAATTCATAACTTTTGCATCGAATGTCAGATTTTTCTCAAACTTTCACTGCTGTGTTCTACTAATGTTGCTGCTTTCACTCAATCCACATTTCTCTTTGGGTTTTGGTTTCCTTTAGACAAAGTACAAGTGACATTTTTAGTCATGAATACTTTGTAAACAGAATGTGATTAGAAAAGAAAAGTACTATCTACAATTTGTACATGGTACATATTGTGGTTGTATTATCAATATACTGTACATGTACTTGATCTTAATAAATACATTGTATGTACATTGCATCTAAAGTGTCTTGTTTCTTCAAAAGTGAAAGCATTGTGATTTACTATTAGATATCTCCACATCCACAGAAAATAACAGCACTATCTTGATTTTTTCTTTTCATGTGTTTTCTTTCCAAGTTTAGTTAAATTATTTTTAAGGGTTTGGTGCTGCTGACTGGGGATTGGGCCAGGTTTGAGCACTTTGGATTTGGATTATTTGGGTAAAGTTTAGAGTGTCAAAAGTATTTGTGTATACAAGTAGCATGGAAATTAGATTGAAGAGGACAGAAATGATAAATCCTGTGTATGATTTAATAATGGAACAAACTGCAACACAACGGTCACTTGCAATGCTGGAACAGGCATTATCATTTAATTAAACACATTGAATCTCATGGTAAAAGGTACATAGCAGTAGTTGCAATGCCTGGCTCCGGGATAGTAAGTAATTTGAAAAACACAGGTAGACTACATGATATGTGTCTTCATTCTTCCATACATGACTTCACAGCAGTTCTACAGCAGTACATGACTGACCAACCCTACAGTGAGCAGAACAGACTTTTATTCATTCCTAACGTTTTAGACCAAACAAACAAATTAACTCTTAAAACCAAGCCTGTCTCTGAGTGTGAAAATAAAGATTGTATGGCACATTGAAACATATACCCTGTACTCCCACACAATTTGGAATTTTAAGACAATTTATCAAATGTTTACTTTCCAATGTGACCAGATTTTACGGGAGAAATCACAAAACCACTAAAAAGTAAAGATCACGACATAAATGTACATATGTGTTATGTACGAAGAGTTTTCATTTATTTCTGTGAAAGATGTCATATTCCAGTACATTAAGCAAGCATGAGGATTAAAGGTCCAGTTTACCTTTGGGAGCAGTGATTTCAAAACTGTTCAAGATATCACATTTGATGCATATGTGTAGGTCTGTTGTATCACAAAACATCCTACCATATAGAATTTTTGCAATAAAGCCCAAAATATGAGGAGATGTCAGCATTTTTCTCAATAAACCATAACTGTATACGGTTTCGCTTGAAAGCATTAGTAACTATTGTTTACATTTTGTGTATTTAACAATACTTGACATCGATTATACGGATTCAAATTTTTACAGTGGTTGTTTCTATCCCTAACTCACATTTTAGAACTATTTTAAAGCACTAATGTTGGGTTTTTATTTCATCTGCAAATGGTAAATTATGCCTTTAAAAGACAGGGCATTATGAACTAAGAATAGCCAAGTCTGTTTTTGAACTCTAGACCCAAAAAGTACATGTAATCTAGAGCCTTTTAGAGTCAATAGAAACTTTTGCAAATTGTGTGATTTTTTTTTCAAATTTTGTTGATACACTGTATTACCTACTAATGCATCACAAGGGACTGGAATAATGCATCACAAGGGACTGGAATAATCCATTAAGAGATTTAAAATTGTTGAGACAATTGGCATTGAGATTCATCTGGGTTCAAAGATACAATTTCCCAACATACAAATGTAGGTTCTGTACACATTGTACAGTACAAGTGTATGTCAAACTGCCAAACTGACAGGAAAGTTACAAAACTGTCAACAGTACTACTCCTTCAGCATGTGTACATTACATGAGCATTGTAAATTTGAAGTCTAAAACACTAACAAAAGTTCAATCGATATGAATTTCACAGATCTTTTCTAGCACACTATTTACATACAAAAGTGTGTGTATAAGAACACTTGACCTACACATAACATTGCACAAAAGCCATACTGTCATGAATACAGGCCAACAGAAGTAAATCATAATTAGTATAGAAATTTTTGCAAAATCTGTATAGCCTTAAGTACACTGTATTTCAAATGGGATTTACAAGGTACATGTAGCTGACCTACAACTGCGAATTATTAACTATTATAAAGGTAGCATTTTCGAAATATTTTCTTTTTTTATACATCTATTAATTCACAATTTCTAATCTTTTAACATGGACATTTTGTGTGCAGTTCTGCTGATATCCAGCAGACTTGCTTTTCAAGGAAGCCCTGTATACAGTGCACATACATGTAACTTGGTACATGAGTACAATATTGTATATTGTTAGAGTAAAAAAAGAAACAATAGAATGAGTTACAAATTATTCTTTGCAAGCATTAATTAGTGATTTTTACAGTGATGACATATCTAATTTGCATTCTACAAGTGGTTGCAAGTACTATCATAACATGCAACATCCATGTAAGTTACTTTTTAAGTGTATGATTTTGGGGACACTGTATGATTGTATTTGACTCTCAAAAATAATTGCCTTCATCATTGTGGAGTTTGCTGCATCATGCACACAAATGTTATAAAACAAGTCTCTGCATGTTATTGATGTTCACAACTGGTGTTCAGCAAACTGCATGATATACACAATTAACTGCTGTTCTCCTGCCATTCAAAGATGAACCATACAAACAAAAAGGATAAACCACCTTCTCAGAAAGATAGCAACAGGTGTTACAATGTAATGCATAATGGCCCAGTACAGGCATTCACTCTGAGGTCTGGAAAGTCTTTTATCTCTGGGTTGTACATGTGGACATACATACTCACATTGACCAAAAAAGGGGAAGCCGTTCCAAATGAATGCCTCTTGAACAATGAATGGTAATCAGCCAATACTCCACCACAATTCCCAAGGTACGTAAGATGGATGCTCCCAGAAGTTTGAACACCTCTTCTGCCCCCTCATCCCTCCCCCACACACACTTGCCACTCAAAAGATGCTTCTACGTGTATTAATCAAAGGGTTAATGAGACGCAATTTATGCATTCTGACAAGTGTTGATTTTTATAAAGATATAAAGATCATCTAAATTGAAAAGGAATATTAACACTTTTTTTCTTCTTTTTTTCAGATTACTTGAACACACCCACACACACACACACACAAAACCCACCTTCCGAACCAAATGACATCATCTCTCAATCACTGGTAAAGTACTGATTGAACGATTAAACATAAGGCGTACATGAAGCAATGCACCTTCCCCTAGACTGACAATGTACCTGGCATGTTTCTCTTTGTACTTATCATGAGGAGCATGGTCAGGTAACTATGAATCAATGCAAGTCAACTAGGATGCATGATTTGCAGTCCACAGTCCATATACAGCACTTAACAAGTGCGTCATAAATGATTTTATCATTATCATCAAAGCTCTGTCTTCCCTGCATGAAAATGAATGAGGGAGGAGCATCCACCATCACATATCATCCATTCAATTGTTTCTACCTGCCAGTTTGGGAGAGAAACAGCAGCCTTAATTCGTATTTAAAGATCTACACTGTACAATATGGAATGGTGCAAATCTAAATTTAACCAGTTTAAAAATTTAGCAATTAACAGACTTAGGAAACTTCGTGGTATAAGAAACAGATAACATACCATTTCATTTACAAAATATAATGCTCATTCAAAAGTATTTTATGAAAGATAAAATGCTCAAATTAAACTAATTTTTAATCTATCTTATGCAACAACAGCAATGCATAATATGTGTAACATATTATAATAAGGATACAGCAGCAAACCACAAACATGTGATTTGTCGGATTTGGTTTATAAACCAAATCACTCTTTTAAAAAATCTTCTGAAAAACTCACCTCTTCCAGGAAAGTTTTCCATGGTCACGTTTGTTGCAATACATCTTTCTCTCCCCACCCCCTTGTTTCTGTTCTGTTTTGTTTTGTTTTCAGTATTTTTTTTTTTTTGGGGGGGGGGGATTGGGAGGCAAGCAGGCCTTTCAGCTGCCTCTTATTAGGGTATGCTTTACAGTACAACTACTATTTTTTTTTTTTTTCAACATATAAATTATAATTCAGATTTCCAGTTCAGATCTAATTAACGTTGTAGTCAGTTTTCTTCTCCCGTATTTTGATTTATGTACAGTTCAGTATACACCTTGTATTTCTATATTTTACATGTGCAATGTAAACTTACGTTTATTATATTACATACAATGTCAAACATTAAGGTCTTGACAAATGGAGAAACCAGTTTTAAATACCACTTTCATACATTGTATGTTTTTAATTAAAAAGTGCATGTTTCTGAACCCATTATCTCCAGCAGAAGTGATGAGAAATTTCTTTAGTCACTTGCTTATTTACCATTTCTACAATCCCAAATTTAGGGGTCATTAGGGTAGGCAGGTCTCAGATAAACTTCTCTACCTGCTTTACAGTGACCTTTGAAAGGGATAACATGGAACACAACAGGAAACTATTGTGTGAGTAATGGGATAAAGCTCTCATCAAATATTGAACCAACAATGATTTTTTTTCTCTTACCACAGACAGTAGATTAACTGAAGAAAAGCAGGTATTTCAACTTCTGCAGATCGCAAAACATGATATGCACTGAAAAACAACTCACATACACTCAATTTTAGGCAAAAATCAGATTTTGGTTTAAAGGTCCAGTTTACCTTTGGGAGCAGTAATTTAAAAAATGTTCAAGATATCACATTTGATGCATATGTGTAGGTCTGTTGTATCATAAAACATCCTACCATATGAAATATTTGCAATAAAACCTAAAATATAAGGAGATATCAGGGTTTTTCTCAGTAAACCGTAACTGTATACGGTTTAGTCTGGAAACATTTTTATTATAACTATTGTTCACATTTTGTGTATTTAACAACACTTAACATCGATTATACGGATTCAAATTTCGACAGTGGTTGTTTCTATCCCTAACTCACATTTTAGAACTATTTTAAAGCACTAATGCTTTCATCTGCAAATGGTAAATTATGCCTTTAAGAAGAATAGGAACTGCACACATATGAAAGGTTAGTTAGAAATAGAATCACACACACACACAAATATAATTCTTTTTTAATCTGTAATAGATATTTTTAGTAATACATTGTACTCTTGTAAACAGAAACAAACAAAATCTAAAACTAACTTGGGTTGTACAGTGTACCTGTTGGCTTTTATGGCAAAGGCTGCATTGCAATATAAATTGTAGGCCTACATTATTGTGCATACTTTGCAAGGGAAATGTACATTGTACTACAGTGTACATGTGTGTGTCATTGTGTGTGTGTGTGTGTGTGTGTGTGTTTGTCTGACACAGTCCATGTCAAGTAATATCTATTCTTTAAACAGGGGCCGCGGAACGTTTTTCAGTGCGGGGGGGGGGGGGGGGGGGGGGGGGTGGCAAGGTCAAGACCCCCGACCCCCCCCCCCCCCGCTTAGACGGGAAGAATCTAAGGGCGGAATCTTTGGAAATTGAAATTCATGAGTGTTGTGATTTTTTTTCTTTGATTTTTTTTTTCGATTTTTTTTTTTTTTTTTGGACGAACCAAAAGTGTGGGGGGGTACAGCCCCCCCAGCCCCCCCCCCCCCACTTCCGCGGCCCCTGTTAAATATTTAAACATTGATACATGTACTCTGAGCCATGCATTAAATTATTGATGGAGTACAGTTTTCTTTTCTTTTTACCTCCAAGGTCTACCATCTTTACTTGTCCATTATGAAACCCATTAGGCAGGCATTGTATTATTAGTTACTTAAGACAAATAATTTGTGTCAACAAAATGTCACCAATTTTTGTAAACATTCCAGATTTAACTGGCTTGTCACATTAGCAGATGCTATGGAATCACATCAAACCTAAAATCGCAACACACCTTTGGCAAAATCAATTTGCTACTAAAATGCAAAATTCTAATGTCATGTTTAGTTTCAAACAGAAAATTTTCTACACCATGTCAATCCAAACACATAGAACAGTTGAATTGTTGAATCTGTTGGGAAATGTTGTTGGAATTAATTGCAACATCATTACTGTTAAAGGGATCGTATAGTTTTGGTTGAGACCTAATTTCAGGTTTCTAACATTTTTGGTGCTCAACTAAAAGATAATGAGAAACCTCTCATGAAATATGAAAGAGCATGTCATTTTATGAGGAATTCAACATTTATTTGATGAAAATTGGTTTTGAAATGGCTGAGATATCCAAAAAAGAGCGATTCTAATAAAGTGTGGAACCCGCACTTTATTACGATCACTTTGTTTTACATTGTTTTTGGACGTTTCAGTCATTCCAAACCCAATTTTCAACAAATTAAATTTGAATTCCTCTTAAAATGGTATGTTCTGTACTATATGATAAGTGTTTTCTTGGTATCTCACAAAAAGTTAATACCCCAATTCTCATCTTCACCAATACTGTTCCATCCCTTTAAGATGAAACCCCTTGAACTTATCTCAAGATTTTGATCCAGTTTGCTGCTATCTTGGGGCATTAATTTGTTAATTTTCCCACATTCTATAGGGCCTAATCACCACCACTAGCACTCAAATCTAGTTAATTTACCAAAACGAGAGACTGAAAACTTAGTACCGTTACTGGTACCTTCTTGATTTCACTTTACAAGATATTTGAGTGGTCTCATTTGAGAAATAAGATCTGCATAATGAAGGCAATTTCACACAAAGCCATTTTTTTTTTATTTTTTTTTTTACTTTTTTTTTTTAATATAAAGCACTCATTCATATACATAGGCCTAATCTTTAAGGTTGGGTATGCAAAAGCAGCATGCATGGACAGTTTCTGTCTAGTCTGTCAATATGAGCTACGTAAATCCAAGTTAAAGGGATATGAATTGACTAAATTGCAGTATACAGTCTTGTATATTTTGTAAGTAAAACATCCAGATTTGAAAGCTAAGTTTCACTCAATTCCTCCATGAAAGATTGAAAGAATCATTGCAATTTAAAAGGAGGTTACTTCAAAAACCAACAAGTGTCAATTAAGTGGTCCTTAATTCTTCAGTCTTTGTCTTTTGAGTAGAAAATCTGACAGTGTGATAACAGGATGTGATACATTGTAAGTATGAATTTCAAAACACTCCATACACCTCTATCAAATACCCATTCCATTGATACCAGGTACCACTTTCATGTCCAAGTAAGATTAATCGGGATCACATGCAAATGTTCATTAGTATTAAAGCAAGTACCGGTACAGTAGCAGTATGTTACCAAACACGATCGTCACTATACAATAATAAAGTACAATGTAGATTGTTGTGTAAGCATCACACTCCGTTCAACACGCCAGTGAACTGCTATGAGTACTAACGTTAGTAATAATCTTTACTCCATCTATTACAAGTGGTATAGGCCTATGTAATAATACGCACAGTTAACAAAATGAATGGGCGATATTCGCTAAAAACGCATCGACGTGCATTCCGACCCGCGCCGCCGCACATTTCTCTACGGGCGGGCGCCAGCCACTAGGGAGGAGGACAAAGCAGCGAGAGTGCAATGGTACCAGACTCCGAAGAGTAAACAAACATCGGTAATCATGTAGAAATGCACACCCATGCATACATGTAGGCCCTACCTACCGGAGCTACCATATAGTAATACCATTCCCTTAAATGATTTGTCCGTGAAATTTCTTATGGCTATCAGACATGCAAAGATGGACTTTATCAGACGGTTTCGGTATCACGGTTTCATGGAATTTGAAAGTCAATTAAGAAAGGAAGTACAAAATTCCGGATTCCAACTGAAAAGTGCAGTGATCGTGCCCAGGCCCCATGCGCAGTTCACGGCGTACACTCGTGAAATCGGTACATTAGCACGGCGGAGGGGCTTTCCTCCACAGTATAATCACTAATACGCGTGAATGTGGCCCCACCATCACCAAACGGCGTTTTCGCGAGATTGATACAGCGGCGGGGCTGATTTCCACAGCATAGGCCATGGCATAGCATCTTTCGTCTTCCCGTTTTTTTTTTTTCTTTGGTCTTCAACTTGTTAGTCTCTGAGGGACTCCTTAATGTCTCTCGACTATTTAAGAGCCAATTTAATCATAAATACAACCCTAAAAAGGCCTAACCTAACCCTAAACCCTATTAAAACCCTATAACCTAACCTTGCTTGCTAACGTCATTAAACGCACGGGTACACGCGCACTCCGGTGACTGGGGCCGATTTCAAGAGTTTGCTCAGGTCACAAGCGACATAATTCCGAACTCTGATTTCTCTCTTTATTTTGCCTTTTCAACTTTTCAAATTCCACGACAATACTCTCGCATGGTTTATTTGAGCACCTCCAACAGGTGCACAACAGTTAATCGACATACAGCGAAGAAACCGGTAGGTGTGCATTTCTACATGATTACCTAGCCCCGGAGACCGCGCCGCCAGGCGCGGTCCTGGCGGCTTCCCCGCAGTTTCGCTAATGTTCACCCTCAAGTATTCTGTGCGCTTGTGCAAGTGATTGTGAATTATGTGAACATCGGTGAGCTGCTTATAAGACATCATTTTGTGCATCACAAGCAATGAAATGCATCAAACAGTCGCCGATGATAGTCATTTAGGTTTCATCGACCCATGTAAGTATTCCTAGTAGTTTCTGTTGAAAAAATTAAGGAAATATAGCGCCGCAAAGGCACCCGTTTGTTCAACATGAAGATCTTTTATGGGAGCACGGCGCAGCCGCCACACGCACACACTGCGTGTGGCGGCTGTCGCAGTTACATGATTACCCAAACATCATGTTGTAAACACGTTACAAAGACATGGAAAAGGGACTGTAGCTCACCACATATACTGCATACGGCAAAGATGAGAAGGACAATCCTGTCTACGGATTTGAAGAAATCCATGATGAAATCGCTAGAGGTGCCAAGACCTGTATTAAGCCTTATGATGTTTTCATCTTACATCAAGACGACTACCCTAATAAAAAATTCACCCGTCTCGCTCACTTGTGTTTACGCAGGGTTATGGAGCGAAAACACGTAATCTCACCGCGCGAGTTACGGGCAAGTACGGAGGTGCTTGGCCCGAAGAAAAAAATGGGGCAGAACGGATCAGTGCACACGAACAAACACCGGCTGAGCCTGATGTGCAGTCAGTCGCCCTGTGCTGTGGTACTTCGTAAATGGTTTAAAAAGCCAGCTAGCAAAGTGTACGGCCATGGGAGTCTAGAAGCTTCAGCCGTCTGGGTTTCAGCAAAGACTTTGAAGTCTATTGTGTGAAAGTTACTGCGTGACGTCACCTTTTCTCATGTAAATTACGAACGGGCCAGCAGAAACAGATGCACCCTACATGACGCAGCGAGGTCTTTAAAAATTGCATCACAATCGAGGCTAGCTAGCTAGAATAGTGTCAGCCCACACAGTTACTTTGTGATTGGATTATGGGGGCAGATTGATCAGAGCGGTTCATGCACGGGGCCACTTAATTTTGGGGGCAAGATGAGCCTAGCTGTTCAATATTGTCTGCTTCACCACATAGTAAGCCGACACACCCACTTAAAGTTAAACTTGATAAACACGTGCTGCACGAAACCATTAAATTTTTGGTCGAAACCGGAAGCGCCAGAATTGATATACTAGTACAATGTTGTACTTAGGCTATAGTTCGCGTCGAAGCGTCGCCACATCTAGGGGCTCTGCAGTCTGAGGAGGCGAACTGGCTTGCTCCCATTTCATAAAATAGGTTACGACAGTGCACCCTTTTAGACTAGCAACTTCTCGTATGGCAGCAGCCAATTAGGAAGCTGGATTCTTGTCGCTACCAAAGTAGGCCTATTTGCCCCCTTTTTTTCAGAAATAGTTGCTATCATTTAACATTTTTTTTTTCAAGGAAAGCTAGGTCTGGGGTGGATCAGACGCAATCTTGCCAATATCAGCAATTAATAATTAGACCTCAATTCGGCTTAATACGTCTTCGCAAAAGCTCTTAATGTCTAGTATTAGAACAAGCGACCTTTAGGCCATCATAGGCCTATATTGAAATTGTTTTGGTTAATATTTTTTAACAAAGTTGTTAACCCGTTTAGGACGTGTCCCGAGTATACTCGGGCTGACGTTTTCCAGGCTGTGGACTGGTCCCGAGTATACTCGGGCTGAGAGAGTGAAATGAACATGCATTTTTAAACTTATAATTTCACCAACAATACGATGCCTATGTTGAAAATGATTTATATTTTGTGGGACTACATACATCAAAGTTGCCATCTGTGAACATTTTGTGATGATTGGTCATATCTTATGTCTATAAACAAGCAAAATATTGACAAACATGAGTGCAATTTTCGCGACATTCAGACCTTCGCAACGGTCCGGAAACTGACCAATGACGAGCGACCAGCCGCACGCTCTGGCGATCTCATTTGCATCGGTATGCAAATTGTCACACTCAAGTGAAAAGCGTGCGTGCGGCGGTCAAGACCGTTGCGTGCACGCACCTACCTTATTAGCACACATTTACATGATAAAGTATTGTAGCATACTACTTCGTGTTATATCAGGAATGCAATGTCGTACTTATGGATTTTCTATGAAAGCCATCTCGGCATGGCAACCTGCTTACCATTATTGGCATGAAATGTTGGCCTTCTTCTTCCGCTGCCGAGTCCTGGGATTTACCACAACTCGGCGAATTGAATAAATTCAAAAGTAAATCTTTTGCGTGTCCCTGCATGCATGTGATATGTGTGAATGTTTTTGTGTCTGTTTGTTATCATGACAGCGATGTTGCTTGTAGTTGTTTGAAGAGTTTTGCCGTCATGAATAATATTCTGATTATGTTATAAAATCGTTAAAAACAAAGAAACCACTTGGCCAAGAACAAACCGAGTAGGGGTTGTATACTGCATACAAACAACGCAGTCGATTGTGCTACTTCATCGAAGTCGTAAATTCATCATGGCGTAACACAGCGTCACATGTGCACGTGTTATGGGCGAGAATATTTTAAATAAACCAGCTGGCAAGAGTATCAGGTTACATTGTATATTTATGAATAGACAGGATGCAGATACAAAAACACTCCTAGATAGACCCTCTCGTAGACGCAACCTAAAAGGGCAGGGGATTATGAGCATAATAGAGAAGGTCAAAGGTCGATTACTGGCAGTCTTTTCGTTTCTGTACCGGTCCATATAGAATGGATGTTAGCGATGTGCTTCGTACGTATATGTAACCATAACTTTATGGTTGTTGAGAATTGAATGTGCAAGTTCTCGTGTGCATGTTCCAAACATTAATTTATTATAGAAATTAAAGTGCAACAACGAAATGCGCTGCAATAAAGCGAATAAAGAAGACACATGGCACAAGTTTTCTCTCATACGTTTATAGCATTTGCGAGAAATTGTCTATGAAAAAAAAAACGATCGGTATTTGGGACTTGCAGCAGTTCAAAAAAGTATATTAGATAAAATTATATCCAGTGTTCATTATACGTTCATGGTGATTTCGACTGTTTAGTCTATATTATTTCTATTCTTTGTATGAACTCTTTATAATATGCTTATTTTCGGATGCAGTCGCTATATAAATTATTTAAACGTTTAGAAATCTGGGTTTTTAGTCCATTTCTTTCGTAAGTTCATAAGTCAAAATGATTTTGCTATCATTGAGTTGCAAGGATTTCAGCCAAACGCCACTGGTTGCACAATCCATTTTCAGTCAATCGGATATGACAACTCATGCCGAAAAAAAAAAATATATATATATTTCATTCAAATTACACTGTAGTAGAAAACGCTACAAATTTGCGAAGCGGTCATTCAATTCGGAGATGACGGAGATGTGATTATGGAGCGCTTCAATAATGTAGCACTCGACTTTTTGGGAGTAAGGTATTTCGAGCAATATAAGTACGAAATGCTCTTCTCTTTATTTGATGTAATTAATGTTTTAATGCTATCACCAAAGTGGTTTAAGCTCTTATTGTGCATGTGTCTTCTCTCTATCTACCTCTGCATTTAGGTACATACTTTCAATCGAATTAAAGACTTTATGAGATCGCGTTGCAGCATTTTCATATTCATAAACGATTGCAGCAAATGCTCGTTTGCTTTATGCATTATGCACATTGAATGAGAAAAGTACTTTATTTTCCGTCTTTTATCGGGGGATGATTGGTATACACAATGAAATAAATATTAATTTACACTCTTGACAGAAGAGAAGAACATTTCAGCGGAATTAGCCCTCTGCTATGAGAGATCGAAGAATGTCGGGAGATATGGTGTAATTTCAACAAACATGTTGTCTTTTCCTTATTTTTTGAAGTGATGTAACGATGTTAGGCCTTCAAGCCTGTGTGGTATGTGCTCGCCATTCTTCCATGGTCATGACGACTTCTTCAGCTTCCAGGTTGCCAACCTTTTGTTGCTAAATTGAATGAACTTTTCCGACGAACTCGGAAATGCTACCTGCGACTCTGTTTGAAAAAAAAAACAAAAACAAAAAACTCTCTCACATAGAGACGAATGTGAGTTCTCGATTGGCATTGTAAATTGAAGTGTGTTCATGCTACATTTTTGAAGTGATAGGATATAGCGAAAGGAAAACAAAGCTGAATGATCATCTTCATGGAACTATATTTTTTGTTACCGATTATGAATTACCTAACTATGAATTGAAAGACAAACATAGGCAAAAAACGACTGCAAAATCTTCGCATAATGCACCATTTTGTAAACTTTTTGTAAACTAAAGTTTGCCATTTTGCTTTTCCTTTATGACACATTATTTGCTTCGATTAGTGCTCCTTCATTCTATCTCATTACATTAAATTATTTTCATCACTTTCCTTTCCAGCTATCCACTACATTCCCGTCTACAAACGTATAGATTGGTTATTATCATTGATGGTGGCGGTCACTTCTCCAATATATTTTGCCCGTTGTATATATATATATATATATATATATATACATATACATATACATATATATAATCTAAAAAGATATTACCATAACAAACCTAGCCGTGTGTAACATTACATTTCGATTACAAAAGTGTGATCGGATTACCATCCACCAAACAAAATTTAGAAGACCACCATATTCCCCCCCCCCCCCTTTCCACCTCTCTCCCTCTCTTTCCCGTAATCCAATTCTTCATTATCATCTACAAATGTGTGGATTGAATATTATCATTGATGGTGACGATCACTTCTCGAAGATATTTTGCCTGTATTATGAATATATATGTATATATATAATATATATATACATATATATATATATATATACAATCTAAAAAGATGTTACCATAACACATATTTTATAGGCAAACCAAGCTGTGTATAATATTACATTTCTTTTGCAAAAGAGTGTTCGGATTACATCCATCAAACATAATTTAGAAGACCAGCCTATTTTTTTTTTTCTCTCTCTATCTCTCAATCTTTCTTCTTATCGCATAGACTCCAATGCTTCACCTGAAGACCGGAAGACCTCATAAATGTTATATCAAATATACATATTCATCAAAACAATCAGCTTTCCTGTTAGTGATTACTTTTTATCATATGATGAATAACTTATGTCTTATCACTTTGTGAAATCTTATTTCATGTGATTCGTAATGAGCAATATCTTCCCCGCAGTACGATAGAGTTATAAGTCAATCGTAAGATTGCACTAGTAAAATTGGCAGCATTTAAACCCCAACATAAAATCAAAAATGCGCTCGTTGATATCTTTTATTTATCCCAGGGAAACCTAAGTTATATCTGTAGGCAGTCGTGATGGATAATTTCAGAAAGCAAACTTCTTTATACACACAAACTTCAGTGTGGATGGCAGGTACCGCAAAAGCATGGATTTTTCAGATTTAGTCATCATTAGTTGTCAAAAACAGCCAGAAAGATGCAGTGATTTATTTGAATATTGAAGATCCCATCAGTCTCTTGTCAATATTATGAAAAAGAATAATTGCTGAAACAAAACCAAAAAACAAACTCAAATGAAAAATTGGTCTGCAAAACTCAACTTTGATGATGCTTGAAGTTTTTTTTTTCTGTCATACTTATGAATGACAGCCTGATTATGCTATAAGATCGTTCAAAAAATCTACTTTGCCAACGAACCAAATAGAGGATTTACTGTATAATATTCATACAACGCAAGAGCCGCTATTGTCACTATGGGGTCCTATATATTCATCATGGTAAAACACAGCCTAACATATGTGCGTGTTTTAGGCAAGAATACTTTGAATAGACCAGGTGGCCAGAGTATCAGGTTACATTGTACCTCCTTGAATAGACAGGATGTTGATACAAAAACATTCCTAAGACGCACTCGTAGACGCCATCTGAAAAGTCGGGGATTATGAGCATAATAGAGAAGTTCAAAGGCCGATTACAGACAGTCTCTGTTTTTTCTGCACCGGTCCATAGAATGCATTGTAGTGATGTGCTTCGTATGTATTACGTAACCACTTTTACGGACCCCAGTGATTTTATGGTTGTTGGGGAGCGAATGTGCAAGTTCTCATGTGGTTGTAACCAACATATATGTATAGAATTTAAACTTCGACAACGAAATACGCTGCAATAAAGCGAGTAAACAAGAAATATGGCATTTTTTTTTCTCTCATACGCTTAGGATTCGCCAAAAAATTGTGGATATAATTCTGATGTTCGGTGTTTGATGTTTGCAGCATTTCAAAGAAGCAGTCAAAATAAAATAATATCCCACATTTCGATAATACCGACGATGGTGATGTCGACTGTTTAGTCTTTTTTGTTCTAGTTCTGTATGAATTCCTCATAATATGCTAATATTCGGCTATAGTCGCTCTGTCAATTACAATTACTGAGGTGTTTTCAGTCCACTTCTTTCGTAAGTTCACGAGTCAATTCTTTTTCGATCATTGAGTTCAATCCATTTATAATCAGTCAAATATGACAACTTATACCGAAAAACCCGATTTTTTTTTTCCTTTGTAGAAAGCGCTCCAAATTTGCGAAGTGGTGATTCAATTTTGCGAGAGACGGAGATGTGATAACCACATCGCTTCAATTGAACACTTTGTTTAGGAGCAAGGTATTTCGGGCAATAAAAACATGCAATTAATGTTCTTGTCTTATCTCATGTTTATCGATGTAATCATTTTTTTTTTCATGTTGCTATTGAAGTAATTTATGCACTTATCGTGCCCGTGTATTTTTTTATGTCTACGTATATCTCTGCATTTAGGTATGCCTACATTCATTCATTCCATTAGACTTCGTGAAATCGCATTGAAGCATTTTCATATTCATAAACGATTGCAGCAAATGCTCGTTTCCTTTATACATTATGCTTATTGAATGAGATTGTTACTACTTCATTTTTGTTTTTGTCTTTTATCGGGGGATGAATGGTATACACAATAAAAAAAAAATATTGATTTACACTCATGACATGAGAGAAGATCATTTCAGCAAAATTAGCCGTCTGTTATGAGATAGCAAAGAATGCCGGGAGAAATGTCGTTTATTTCAACAAAAATATCGTCTTTTCCTTATTTTCTGAAGTGATGTAATAATTTTAGGCCTTCAAGCTCAGGGGCGGATCCAGGAATTCCGTAAAGACGGGGCGTGTTTACAAAAATAAAGGGGGGGGGGGGGCGCACGCACCCCTCCCCCCATTTATTTTCTTTTTATTTCTTTTGTTTCAACAAAAAATAAAGGGGGGGGGGTGTGCGCCGGTTGCTGTCCTCCCTGGGTCCGCCCCTGAAGCCTGTGTAACTTGTGCTTGCCATACTTCCATGATCATGTCGGCTTCTTCTACAGCTGCCGGATGGCCAACCTTTTTTGTTGCTAAATTGAATGAATTTCTCCGTCGAACTCGGGAATGCTCACCTGCGACCCTGTTTGAAAAGACGCTCTCTCATATTGAGACGAATTTGAATTCTCAATGGACATTCTAATTTGAATTGTGTTAAGGCTACGTAATTTGAAGTGATAGGATATAGTGAAAGGAAACTGAGATTGAATGAACATCTTCATTGCGCGATCTTTTTTTTTTTTTTTTTTAGGCGATTTTGAATTACCTAACTGAAATTAGAAGACAAACTTACACACACACACACACACACACACACAAATGACTGCAAAATCTTTGCATAATGTTGACCATTTTGAACACTCGAATATGCCGTTTTGCTCTTCCTTTGTAATACAGTTGCCTCGATTAGTGCTGCTTCGATTTATCTCATTGCATCTCATTACTTTCCTTTCCAGCTATCCACTTCTTCATTCCCATCATCTACAATTAATCGTTTAGACTGAATATCCCCATTGATGGTGGCGATCACCTTTCCAAGATACTTTGCCCGTATTATTATATATAATCTCATAAGATATCACCATAACACAGATTATAGGCAAACATAGCCGTGTGTAATATTTCATTTCGTTTGCAAAAGTGTGTTTAGATTACCGTCCATGGAACTAAATTTAGAAGACCAGCCTATTTTTTTTTTATCTCTTTATCTCTCAATCTTTCTTCTTATCGCATAGACTCCGATGTTTCGTTTGCAGACCGGAAGAGCTCATAAATGCTCCATCAACTGACTTGAATAGGTGTTATATATATACATATAAAACAATAATCTATCCCGTTTGCTGATGATTATCATATCACTGTGTGACGTTTAATCTCAAGTGATGTGCAGTGAACGATACATTCCCGCCATTACGGTAGAGTTGTAAGGGAATCATGATTGCACATAAAATTTGGAACATAAAACCCGACAGTAAACTTACAAATGCGCTCGTTGATCTCCTTTATTCATCTCATGGAAACCTAAGTCATATAATTATGGTCGAAATCTGGAGGCAGTCATGATGGATAATTTCACAAAGGAAACGTCTTTATACAAAAATGCATGGAGTTCGCAGGTTTAGTCACCATTAGCTGTCAAAGATTGCGAGAAAGATGCAACGATTTATCTGAATATCGAACATCCATCAGGCTCTTGTCAACATTATGAAAATTGTTGAAACAAAACCAAGAAACAAACTCAAATGGAAGATTGGTTTGAGAAACTCAACTTCGATGTTGCTTGAAGCTTTTTTTCTCTCTCTCATACTTATGAATGACAGCGTGATTATGTTATAAGATCGTTCAAAAAATCTACTCGGCCAACGAACCAAATAGAGGATATACTGTATAATAGTCATCATTTTCATACAATGCAAGAGCCGATATTGCCACTATGGGGTCTTACAATTATATTCATCATGGTGAAACACAGCGTAACATGTGCGCGTGTTATAGGCAAGAACATTTTGAATAGACCAGGTGGCCAGAGTATCAGGTTACATTGTACCTCCTTGAATAGACAGGATGATGATACAAAAACATTCCTAAGACGCACTCGTAGACGCCGTCTGAAAAGTCGGGGATTATGAGCATAATAGAGAAGTTCAAAGGCCGATTACAGACAGTCTCTTTATTCTACACCGGTCCATAGAATGCATTATAATGATGTGCTTCGTATGTATTACGTAACCGCTTTTACGGACCCCAATGATTTTATGGTTGTTGGGAATCCAATGTGCAAGTTCTCATGTACTTGTTACGAACATGTATTACAGAATTCAAACTTCGACAATGACATACGCTGCAATAAAGCGAGAAACAAGACATACGGCAGAAGTTGTCTTTCTTTTCTCTCTCTCTCTCATACGCTTAGAATTCACAAATAAAAATTATGATGTTCAGTATTTGATGTTTGCAGCATTTCAAAGAGGCAGTCAAAATAAAATTACATCCCATATTACGACGATACCGACAATGGTGATGTCGACTGTTTAGTCTTTTTTGGTTCTAGTTTTGTAAGAATTCTTCATAATAAATTATGCTAATTTTCGGCTATAGTCGCTCTGTCAATTATTTATACGTTTAAAAGTCTGGGTTTTTCAGTCCATCTCTTTCGGAAGTTCACAAGTCAAGTGATTTCGCGATCATTGAGTTATAATGGTTTTAGCAACACACTACCGTTTTGTAGCTCAATCGATTTATAATCAGTAGAATATGGTAACTCATGCCTAAAAAAAAATAAACTTTTTTATGTAAATTTGTAGAAAGCACTCCAAATTTGCGAAGTGATGATTCAGTTTTGCGAGAGACGGAGATGTGATAACCCGTCGCTTCAATTGAACACTCTACTTTGTTTAGGAGCAAGGAATTTCGAGCAATAAAAGCATGAAATGTTCTTGTCCATCTCATATATAACATGTGATCAAATGTTTTCATGCTGCTATTTAAGTGGTTTATGCACTTATCGTGGCTGTGTATTTTTTTATAATAATTGCATTATACATCTCTGTATTTAGGTAGACCTACTTGCATTCATTCCTTTAGACTTCGTGAAATCGCATTGAAGCATTTTCATATTCATAAACGATTGCAGCAAATGCTCGTTTCCTTTATACATTATGCTTATTGAATGAGAATAGTACTTCATTTTCTGTCTTTTATCGGGCGATGACTGGTATACACAATAAAACAAAATAATATTGATTTACACTCATGACATAAGAGAAGATCATTTCAGCAAAATTAACCGTCTGTTATGAGAGATCGAAGAATGTCGGGAGAAATGTCGTTTATTTCAACAAACATATCATCTTTTCGTTATTTTCTGAAGTGATGTAATGATTTTAGACCTTCAAGCTTGTGTGACATGTGCTTGCCGTTCTCCCATGGTCATGTCGTCTTCTTCTATCAGCTGCCGGGTGGTCAACCTTTTTGTTTCTAATATGAATGAGCTTCTCCGACGAACTCGGAAATGCTCACCTGCGACCCTGTCTGAAAAGACACTCTCTCACATTGATGCGAATCTGAATTCTCGATGGGAATTCTAATTTGAATTGTGCTAATGCCACATTTTTTGAAGTGATAGGACATAGTGAAAGGCAAACGAGGTTGAATGAACATCTTCATGGCGCTATCTTTTTTTCTTTTTTTGTTGTTGGCTATTTTGAATTACGTAACTACGAAATTGGAAGGCAAACGTACACAAAAAATGACTGCAAAATCTTTGCATAATGTTGTACCCTTTTGCCCTTTTTTGCCGTTTTGCTCTTCCTTTGTAACACATTTGTCTCAATTAGTGCTCCTTCATTTTATCTCATTACATCTCATCACTTTCCTTTCCAGCTATCCCCTTCTTCATTCCCATATACAAACGTGTAGATTGAATATTGTCATTGATGGTGATGATCTCTTCTCCAAGATACTCTGCCCATAAAATTTATATATATATATATATATATATATATATATATATATATATATATATATATATATAGATATATTATATAAAACGTAGAAAGATATTACCAAAACACAGGTTGTAGGCAAACCTCATCTTTACGTTTGAAAAATCTTTTCAGATTATCTACCGTCAATCAAACAAAATTTAGATGACCAGCCTATTTTTCTCTCCTTTTTTTCTTCTCATCGTATAGACTCCCCTGTTTCATCTGAAGAGCTCATACATGTTCTGTCAACTGGCTTAACACAGGACCGGTGTTTTATTCTTAGTTTTTTTTTTTTTCTATGTAAGAAATAACGATACTCATTTAGGTTGGTGATTACTTTTTATAATAATTAAATATATGTCTTGTATCACTGTGTGAAATCTCATTTCACTTGATACATAGTGAATAATCCTTATCTTCCCGACATTACGTCGAAGTTGTAAAGGAATTGTAAGATCGCACAGAAAAATAGCAGCATCAAACCCCGATAATAAACTCACAAATACACTCGGTGATATCTTGTATGCATCCAATGAAAACCTATTATAAGTCGCATGATCGAAATTTGTAGGTAGTCACGATTGATAATTTCCGGAAGCAAACTTCTTTATACAGACTTCTTCAGGGGATGGCAGGTACCGCGCAAGCGTGGATTATGCATTTTTATTCGTCTCAAAGAAAGTTAGAAAGATGCAAAGATTTGTTTGAATATTGAACATATTCCAGGCTCTTGTCAATTTTATGGGAATTATTCAAACAGAACCAAGAAATAAACTCAAGTGGACGTTATTCTATTACGAAATTCGACTTTGATAAATCAGTATCACCAATTCTACTTGTAATATTACATCGTTGATGGTTTGCCTAGTGTTGAAATAAAGCCACGTGCTTCTGTTACAGACACGCGAGCTTTGTATTTGGATACAAGTAGCGGGGACAAACAAGGTGTAACAGATTTTCAAATGTTGTATACAATGAATAAACTTCCTTCTGTTTCCAAAATTCATTGACTAGCTATGGTAAGGAATTTTGTGAACAACAGGAAGTCAAGAGTGGGTTCGTGTGCCTTTGATATCGCCACAATACGAAATTTACTTGGCGTGTCTTACAGTCGTGTAAATGGAAATACGCAAGCCTGTACACAATCCTCCGATCGATCGCTTTTCATTGAAAGACTTTGAAGGCTTGTGATCAACGGATTACAGTTTCCATAAAAGAATGCCTCCATGAATCAGTAAATTCAAGACAAATATGTAGAAGAAATTTGCGACACCCTCGACATAGCCTGGTGCCCAATAATAAAAGACGCTATTCATTTGAGTTGACGAGGGAATTGACGATCGTACAGTACGTGAAGTTCAAACCGCGCGCGCGAACCCAGGATAGCGAAGGGAGGCGACATTATTATTCATGAGCGGTCGTTATTCATCCAATCAGAAAGCGGATTCCTACACCGCATACACGGCAATTTGATGATTGGGTACAGCGGGACCGTAAGTCACACCCCCTTAGTAACCCTCGGTTCGGGCTCGATTTTGGAAAACCTGTCCGTCTGTGGGGGTGTTCGCTCGCCAAAGCAAACCGTCCTAAACGGGTTAATGCAGCTGGGATCTCACACTTCACACTCGACAAGCGAAACACGTGATTTTAAAGACACCTCATAAACTGCTCTAAAAACTTTAAGTTTTACAACGGCTTTCATAAAAAGATTTTATTCACTTCTGATGATTCAACGATGAACTGAGTTAATTTGTTTGTTTTTTTTCAAAGAATGCAGCCCTCATTGATCCCGCCCCTTAACTTTCAACCCTCTTCATTTCAAGAATATTTTCCGTGTGCTAAGGAATTTATTGATAAGAAATAAAAACCCTTGCAAATTCTGTTTGAAAGTTTCATTCCTTTCACGTCGTCGACTAATTGTGCGTGTATCTAACGATTTCTTCATAAGATACAGGCCTGGAGCGGCTTAGAGCGTACAGTCTATTCTGTACAGGCATACAGGAGTCGAAAACTCAGGTGGTATTCACTTCGAGGCCTATTACTGTTCACGTAGCTTTTACCCTAAATGTCTGTCGGGGTGTTATAGGGATACATAATGATCACAGGTATCATTTTATGGCCATGGAATATAATAGACCTCTGTAAGTGAGAAACCACACATAGACGACATCCTCCTCAATTCATGATTATAATGACTACGTATAACTTTTGTTTTTCATTGTTAACCCGTTCCATACTGAATTCTGAAATCCTATGTTACATCTAGATCACCAGTTTCCCCGAGTATGAAATGGGTTAATGCATCAGCGTGTTATACGGATAGGCTTACATAAAAATCACAGTTATAATGACCATGGAACATCAAAAGACCGCTGCGAAGTGAGAAACGACAAAAATTATTGATACAGATGATATCCTCAATTCGATATATCAATTTAATGATAAATTAATAATGACTTGATTTGGGAACTTCACACACGCAGAATCCTTGCCCAATGTTCCCTCTTCCACAATATTCACTTTGTTTCCACATCACATCTATGCATCTGTCACCCCAGCAACCTTCACGATGTGATTACAACTTGAAGTATGTCTTTATTTCTTCAGTTATAAAGACATGTTGTTGATTCTTTCTTTAAATCAACAACATGTCTTTATAACTGAAGAAACCACTGACACCTTCAAGTTATCTTGCATATAGGATTATCCATGAACAATGGTCAGGATCTAGAACAAACCTGCCTCGCTCAGGTGTCAATCCTGAAAGGGTGTCCAGTTTCAAGGAGGCTGTCCTCCCCTTTATCAAATACGATGCAGCCACCTGCAGCATCCGTAAAACATGATTTTAAAAGTGCATTGGATTGGTCTTTACATCATGGACCTAATACACATGGACATTCATCGTTCTTATCGTTAATTAATTCATGCACCCGTAAGCGTACATCTCAAAAGCGCCACAAAGACATTTTCAGCATGCTTCACTGCTTTGATCCCATGATCGTCATCGCCAGCAAGCCGGGAGAAGAACAAGACGGAGATTCAAGAAATCTAAAACTATATGCGCAGAAGAAAATAGCCCACAAAAATCAAGTAAAGTGAATGTGCAGTTGTGGTGTATGTTAGGAAATCATGCCTCAAATAATTTCGCTTGGGAGTAGCATGCAGTTTTAAAAGAAAGCTAACATTTTGGCAGAATGATTGTAATTTGTGATCTCAATATTTCACTTTTCTCCAGCTTATTCCAGAGCAAAAAGGGACGGTAACGGTAGAGAACAGATTGTATCTTGCCATTAGGCAAGGTCTAATGCGTGTGCGAAAATGTGCGAATCAGCAATTACCCATCTTTTGACACAAAATTTGTAATGATCTCGGGTTTGCTGCTCCTCATCATCCGTATTTATTCAAAGACATTTCCGTCTGAAAAAAAAGGCACCTCAGCGAAACAAGACTGAAATGAGGGAAAAGATTCTTTTGTTAGTGACGATACATGATTACATAATCGTTATTGTCAAGACACTGAATGTACTCATTAAGATGCACATAATCAGGTGTCGATAACAATCATTACATCAAAGAAAGACTGCCGTGAATAGTCCATGTTATATTAGGTCCATGCATGGTCTTACATGCGACTGACATTGTATTTTTTTTTAACTGTATAGGCACCCTACATGATAATAGGCCTACTGTGGACTCCCGTTATAATGAAGTCCTCGGGACTGGCAGTTTTCTTTCGTCATATCGAAATTTCGTTATAACCGAAAAAATAAACAAAACAAAAAAAAAATCAAAGAGCGGATAATGTGGCCTGAATTTTTGCTTCATTGTAACCGGAGTTTTGTTTGCCTGCCCATCGCCATTTCTGCACGTTATAACACTCCTTCCGATGGCTCATCCCAGGATGGCTACCTAACGTGAGCTGCAAAAGGGATTGCTTCCAAGAATGAGAGAATTTGCCGATTTTTAAGAAATGAAGACTGGGTGTGGTCCAGTATACTGTCAGGTTGTTCGTCAAACAACAATTTTAATGAGTTTGGGTGGTTGTTGGGCATATTTTTTCTTTTTGTTGAAGTTTCTGACGCGGTTTTGAATGCTTCCAGTCTGACACGTGAGGGCACTAAACAAAATACAGCCAAAGGCAACTATTGTGAACTTTATTCACTTTGAGACCATTATAATCTCGACGTTGTTTTGTGGAACCTCACCTTAAATTCCAACACGAACTCTTCGATCATCATCACATCATCTTTTGTCAGTCTGTCCTGTAAGCACACAAAATTGTGTGGTAATCGATCCTCAACATTACATCAGCGCCCTGTCTTTTGGCATTCATTACCCCTTACAATAGATAATTTATTGTTTCAATTCTTTGAAGTATAACCGTATTATGCTCTGAAAACTATACCTAGATACAAGGTATTAACGATTGTATGTTTTGTGTCAAGCACAAACAATCACAGTCATAACATGGCAATTGACCCTCAACATCGCATCAGCTCCCAGTCTTTTGGAATCCATTTATCCCTTGCAATCAAGAGTTAATTCCCTATTGTTTCAAGTATAGGCTCTAAAAACCTACCTGGACATAATGTAGTGATAATTGTATTAAATTGTGTCAAGCGCAAAAATAACATAGCATACAATATATTTTGCGCACACCCTTCAGACGCGGAATAGGTGTATAAATCCGAGCGTATGAAAAATTATGGCCAATCCTTTTAAAGCGGATTTGCTTCAAATCCAACCCCGTGCAACTTTTGTTACACTAAGAGCATAATAATCGAACACTGTCAACAAGATTTTGTTCAAGAGTGATTCACTTGAAATTTAAAGGCCGAATGTTGGCTATTAAATGATTCTTCACGATAATCTCTCAATATTGAACATATTTCTCTGATTGTCTTCGTATGCGTGTGTAATAATTAGAGGGATAGTTGATTGCATACCACTTTAAAAGTAAATGGCAAAACGCATTCCCCGCTTATCTCTTTTCATTATTATAGGGACTATACTCACGTTTAATTCATCGCACCGTCATAATATCATAATCATATGCCACTCAATTATAGGTAATAATGTATATTGGAGACCATAAACTGACTAACTAGCACTGGACACCGAAAATTTACATGCTAACGGCACACACATACACGGATACATCCCAACAGCCATCTGTCGACAAAATAGCACACAAAAAGGACACCTCTAGAAATACAAAAGACTTAATATACAACTTAGGTGAAAAATTCACCTGTTTTTTTTTTTATGTACAAAATTGTGCCGATATGAAAACAAACGTATCATACTGGTCAATTTACAGTAATGAAGTACAACTGTACATGTATATTTTACAATAGTCTTACAAAGTATATAATAGGAGAAATATGATGGGGCCTATATGCATTGAGAAGTTTTATATTGCACGTAGTATTTCTTTTTGTAAGAAAACGTATACGATAGTAGGGCAAATAAAACTTGAAACAAGAAAATGCCAACGCTGATAGGTAATCTTCTCAAAGTGGTGTGTGTTTCTTACTATTAAGGAGTTCGTTCGTGCTATGTGAGGTATGCTTAACCAGTTTGATTTACAAGGGCGCATTAAGCGCTAGGTAGAAAAAGCGAATCAATCAAACTTATTATTAGAAGCGCATTACCCAAGTTAGAATTCCTTGATAAGGATACCTTGAATAAACATCTGAATAAACATCTATGTTGATGGGAGTTGAATGGGTATATCTTATCGTCACTGAAATTAGGTTATTACGCGGTGCCTACGTATGTTTTCTGTTTGATTTCAATTCCCTATGAGACCCCATTGTCTTATCTCTTGCGTAGAATTAAGGTTCAATTTTCAGATTGTGCAAACTGTTGCACATGGTTACAATATAAGAATGTATCAAACAAAAAACCAAAATGATTAAGTGTTTAATGAAATATATGTCGATATCCACGATGTTATTACAACATGATGGGGATGATGATGATGATGACGATGAAACAGCATTATATAGCGCCATTTATCTGTAGAAACATTCAAAGGCGCCCAAAACAAATAATATACGTACCGGTAATATGGAGTCAAAAGGGGCCTGAGCTTTCGATCCTAGCAGAATCTTCGTCAGAGGCAAAATTATTGATTCACTTTTTCTATCTAGCGCTTAATGCGCCCTTGTAAATCAAACTGGTCATTTTGCCTCTGACGAAGATTCTGCTAGGATCGAAAGGTCAGGCCCCTTTTGACTCCATTTTACTCCATTGGCTCGCCTTTATTGGATAAGCAGTTTTCAGCAGCCTTTTTTTGCTACATTTAATATAAATTATGTTATAATATACATAGGTCCCCTATCATTTCATAACCTGAAGCTGGTCAAGACAAAATCTAATGTATCCAGTATCTTATGACGACATTTAAAAAAAATACAAATATAATGACTTTATCGCCACGGAGTATAACAAGAGAGTTAAGGTATATATTCAAATTTCACTGTCTGTTCCTCTTCTTTTACATTACCTTTCCATCCTCAACATTTGTTTGGTGGTAAATCGTCATCTAATAACCAAAAACATATTGTCATAATAAAAGAACAGAAAATAATAATGGTGATGAAACTTTTTCTCTTTGACAAGCAATAAAATTTATATAAATTTTATTTTGTTGTTGTAATTGAAGATGAAATTCATTGAGAGAAAGGGGAAAGAGAGTGATATGCTTCTAAACCTTTGTCAATTACATGATCAGCCAAAATTATACGGAAATGCCCCTATCGTCTTTCCTCTTTCGTCGATATGCACTATATGAATAAGACTAAGTACTCTCACGAATTTTGAGCTGCATGTAAGTTGTCTGATAAAAAAGGTCTAATTTTATGAGCACAACAATAGTTAAACTTAAAATTGTAAAGTCTCCATTCTGTTGTTGTTGTTGTCGTCGTTCTTCAATTCTTCTTGTTCTTCTCCTCCTTTTCCTTCTTCTTCTTCTTCTTTCCCTTCTTTAAACTCATATGTTATCATGCTCCAGTCTGAAACCCAAATATAACTGATTGATCATAGTTTCATTGAAAATCAAAGCCAGGAATGACATCGTGTTACACTTTTATAGGGAATGAAAAGATTTTTCACTCTTCTCTCTCTCTCTCTCTCTCTCTCTCTCTCTTTGTTTACGACCAATGGGAGTTGTGTCGTGACGGCATGACATCATCTGCTCACACATTTAATATTCAAATCAACATGCTGATTTGAAAAACTATAGCTCAACTTCATAATTTCATAGCTTGCCGAATTTTTATCCGATTTGCTCAATTTTTTTAGTGTTATGCTTAGAAAAATTGCTCTGTTTAGACTAACTTTTATCTGGTCTGGAATTTTCTTGATTAGATGAACTCATTCAACAGAAAACCACTGGAACGGAAGATATGAGCAGCAACTTTATATTTACCTCAATGTGAAACAAGACAGACAAAAAAAAAAAAATCAGTTGTTACTAAGTCAGACTAAAATGGTTCATTCTGTAATTCCCGTATTCACATACCAGTACTTCATTATTGCCGTTAAGTTGACGAGGGCTTGAGCACAAACGTCAGGGGCGGATCCAGGAATTCCGTAAAGGGGAAGCGTTTTTACAAAATCAAAGGGGGTGGCGCCCCCATTTTTTTTTTTATTTCCTTTGTTTAAAAAAAATATATATATATATTATAAAGAGAGGGCGCGCGTCCGGTGCGCCCCTTCTGGATCCGCGACTGCACGTGCATGTGTGTGGATTGCTGAATGGTAAAACATACACAAATAGAAACATATACACACACATTAATATAATGCTTTCGTTGATGTAATTCCCCAGCCCACCCTTGCTCTTGCTGAAGTCAAACCTGATGAGGCCATAGGCGAGTATGTGACATGATTACACACATCATCCAGAGATAGACACTTTTGGGAGCATCACTTCAGTGGCGTTGCCACACGACCTCTATACGGTAAGTCCCCCCCCCCCCCCCCCAAAAAAAAAAAAAAAAAAAAAAAAAAATTACAATCAGATTTTCGCATTGATAACTTCCAATATGATAAAACTGTCTTCTTCAGGGTCAAAATATAACATCTTTGCTATTTTTGCAGAAAACCCATGTATTTTGAATAAGTGGTCACAGAGAAATGTGGATCATTGTAAAGCATTATGTCATGGGTCTGATTTTTCTAGTTTAGCACTTGAAAGCTCTTGGAACTACATAATGTGTGAACACAGTGGACAGAACATGGAGGGAATGGATTCCTGACATGTCCTACAAAACTCCTCATTTCTCTTTGACCACTGAAGTAAATCGGATGGGGTTTTCTGTAACACATTTAGGTAACAAGTGGGATGGGGTTTTCTGTAACGCATTTAGGTAACAAGTTTTAGTTTCAAACCCTGATATTTTATTTTGATTGATTAACCATTTCTTTAAGTGATCATTGCGGAGGGTCCCGTGGTATTTTTTTTTTTTTTTTTTTTGAGACGGGAACATACGGTATAGTCATCCATTTTCTCACGCTCCCCGTTCACCTGCACGCGCAATCTATGTTAAAGGAAACCAAAACCCAAAGAGAAAATGTGGATTGAGTGAAAGCAGCAACATTAGTAAAACACATCAGTGAAAGTTTGAGGAACTTGAATCGGACAATATGATGCAAAAGTTATGAATTTTTAAAGTTTTGGTGTTGGAACCGCTGGATGAGGAGACTACTAGAGGTTATGACGTCATGTGTGGACAACAATATAAAGAAACGAGACATGAAAACTCGTCACATTGAGGACGAGTTAGGTGATACGCTTGTGGTCATCAGATGACAGTCATCTGTGATCTACAAAGAAAAGAATGTGATATAGGCACCTTGAAGTTATATTGAGCGTGCATGCGAAACCGTTTTTGTAACCACTCGGCCACGGGTCATCCACGGAAATGGTAAGACAAAAAAAAAAAAAACAATGTATAGATATAACAGGGGGAAAGTCAATGCCCACTCAACTAACGTGGCCGTGTGTACATCTATTGCATTGCTAGACGGAAAAGCGGCCTTGTAACGACTGAGGTCGCTATGCCATTTCTGGCAACTTGGGAAAAATACGTCCCGCAGACATAAAACCTATATCGGCTGGTTTTGATACCTTGCCTTTAATCATAATTTTCAGTGTAATGACGTCATCAAATTACAAAACAATGACATCGTCTTGAAAGACAATTGTTCAAAGTACAACACCTCAGTCGTCGTCATTACATACTATGATCGGTTTGACAAAGTCAACCTGCAAAAGTTTGCTGCAGTCGAAGCAATGTGGTCTCCAACACACAAAAAAGAGGGATATGGCGTGTGTGTGTGTGTGTGTGTATAGGTGCGTTTATATACGAACGTGATTTCTACATGGACGAATATGTAATACAAAATTGAAGAAAAAAACAGTAAATAGCTAAGTATTTTGTTTCGTGATCTTGTGGGGTTCGAACCCGCAACCTCACGTCTCTGAGACGTCGCCTTTAACCACTCGGCCATACGTCTCGACGAGAAAATATGAGGAACGTAAACTTATGTATGTGAAAGATGAATCAGGAATCGTTTTGTCCCTATTCCATTCTCATTTTCAGTTTTAAACTGCAAAATTGTCAAACTAATGAGGAGATTTCAAAGAATAACATGCATGATTACTGCAGCTTATTGTCTCAGTTACCACATACTTAAGTTACAGAGGAAATGGAGCAAAATCACCTGAGATAAAGGTGCTTAAACGTTGTCAAGTCAATGCACATTAAAAAAAAAAATCACCTCCCATAGAGATAACAGGTAAACTTGTCTGATTTTGAGTCTTTACCTTTAATAACAAATTGAAGTATGATGGTAAGTCTTCTCGAACCAAGAGTGTGGAACGTAAGCTTCTACGTGAAAGATGAATCATGACGATCACCCGTGACCGACACATCTTCAAAGGGATCAGTTATTAGGAGTGGAAGCCCTCGTGCCAAGCATATTGTCTCAGCAATTCCAAAGCAATGATACCCTTACATTTAGGCATACCATAATTTCCCTCTGAAATCAATGGTAGGTATTATTCATGTACAATTGCTTGCCTTGTCCATAAACTTTGCTTTACAAACTTTCAGTGAAACGTGTCATAACATAATTCTGTAACTCCATTAGCAGGGATTGACTTCATAAAGAAAGATATATCAAATTGAACGCTTAGCGCGTATAACTAAGGGGGATTTTAGCCTGATGCTCTGTTCTTCACTGCTCAGATACCAACAACACTCATTACCTACGGCTACGTATAGAGAAACAGCCATGACGAAAATAAGTTTTTCCTTTTCTTTGGCAGATAGACACACAACCCCTATAAACCACACTATAATTGACATGGAGGGACATGAAAAAGTTCATTACTACTACTAAACAGTGATGCCTTCTACTCATGGGCACAAGATACCTCTATAACAACATAAAACCTGTCTTCAACTCCGTTATTGCGTCAAACAATAACATCCTGGAATTTCAAAGAGATGAGCGAGACGCCATACACCTGGCCTAGAGTTAATTCGTTCAGTTGCCATTCCTGCTCCAGTTGAGTTATGCAATTTATTTTCCGACCTGTCTTGTGACAGTGTAACAGGTCGTGGAACAAACGTAGAGAAAAGGAAAGAGAAAAGGAAAGGTGGCAAGCGGGGCACTGTACCAAGGGCAATTTAAACAATACGTATGATAAATGAAGCAAATCCAACCTCCAGCCTCCGACAAAAAAAAAAGGAACTTGAGCGACTGTGTGTCGTGGGGTAGTATAATTGATAAGATAATACGATAAATGACATCGATCGGAATAAAGCTGAACTGCCAAAAGAAAAACAAAGAAAGAGAGAGAGAAAAAAAATGATAGCGTCCTGCGGGTCTCGAACATCTCGTCCTGAGGTAGTGCATAATGACCATGCAGCGCGCTAAGCGACTATAAAGCCACACGGCTGTACCGAAGATTGGATGTGAAATTTATCTTTAATCTTTATATATATATATATATATATATATATTTATCTTAAATCTTTATACCATTTACAACATGAAAATGTTCATTACTACTACTAAACAGTGATGCTTTCCATTCATGTGGCACAAGATACCTCTATAGCAACATATAACCTGTCTACAACTCCGTTATTGGGTCAAACAATAACAACCTGGAATTTCAAAGAGATGAGCGAGACGCCATACACCTGGACTAGAATTAATCAATTCAGCTCACATTCCTGCAAGTTATTTAAACGTACATGTTCCTACCTATCCTGTTACAGTATAACAATAACCAATGAAGAGAAAAGGAAAGAGCAAACGAAAGGTGGCAAGCGGGACACTGTAACAAGGGGCAATTTACAACATTAAGTGTGACAAAATTAATGAAGCAAACCCAATCTCAAAACTCCAATACAAAACAAGGGAAATAGAGCAGCCGTGTTCACGGGTTACGTACACTTGATAAAATAATACGATAAATGACATCGGAGTAAAGCTGAACTGCCGAAAAAAAAGAGAGAAAAAGAAAGAACGGATAAAAGTCCTGCGGGAGTCGAACCTCTCGCCTTCCGGTATGGCGTTGTGAACAACCAGCGCGCTAACCGATTATGCCACATGGCTGTCCTGAAGATCGAGTGCGAAACTTAAATCTAAATACTATCGTGACAGTGTTGACTTGTGATGGCGCTATTCAACTTCTCACAAGTGGCAGCGTGGATTCGATCAATATACAGTTGCAAAGAAAAATTGGGAATCGTTCCGGACAGATTGCATTCTCATTTTCACTTTTAAATTGCAAAATTGTCAACCTGATGAGGAGATTTGAAAATATAAAATGCAAGATTACTAAAGCTTATTGTCTCAGCTACAACATATTGATGTTTCAGAGGAAATGGAGCAAAATCAGATGAGGTAAAGGTGCTTAAACGTTGTCAAGTCAATGCATGGTTTAAAAAAAAATCACCTCCCATAGACATAACACGTAAACTTGTCTGATTTTGAGTCTTTACCTTTAATCACAATTTCTAGTGTGATGACGTCATCATATTTCAAAACCATCACATGGACTTGAAAGGCAAATGTTCAAAGTGCAACATATCTGAATTTGGGATAATATTGAGCTTAAACAACAGAGATACGAGCAAATAAATGTCAGAAACAGTACCTCAAAAAAATCAATTCCACTTTTTTTATTCAAAATGACGATATGATGACGTCATCGCGTTTTCCTGGCAATATTGATACTAGGAATGTTATTTACAATTCATATACTTTTGTAATATGCAATAGAAATATAGGGTCAACGGACGATTTAAAGAGCTATGGCGAAATAAACAAAGACATGTTTTTTCACTATATTTGCAGAAAGACGCGCACGTGGAATTTCAACTTTGACGCCAGTGCATTCCTTTGTTATAGGTCGAAATTGATCGGAAATCAATGGATATTGTTACTCAAAGTATCAGGAATCCAAATCAGTCAAAAAAATTGCATTTTCATGTTGCTTACGGGCTCTGCGCGCGAAATTGCGCGGACGGACGCGCACGCGAGAAAATGTTTGAAACGCTTAAAATTGTCTGAAACTTCGAGATTTCCCATTAAGAAGTCGTTTTGAGCCTTTTAAAATTTTGACGCGCGCTTACGCGCGCGTAAGATGACCTGTGTAACTAGCGATAAAAAGCAAGATAGAGCGTGACCTGAACTTCATGTCCACCGAAAATGATACAGAAATGACATCTAGTTATGAAGTTATGATCGATCATGTGACAAGGTCCGAAAATCACAAAATGGCGCCTAGATGACGTCATAGATATGTTACTGTCATGAAAACCTTATTGTGGCTAGATTTTGTCATGAGACATGTTGACTGAAAATGTCATGTTATTTCGTAATGTCATTCTTGAGATATTGACGACACAAAATTGTCCAGAAAGAAAGAAGAATAAAAAAAAACGAGACATGAAAACTCGTCACATTGAGGACGAGTTAGGTGATACGCTTGTGGTCATCAGATGGCGGTCATCTGTGATCGACAAGAAACGAATGTGATATAGGCACCTTGAAGTTATATTGAGCGTGCATGCGAAACTGTTTCTGTAACCACTCGGCCACGGGTCATCCACGGAAATGGTAAGACAAAAAACAACAACAATGTATAGATATAACAGGGGGAAAGTCAATGCCCACTCAACACAAAAAAGAGGGATATGGCGTGTGTGTGTGTCTGTGTGTGTGTATAGGTGCGTTTATATACGAACGTGATTTTTACATAGACGAATATGTAATACAAAATTGAAGAAAAAAAAAAACAGTAAATTAGCTAAGTATATTGTTTCGTGATCTTGTGAGGTTCGAACCCGCAACCTCACGTCTCTGAGACGTCGCCTTTAACCACTCAGCCATACGTCTCGACGAGAAAATATGGGGAACGTTATGGACTTGAAAGACAGTTGTTCAATATATAACACATTCATCGTACGTTGTCAGTTTGCTATTGACATGACGATCTATCGCACGAATATGAGGCAGATATTAGTACCTGTATGAAATTATTATAGGCATGGTTATCAAATTCCCCTAAAATTTCCTTATAATTGCCTTATTTTTACACACAGTTATGCTATCCCTTTAAATTCGTCACAGTTTAATTAGAATCATTAACATCATACATCAGTACCATATTCAGTTCCATAGCTGATCACGTTTGCTAATTAATTAAGATTATTTGTCTAGAATGTGTCATATGGCCAACCTGTATACACACGTATATACACACACAATGCTAAATGCATGTATCAAACATCTGTAACACAACTTTGAACTAACTGTAGGAATTATCGCTGCACTTATCATCCATACTTTTTATCACTATCTGAAACTCCACAAAAACCACTAATTGACAAATAATCATCAATACAGAAGACTGACTTAAAGGAACAATGCAAATACCTTTTTTACAATGTATAGCTTGTTACATGTATAAATCAGCACAAAGTAACCACGACTACATTGTGTTACTGAATTGGTATGAACAAATTTCATTTTGTTACAATATACTATATCACTTTGAAAAGCCCAGCCTGCAAAATTTTGCAGCAGTCGAAGTAATGCAGTCTCCAACGCAAAACAAAGGTATACTGTGTGAGTGTGTGCGTATAGGTGTGTTTACATGCAAATGTGATTTCTACATGGACGAAAAGCCCAGCCTGCAAAATTTTGCAGCAGTCGAAGTAATGCAGTCTCCAACGCAAAACAAAGGTATACTGTGTGAGTGTGTGCGTATAGGTGTGTTTACATGCAAATGTGATTTCTACATGGACGAAGGTGTAGTACTCCATTGAAGAAAAAAAAAAGTAAAAAAAATAATAATTATTTTCTTTCGTGCTCTTGTGAGGATCGAACCCGTACGTGTGCAACCTCACGTTTCTGAGACGACGCCTCTAACCACTCGGCCATATGTCTCGACGAGAAAATTAGAGGAACGTAAACTTATGTACGTGAAAGACGAATCAGGAATCATTTCGTCCGCATTCCATTCTCATTTTCAGTTTTAAATTGCAAAATTGTCAACCTCATGAGGAGATTTCAAAGAATAAAATGCATGATTACTGCAGCTTATTGTCACAGCTACAACATACTTAAGTTTCAGAGGAAATGAAGCAAAATCAGCTGAGATAAAGGTGCTTAAACGTTGTCAAGTCAATGCATGGTTTCTAAAAAAATCACCTCCCATAGACATAACACGTAAACTTGTCCGATTTTGCGTCTTTACATTTAAACACAATTTAAAGCATGATGACGTCATCAAGTTTCAAATCTATGACATGGACTTGAAAGGTAAATGTTCAAAGTACAACATATCTGAATTTGGGATAATATTGAGCTTAAACAACAGAGATACGAGCAAATGAATGTCAGAAACAGTACCTTAAAAAAATCAATTCCACTTTTTTGATTTCAGATGATGATATGATGACGTCATAATGTATTCATGGAGATATTGATACTTGAAACGTTATTTCCAATTCATATGTTTTTGTAATATGCAATAAAAACATAGGGTAACCAGACGTTTTAAAGAGCTATGGCGAAATAAACAAAGACATGTTTTTCGCTATATTTGCACATAGACGCGCACACGAAATTTCAACTTTGACGCCAACGCATTCCTTTGTTATAGGTCAAAATTGATCGGAAATCAAAGGATATTATTGCTTAATGTATCAGGAATCCAAATCTGTCAAAAAATGTGCATTTTCATTTTGTCTACGCGCACTACGCGCGAAAATGTGCAGACGGACGCGAACGCGCGAAACGCTTAAAATTGTCTGAAACTTCGAGATTTCCCATTGGTAAGTTGTTTTGAGCCTTTTAAAAGTTTGACGCGCGCGTACGCGCCCGTAATAATGTCCTAGGTAATTAGCATTAAAATGTAAGATAGAGCGTGACCTGAACTTAATGTCCACCGAAAATGATACAGAAATGACCTTTAGTTATGAAGTTATGATCGATCATGTAACATGGTCCGAAAATCACAAAATGGCGCCTAGATGACGTCATAGATATGTTACTGTCATGAAAACCTTATTGTGGCTAGATTTTGTCATGAGACATGTTCCCTGAAAATGTCATGTTATTCCGTAATGTCATTCTTGAGATATTGATGACACAAAATTGTCCAGAAAGAAAGAAGAATAAAAAGAAACGAGACATGAAAACTCGTCACATTGAGGACGAGTTAGGTGATACGCTTGTGGTCATCAGATGACGGTCATCTGTGATCGACAAAGAAAAGAATGTGATATAGGCACCTTGAACTTATATTGAGCGTGCATGCGAAACCGTTTCTGTAACCACTCGGCCACGGGTATTCCACGGAAATGGTAAGACAAAAAAAAAACAATGTATAGATATAACAGGGGGAAAGTCAATGCCCACTCAACTAACGTGGCCTGGTGAAAATCTATTGCATTACTAGACGGAGAAGCGGCCCTGTAACGACTGAGGTCACTATGCCATTTCTGGCAACTTGGGAAAAATACGTCCCGCAGACATAAAACCTATAATCGGCTGGTTTTGATACCTTGCCTTTAATCACAATTTTCAGTGTAATGACGTCATCAAATTACAAAACAATGACATCGTCTTGAAAGACAATTGTTCAAAGTACAACACCTCAGTCGTCGTCATTACATACTATGATCGGTTTGACAAAGTCAACCTGCAAAATGTTGCTGCAGTGTCAATGTGGTCTCCAACACACAAAAAAGAGGGATATGGCGTGTGTGTGTGTCTGTGTGTGTGTATAGGTGCGTTTATATACGAACGTGATTTCTACATGGACGAATATGAAATACAAAATTGAAGAAAAAAAGTAAAATAAAAAAAAAAAATGTTTCGTGATCTTGTGGGGTTCGAACCCGCAATCTCACGTCTCTGAGACGGCGCCTTTAACCACTCGGCCATACGTCTCGACGAGAAAATATGGGGAACGTAAACTTATGTATGTGAAAGATACATGGGGAATCGTTTTGTCCACATTCCATTTTCATTTTCAGTTTTAAACTGCAAAATTGTCAATCTGATGAGGAGATTTCAAAGAATAAAATGCATGATTACTGCAGCTTATTGTCTCAGCTACAACATATTAAAGTTTCAGAGGAAATGAAGCAAAATCAGCTGAGATAAAGGTGCTTAAACGTTGTTAAGTCAATTGATGCTTTTAAAAAAAATCACCTCCCACAGACAATACACGTAAACTTGTCCGATTTTGCGTCTTTACCTTTAATCACAATTTAAGGTATGATGACGTCATCAAATATCAAAAGCATGACATGGACTTAAAAGGCAAATGGTCAAAGTACAACATATCTGAATTTGGGATAATATTGAGCTTAAACAACAGAGATACGAGCAAATGAATGTCAGAAACAGTACCTTAAAAAGATTAATTCCACTTTTTTGATTTCAGATGACGATATGATGACGTCATATTTTAATTATGGAAATAATGATACTTGAAACGTTATTTTCAATTCATATGCTTTTGTAATATGCAATAAAAACATAGGGTCACCTGACGTTTTAAAGAGCTATGGCGAAATAAACAAAGACATGTTTTTTCACTATATTTGCACATAGATGCGCACGCGAAATTTCAACTTTGACGCCAGTGCATTGCTTTGTTATTTGTCAAAATCTATCAGAAATCAATGGATATTGTTACTCAAAGTATCAGGAATCCAGATCAGTCAAAAAATGTGCATTTTCATGTTACTGACGCGCTGTGCGCGCGAAAATGCGCGGACGGACGCGCACGCGCAAAATTGTTTGAAACGCTTAAAATTGTCTGATACTTCGAGATTTCCCATTGGAAAGTTGTTTTGAGCCTTTTAAATGTTTGACGCGCGCTTACGCGTCCTAGATGACGTCCTAGGTAATTAGCATCTGAGAAAGAAAGATAGAGCGTGACCTGAACTTTATGTCCACAAAAACTGATACAGAAAGGACCTTTAGTTATGAAGTTATGATCGATCATGTAACATGGTCCGAAAATCACAAAATGGCGCCTAGATGACGTCATAGATACGTTACTGTCATGAAAACCTTATTGTGGCTAGATATTGTCATGAGACATGTTGACTGAAAATGTCATGTTACTCCGTAATGTCATTCTTGAGATATTGACGACACAAAATAGGCCAGAAAGAAAGAAGAATAAGAAACGAGACATGAAACTCGTCACTTTAAAGACGAGTTAGGTGATACGCTTTGGGTCATCAGATATCGGTCACCAGTGATTGACAACGAAACAATTAAATATAGCGACTTTAAGTTATATTTCTGCAATAATATTTTAGCAAAGTCGATTTTTTTGGACCTTCATTATTCAGATCATATTGTTAGTAACAATGCAAACCACATGGAAAGTCCTGTACGTGTGTCTGCGTGTGCAAGTAGGCCCAAGTAGATTAACAGGTTTTCTTAGTACAGTGTATCTCTACGATGACGAACAAATATAAACACGAACAAATTGAAACACGTCAATACAGTGTTCTAAAGATCGTCTTGACTTTAATAGTGGTCTTTTAAAAATATGAACTCTAGCCCTTATTTCCATAACCAAAACTGCTATATCGAATCTTGTCATTAATATGATCAGTTTGGAGAGCTCTTAAAGCTACAAGCCTGTAAAATTTTCCAGCAATTAAGCAATGAATCATCCAATCCAAAACAAAGGAAAATACAGCGAGTGCGTGTCTTTACAGAATGGGATTTATACCCGGACGAAATATGGTGCTATATTGTACTAGTAACTACTTGCTGACTTATTTTAAGGGCTCTGCTGGTTGAGTATCCATGTTTAGCTAAATGAATTGTAATTTGGCGATAAACAAAAATTCCCACGAGCAACAGAAACACTCTAACCTCCGATATAAAATAAGGGAAATTGCGTGTTTGTGTTCGTGGGGATGTGTATACTTGAGGAAATAGTGAAACAAATGACATAGGAGTGAAGCTGAACTGCCTAAGAAAAAAAGGAAAAATAAAGAAAGCCCTTGCAGCTACAAGCCTGTGAAATTTTCCGGCAGAAAAAGCAATGAAACGTCCAAAAACAAAACAGAGGCAAATAGAGAGAGTGTGTGTTTGTTTACATGACAATATGATTTGTACCTAGACGAAAGCGGCATTACCTCAACTAAAATAAAGAAAGAGACATAGCTTCTAACCACGTAACTAAATGGTAAGTCTTTTCGAACCAAGAGTGTGGAACGTAAGATGAATCATGACGATCACCCGTGACCGACACATCTTCAAAGGGAACAGTTAGAAGTGGAAGGAGTGTCAAGCATATTGTCTCAACAAAGCAATGAGACAATGACATTTAGGCATTCCATAATTTCGCTCTAAAATCAATGGTATTAATCATGTAGGCCTACCATTGCTTGCATAGTCCATAAACTTTGCTTTACAAACTTTCAGTGAAACGTGTCATAACATAACTATGTAACTCCATTAGCAGTGACTACTAGATAAACAAAGATATATCAAAATGAACGCTTAGCACATATAACTCAGGGGATTATAACCTGATACTCTGCTCTTCACTGCTCAGATGGCAACAACACTCATCACCTACGGCTGCGTATAGAGAAACAGCCATTACTTAAATAACAGTTTTGCCTTTTATTTGGCAGATCGACACACAACCCCTTTAAACACACTGTAATTGGCACGGAGGGACATGAAAGAACTCTTCATTAATACTAAACAGCATATGCATTCCACTCATGTGGCGCAAGATACCTCTAAAGCAACATAAAGCCTGTCTACAACTCCGTTATTGGGTCAAACAATACAGTACGAAATATCACAGAGATGAGCGAGACGGTATACACCTGGCTTAGAGTAAATCAATTCAGTTCTTTTTCCCACTCAAGTTGAAGTATTTATATAAATGCATAAATCCCCACCTTCAGTATAACAAAACAAACGTAGCGAAAAGGGAAGAGAAGACGAGAGCTGGCAAAAATATACTGCACAACTGCAATTTATAACCTTTTGTGTGACAAGTGAAGCAAAATGTATTAGATGTTATAGCAGTTGTTTTTTTAGCATAAACAGACAAATAGAGGACATGAGACACATTCGTGAAGTCCTATTCTTTATACAGTCCCACATAATTCAGATGAAATTGTTTCTGTCATGCAACCATGTGAACATTTCATGCGTGTGTCGGCGTGGGCAAGTAAGTCGATCAGACAGGATATGTAAATGAATATTTACCAATAGGTCTTTATACTGTTAAAAAACAGAAATCAAACATGGCGATAAGGTCTTTTAAGGGTCACCTTCACATTTACATGTGTATTTTCAAGTCGAAATTTCCAGTCGAAGCGCTTTGGTCTCCAACACAAAACAAAGGGATATTGTGTGTGTGTGCGTATAGGTGCGGTTACATGCGAACGTGATTTCTGCATAGGTGAAGGTGTAGTACTCCATTGAAGAAAAAAGTAAAAAAAAAAAAAGTAAGTATTTTGTTTCGTGCTCTTGTGGGGTTCGAACCCGCAACCTCACGTCTCTGAAACGTCGCCTTTAACCACTCGGCCATACGTCTCGACGAGAAAACATGAGGAACGTAAAGTTATGTATGTCAAAGATGATTCAGTAATCGTCTGGTCGACATTCCATTCTCATTTTCAGTTTTAAACTGCAAAATTATCAACCTGATGAGATTTGCAAAAATAAAATGCGTGATTTCTGCAGCTTATTGTCTCAGCTACAACATACTATAGATTCAGAGGAAATAAAGCAAAATCAGCTGAGATAAAGGTGCTTAAACGTTGTCAAGGCAATGCATGGTTTAAAAAAAAATCACCTCCCATTGACATAACACGTAAACTTGTCCGATTTTGCGTCTTTACCTTTAATCGCAATTTGAAGTGTGATGGTAAGTCTTCTCGAACTAAGAGTGTGGAACGTAAGCTTCTACGTGAAAGATGAATCATGACGATCACCCGTGACCGACAAATCTTCAAAGGGATCAGCTATTAGAAGTGGAAGCCCTCGTGCCAAGCATATTGTCTCACCAATTCCAAAGCAGTGATACTCTTACATTTAGGTATAACATAATTTCCCTCTGAAATCAATGGTATTATTTATGTACAATTGCTTGCCTTGTCCATAAACTTTGCTTTACAAACTTTCAGTGAAACGTGTCATAACATAATTCTGTAACTCCATTAGCAGTGATTGACTACATAAATAAAGATATATGACATTGAACGCTTAGCGCGTATAACTAAGGGGGATTTTAGCCTGACGCTCTGTTCTTCACTGCTCAGATACCAACAACACTCACCACATACGGCTACGTATAGAGAAACAGCCATGGCGAAAATAAGGTTTTCCTTTTCTTTGGCAGATAGACGCACAACCCCTTTAAACACACTATAATTGACGTGGAGGGACATGAAAAAGTTCATTACTACTACTGAGCAGTGATGCCTTGTACTCATGTGGCACAAGATACCTCTATAGCAACATAAAACCTGTCTACAATTCCGTTATTGGGTCAAACAATAACAACCTGGAATTTCAAAGAGATGAGCGAGACGCCGTTATACACCTGGCCTAGAGTTAATTCATTCAGTTGCCATTCCTGCTCCAGTTGAGTTATGTAAATTATTTTCCGACCTGTCTTGTGCAGTGTAACAGGAACAAACGTAGAGAAAAGGAAAGAGAAACGAAAGGTGGCAAGCGGGGCACTGTATACCAAGGGCAATTTACAACATTACGTATGATAAATAAAGCAAATACAACCTCCAGCCTCCGACAAAAAAAAAAAAATGGAACTTGAGTGACTGTGTCTCGTGGGGTAGTTATATACTTGATAAGATAATACGATAAATGACATCGGAGTAAAGCAGAACTGCCAAAAGAAAAACAAAGAAAGAGAGAGAGAAAAAATAATAGCGTCCTGCGGGTCTCGAACATCTCGTCCTAAGGTAGTGCATAATGACAATGCAGCGGGCTAAGCGACTATAAAGCCACACGGCTGTCCCGAAGATTGGATGTGAAATTCATAACTTAATATCATTTACAACATGAAAAAGTTCATTACTACTACTAAACAGTGATGCCTTCCACTCATGTGGCATAAGATACCTCTATAGAAACATAAAACCTGTCTACAATTCCGTAATTGGGTCAAACAATAACAACCTGGAATTTCAAAGATATGAGCGAGGCGCCATACACCTGGACTAGAATTAATCAATTCAGCTCCCATTCCTGCCAGTTATCTAAACGTACATGTTCCTACCTATCCTGTTACAATATAACAATAACCAATGAAGAGAAAAGGAAAGAGCAAACGAAAGGTGGCAAGCGGGACACTGTAACAAGGGGCAATTTACAACATTAAGTGTGACAAAATTAATGAAGCAAACCCAATCTCCAAACTCCAATACAAAACAATTAAGGGAAATAGAGCAGCCGTGTTCACGGCTTACGTATACTTGATAAAATAATACGATAAATGACATCGAGTAAAGCTGAACAGCCGAAAAAAAAAAAAGAAAAAAAGGGAAAAGTCCTGCGGGAGTCGAACTTCTCGCCTTCCCGTATGGCGTTATGAACACCCAGCGCGCTAAGCGATTACGCCAAATGGCTGTCCTGAAGATCGTTTGCGAAACTTAAATTTTTAATTATACAATCGTGACTGTTGACGGAGATGGCGCTATTCAACTTCCCACAAGTGGCCGCGTGGATTCGACCAATATACAGTTGCAAACAACGATCGCCAATCGTTCCGTACAGATTGCATTCTCATTTTCAGTTTTTAACTACAAAATTGTCGACCTCATGAGGAGATTTTAAAATATAAAATGCATGATGACTGCAGCTTATTGTCTGAGCTACAACATACATAAGTTTCAGAGGAAATGGAGCAAAATCAGCTGAGATAAAGGTGCTTAAACGTTGTCAAGTCAATGCATGGTCTAAAAAAAAATCACCTCCCATAGACAATACACGTAAATTTGTCCGATTTTGAGTCTTTACCTTTAATCACAATTTAAGGTATGATGATGTCATCAAATTTCAAAACCATGACATGGACTTGAAAGGCAAATGTTCAAAGTAAAACATATCTGAATTTGGGATAATATTGAGCTTAAACAAGAGAGATACGAGCAAATGAATGTCAGAAACAGTACCTCAAAAAAATTAATTCCACTTTTTTGATTTCAGATGATGATATGATGACGTCATAATGTATTTCGGGAAATATTGATGCTTGAAATGTTATTTCCAATTCATATGCTTTTGTAATATGCAATAAAAACATAGGGTCACCCTGCGTTTTAAAGAGCTTTGGCGAAATAAACAAAGACATGTTTTTCGCTATATTTCCACATAGACGCGCACACGAAATTTCAACTTTGACGCCAGCGCATTCCTTTGTTATAAGTCAAAATTGATCGGAAATCATTGGATATTGTTACTTAATGTATCAGGAATCCAAATCTGTCAAAACAATTGCATTTTCATGTTGCTTACGCGCACTGCGCGCGAAAATGCGCGGACGGACGCCTACGCGCGGAACGCTTAAAATTGTCTGAAACTTCGAGATTTCCCATTGGTAAGTTGTTTTGAGCCTTTTAAAAGTTTGATGCGCGCGTACGCGCGCGTAATGATGTCCTAGGTAATTAGCATTAACATGTAAGATAGAGCGTGACCTAAACTTAATGTCCACAGAAAATGATACAGAAATGACCTTTAGATATGAAGTTATGATCGATCATGTAACATGGTCCGAAAATCACAAAATGGCGCCTAGATGACGTCATAGATATGTTACTGTCATGAAAACCTTATTGTGGCTAGATTTTGTCATGAGACATGTTCCCTGAAAATGTCATGTTATTCCGTAATGTCATTCTTGAGATATTGATGACACAAAATTGTCCAGAAAGAAAGAAGAATAAAAAGAAATAAAGAGAGATTTTGACAATCACAATAGGTGATACGCTGATAGCGTATCACCTAAAAAGACAGATTTTGACAATCACAATAGGTGATACGCTAAAAGCGTATCACCTAATAAAGAGAGATTTTGACAATCACAATAGGTGATACGCTGATAGCGTATCACCTAATAAAGAGAGATTTTGACAATCACAATAGGTGATACGCTGATAGCGTATCACCTAAATATAAAGGGAATTCCACAAAAATTCATTGTTCATGAAAATTACATAGTCCATCAACTTGATGCTGACATGTTAAGGGTAGCAATTTTTCCCCCTGCTTTCTGAAAGCGGTTAGTCAAGTGCTCTTTCATTATGCTAGAAAAGTGAATTTTTGTGGAATTCCCTTTATATTTTCTTTATATTGTCGTCCACACATGACATCATAACCTCTAGTAGTCTCCTCATCCAGCAGTTCCAACACAAAAACTTTAAAAATTCATAACTTTTGCACATTGTCCAATTTTCCTCAACTTTCAGTTATGTGTTCTACTAATGTTGCTGCTTTCACTCAATCCATGTTTCTCTTTGGGTTTTGGTTTCCATTAATAGGGAGGAGAATGATATTCATTATTCCCGAGGTCTGTTAAATCCTATTCCAAAACACACAAATCTTGCATATTTAAAGATGTCCGTTAAAACGAAAATGAAAAACTGAGTTCGCTATTACGTAGGTTTCGATAGGCAGAAAATGAAGTTTGAAGTTTTTCAATCCAAAAATGGAAAAAAAAATGCGTACTAATAAATCCTTGACACCACGAACCCCTTTTATCCCATTTTCTGACTTGCGAGCTTTTGGAATAACGAATCTTGGTAAATTTTCGGATTAACGAATCTTCGGAATAACGAACTGTACCCGTTAAGGGTAATGTGTTCACATTACCGAGAAGAATATCAACGATTATTTTGTGTCAGCCTCCTGGAGCTCACTTATCAATCCTTTGTATTGAAAGCCACAGAGGACACAGGCACATCGAGTCTGAGGAGCACGGAGCAACGTTGCCATCATCAATCGACTGGGATCATATCGTTACCAACTTGTACATTGGCTGTGGGGCAGGTGTCTGTGATATCAAAGAGAGGGACAAAAAGCAGAACACGATCATTAATCGGACATAATGATTGTATACCTCATGGCCGGCGCCATAGATAGAGATCTTGAAGTATGGCGGCGGTAAGGTTATGTTTTTTCTCTGAAGATCTTTTTTTTTTTTTTTTTGCTTGTCAGGTGAAAACACCCGGAAATGGGAGGGGAGAGTATGAGGTAAGGACCTTTTTTTGTGTCTTTTTCTTTTTTTGCTTGTCAGCTGAAGAAACCCGGAAGTGGACGGGGAGAAGAGATGAGCCGACGTGTCTTTTTTTTTTTTTTTTTTTTTTTTTGCTTGTTAGCTCATGAAACCCGGAAGTGGGCCCCCACACTTTTGAAAACGCTGCGCCGGCCCTGCATCTCTTGGACCTTTTTTTCCGCTAGTATGGGACTCGTGTGCCTCGTTTGTCTACTGTCGGACTCCTGGGCTTTTTTTTTTTTTTTGCCTAATGTCGAGCTCGTGGGCCATATGACTCGTGGGTGCATGGCTCGTAGGATGACCTTGAAAAGAGTACCTTAATGTTTATGATGATGCAAAGTTTTGAAGTTGACTGGCTCAATTACGGATATTATTAATTAAATTATTCACCGGATGACATCATGTGTCTTTAATATGATAACAGGAAACACATATTTTATACAGCATATAGTTATTATCAGAGCTGATGATACCGTGTTCTTTCTTTGACCGATATAGAGAATGAAATTTAACTATCCATAGTGCACCATCAATTTATTCTCTTCATTCTGTTAATATCATTCTGATTATTCAAGGTCTTTATCATGACGGATGGGTATGGATGAATGAGTAACTAATTTGCAACACATCATCAACATCTATACAGAATTAAATGTATGATGCATGGAGAGAAAAGTTAAAAACGTATAAAATGAAGTACAAAATGTATGATTCATCCTGTAATCCTCCTTACACGTATCTTCTGAGTGCTTCGAAACTAAAACTGTTTTGATTAACTACAAAAACTAAATACAGAATTCCCAGTAATTTCCTGCCCTGTGAGCCATCACAATGATATTAGCTATTTTGCATCACACTATACCATTGTTCATCATTAACAAGATATCTTGCCCCCGTCTTTGGTGACTGACTACCGGACAAAAATCATGATTTTCTCTTAAAAACAGGAATACACGGTGTTTTTCGGAAGTGTTCATATTGCAGTTCTCCGCCACGAGTTGCTAAAACAGGAGAGCATCTCGCCAAGGATGATTTCACTGATGAGGAGGATATCAATTGATGCCTGACCACGAGAGAGGAGGGTATTTTGGAAATACCATCTTTCAGCCAAGCAAAGGAGAGAAAGAGGGGTATCAACATGAAGGGATTGGATTCATCATGTCGCTCTTCCTCTTGCATGCTCGAGGAGAAACCTGCGAAGGTAGTTAACTTATTTGTTTGGTTTTACTGCTCATATTCCATCATTTCAATTAAAAATAACATCATTAATGATATTTTTTTTACACTTCTATACAAAATAATATCATTGATAATATAGGTTTTCTCGGTCAGTTTCATACTTTCGTCATTAAAGTTCATATCCCAAGCATTCGATTTCACGCACTCCACGCTCGCAACACTAAATCAGCAATCAAATTCAAAATCCGGTCATTCGAATTCACTATCAGAGCACTCAAATTCACAATTGGAGCATTCAAATTCATTTTCGGAGTATACAAAATTAACTATCGGAGCATTCAAATTTAAGAGAGGAGCACGCATTTCACCAATGAACATCAATTTCATGTCAAGCTAGCGACGAAATCTCGTCGGTCATTCAAATTCATAAATAGGTCATCTTGTTCCAAATCACCGAATCAATTTAAAAGAAGTCCCGAATTTAGTTTGGGGCCGTGTATGTGTCTTTTTCATTTTGCTTTGAATATATTGGGATTTATGATAAAGATTATTCAATTTGCCGTAGAGGTCCACCTGTTCATTGAAAATTTTGAACTCGGGCTTCACGAAAAGGAATATACAGGCACATGTTCCTCGGATAGGACATGAATTGGAGGTCCCACGTGTGATAGAGTCACTGCTCATGCACGTATCAAAAAGATCCCACTTCATTTATTCATCGCAAAGATTACATCCAAATGGACCCCAAAGAAGACCAACTATAAGAGGTGAATATGAGTTATATAGCCATCTTCATATATGAAAAATCAAAAACAAACAAACAGACATTTAAAAATGCATTAGGCACTGTATAGGCCTGCAGACGAGCATAATTGGTTGACACCTTCATATTATGCAGTATCATCAAGAAATATGATTACACTGTCCTTGTGTTGTTTGGATACACTGCTGATTGGACCTAACAATTTAAAATTTATTGAGATCAAAAACAAAGAATACATGAACAGAGAACGTTTTTAGAGAACCTTTAAACAGTCATAATTACACTATACAAGTCTTCATTGGCTGTGTATGCACTTTATCCTTTCTTTAAAAAGTCTACTTCATTTTCCTCGTTAAATTGATTGCACGAAGTAGGAATTTGATTGCATGAAATTGAAATTAAACGCTCCAAACAAGGTCATTGGGACTATCACGTGACTATCGCGTGAATTTGAATTCATGAGTAGGAAATGCAATTCTCGCATTTGGAAATTGAACGCCCAAGCGTGAATTTGATTTGACGAAAACGAAATAGAACTCCCATAAATGAAATTGATCGCTGGGATTCTGAATTTGAATGCCTGAATATCTTCGCGTGTGTGCGCTGTGTGAATTTTAATGCACATTAATGAATTGGAATAACGAAAGTATGAAATTGACCCGAAAAACCTACATTTTTCAATATTACGGAAAACAGGATAATGTGTACAATGTGAACATAAATCACAAATTTATTATCGACGATGATTATCGACATTCAGTAAAAGGAATGTTCATGAAGAGAAAAAAAAAATGCATAAGATCACAATCATAGGCCCTAAATGTATTCTTGAAATGATAGTGGCCTGAGAAAGTGGTAGTGGAAAGAGAGAAATGAAAAAGGAATGCTCTATTACCACGAACGCACGGAAACAGCAGCGTTTCCAGAGATAAGTAGGGCCTAGAATACGTACATACACGTATGTATAAACACTCAGCAAAAAAAAAAAAAAAAAATAAATAAATAAATAAATAAAAAAATAAACACCTTTTTTCGAGTTCAAAATTTTCACAGAAGATTTGATGAAAATCAATGTATCATATACCATATTAAATGCAATTTAATTGGCTGTCAACCTAGTAGGTCAATATAAAGGGAAACTTTATGTTCTCTTTATCTCTTTATAACCTCAAAGAAAATCAAAGAGGGAAACTTAAGGGCGTAAAATAAGAATTTTCTTTCAACTCAAACTTAAAATGACATGGGAAGTAAGGGCACAAATAATATAATTATTGTAAATATAATTTACAATTTTCCTAATTCGAGAAATCAATTAAAAATTCTACCATTTTTATTAATGTTGCTTCTTCTCTCATTTCATTTGAATTTGGATTTGACAGCATTTTCATCCATAATTTTTAGCCTTTATTGATCTTTTGGGCTTCAAAGATATTATAGAGATCATAGGTATATTTTTACAACTGAATCCATGTTTGTGTTAAATTTGTGTTATGTTCTTATTGTTACATTGAAGAGCATTTACGCATGAATGACAACTTGATAATTTTTTGCAATTTTTACTTTTGTGCCTTGGAAGTTTACCTTTTTTTGACTTACCAAGTTGATAACCAATTGAATTACCTTTCATATGGTATATTATACGTTAGCATTTCGCCAAAAATTCTATGAGAAATACATGGCCGGAGGAACCGTGGGGGACGTGGGGGCTCGGGCCCCCACACTTTTTGTGCACCATACAAAAGCTGCCATCACTTTGGCCCCCCCCCCCCAACTTTTTTTTTAACCCGGAAGTACGTAGGTGACACTGAATAAAAATAGATAGAGATCTTGAAGCGTGAGGGCGGTAAGGTTATTTTTTTTCTTTTTTGCTTGTCAGCTGAAGAAACCCGGAAACGGAACCAAACGGAAGGGCAGAGATGAGCTGAGGACCTTTTTTTTTTTTTTTTTTTTTTTTTGCTTGTTAGCTCATGGAACCCAGAAGTGGGCCCCCACACTTTTGAAAACGCTCCGCCGGCCCTGTACCTTATCATTGTGTTTTGTTTCCTTAGTTCAAAGCACTTTAAATCAATGATTTTATACTATACCCTGTATAATGTAACAAGGGAATAGTATTCAACAAACTAAAACATACTATTAACAGATAACTTTGTAATATTGGCTGTTGTTTCTTGTGTATTTTTTCAACTAACAACAGTTAATGAATACATCGTGAGTTTAAAAAAATGTATGATATAGTGGTACAATGCTAATGGAAGGAAACCAGCGAGCAAATAAATTGCTACTCGAGTGAATCATAGATTCATAAAATTGTCTTATAACTTCATTTGATAATAGATCTAAAAGCCTACCCCCTCCCCCCCGCCCCCCCCCCCCCCAAAAAAAAAAAAAAAATCGAGCACAGAATAAGAAAATACAGAAAATGACACACATACCGAAATATTGTATCCTCACACGGGTGCCGGTGGTTAACATACGTTTTCGTATTGTCTTTTTAGTGGGTCCCTCCATTTTTTTTTTCACATAGTGCATATTGACAATTATTTCACTTTCGTTACCTCAGCAACTACTGCAATGTATCGCTACTGTAAGGTTTTCAATTATTGTTTTCTCTGTATAATTTTACATGCATTGTTTCTGTCACTCAAGAAAGTGAGATTTACGTTTATATATTATTTCATTGTGGAAAAACGAAATAAATTTGAACTTAAACTTGAATACACCACCATATAATTCCATTTTGACGGGTTCACATAAAAGCGGGCAAATTTCACACGATAATAATAGAATACATGTTTTCTACATCTATCGAAGAAAGTAGTTCTTTTAAAGAAGTACACTGTGTGCACGTAAAGTGTTTTTAATGGACCTCAAATGGAACTTAGACTTGGTTGGTCTCTAGAATATTGTCGACGAAAAAAAAAATGGGTTTATTTGTTAGACTTTGCATGGGTTACACCATGATAGCCAATTTGTAATGATAATGATTCTATCACCAACTTTGGATGCACCAGGGGAATAACAAGGAGTTCTGGGAAAGTAGAAGTCTAGAAAGAATGCATTGGTTAACCAGGCTGATGTTACAGTGTGGAGCAGATCAATCTAACCACTGAAATAAAAGCACAAGAATCTTACAAGTAATTAGCTTTTCGGCAGGCAACCAATGGAGCTATTCCAGAATCGCATAATTGTAATCGTAGAGATTATAATAGTCAAATGACATCTTCAATTAGTTCATCAGTGTCGACAAGATAGGGCAGAAAGGTCGCTGGGATCTGGTACGTTTGTTATTTTCTGCCTTCGAAAACTTGTGTGTTTTTCGACACTCGTTATTATAATATGAAGAGCTTATTAATGGATTTAGCGCCTTTTGGAAGCAAGCTCTTCATAATTTATATAGTAGTCCAATCGGGCCCAATCGGGGGGGGGGGGGGGGATTGGTCCGAAAGAACAATGATACAGTGTAGTGATGTACTTTGCTTCAGAGCATGGACAATTTATACGACAAACTATTAGAATAAAAATACAATTCAAATTGTTGCATTTCCAAACTTCAAGAAAGTGTACACAGCATTTGACATGCAGTTGTATACTTTTTTATTCTTTCGTTCTCTTCATTTTTACTTAGAATGCAGAAATGCACCTTCTTTAAAAAAAAAACCTTTATGATTTTTCTGCTTAAACGCGATTGTTGGTGTGTTTTGTTACCTGTATTATGATCACCTCATCTTTTGGCACTATACACCGTTTGATCACCCGCGCGAACACAGTCAACAAGGGAATGGCAATAAATATGCCGAAAACTGTCGCGAAGAATCCACCGAATGGAAAAGCACGAAGCAAAAACTGGGGAGTTTCCAATTTGTCTATAATAGTTAGAAGAAATAGAGGGGGAGAGAGAGTAGAAGAAGTTTTACAGAGACAACGTTTTTAAAGTTCCCCATAGTACATCAAAGTACACAAACACGAACACACGCATTATAGACTATATGAATATGAATATGAGTTTATTTCTCATATTACACGACTTCCAAGTGCGATACATATCACCGTTCAAAACATTAAAAAATCATCAAATTACAATTCAAAGCAAAGAATCGTATACCCTAAATAAGTTCGCCAAATATAATGATCCATGATATGAGTTGATATTTTCCCCTTAAAGGGGAAGGCTAGTAACTGATCAGTGGGAATCAGTGGAAATGCTGGGAGATGATTGTTCAAATCCTTATGGGATTCATTCAAGAGTTCATTGTATATCTATTGTTGTGTGAAAATGATTTGCTTCAGAATGGTCTCATATTCAAGTAATGTGCAGTTTAATGCTTCCAGGTTAGCGTCCCTGGTCAGTGACGGAGCATTAATCTGCACATTACTTGAATATGAGACCGTTCTGAAGCAAATCATTTGCTGTATTTCATTTAATTTTGTTATATTTGATGTATTCTTTCATCGAGAAATATGAAAATAAATTGAAATTGAAATTGAAATTAAAAAAGGCTTTTACAAATCTTTGAGCTTGCAGCACTCAAAATAATAAATCACATACCGGAGTATAGTATTGATGAAATACGTTTGCACATACGCTGTAATGATTTAGATCTACATGATATCATCATTCTTCCCTATTCATCGTACCTGTCGTAATACAACCACCTCTTGCCGGATCACACGGGTACTCGGTCGCAGTTTGCGTAGTTGAACTTGACCTCTTTCTAGCTTTCGTACCTGTAATATTTAATAGCAGAAAAAAAAAATCAAGCAATGATATCACTATAAAACTGAAAATTTTTATATACACCGTCATTATTTTCCAATGACTGAAGACAAATCCATTACACAATTACTATAGAATACATATACATGTATATGATATATCATATAATAAATGTATGATACATGCATTTACATTTTGAATACAAGCGTAAACGTACCCAGCAAACGCAGAACGTTTTCAGAACGTTTCCTAAACTTTTTTTTTTTTTTAGGTTCCGTACGTCATTCTAAAAACGTACATACAAAGTGGGGACTTAGCATTTACCGCAACGCACAGGTTTTTTTTGGGAAATGTTAAAAAAAAAAAACGTCACTGGACGTTGCAAAACGTTTATATTATGTCTGCAACGACTTCGTCCATTATAAATGTGCACAAAATGTTTTTATTACATAGGTCTGCTACGTCGACTTCGTCTTTAATGAAAGTTTAAAAAACGTTTTATTTGGTCCGCTGCGTGTTCGTCATTGGTTTCTTTATCATAAATATTCATGCATAATTTTGAATATTCAAATTAAGGTGTGTGTGATCTAATTTTAGTAACCATGTCTTCATGAATTACAACATGTTGGTCGTATATAAAAGAATGTGGATTCATCCATTGGGAATAGGGTGTAGTATAGGTGGTAGGACATTAGGAACAGGTTAGGATAGGATTATGATTAGGCTACATTAATCTCAGTCTGTGTCTGTATAATCTCATAACTACACTGTATATATTTTTTAAATACAATATAAAAATAAACATTAGACATTCTTAAAAGGTTTCTGGGCGTTCTAGACGGATATGAAAGGTTCTCAAAGTTCTGGAACGGGTCATAAGACTTTTCAGACGTTCTTAAAACGTGTTTTGAACGTTCGAGACGGTTTCAAAAGTTTTCTGGACGTCCGCAGAACGTCCACAGAACACTTTCAATATTCTTAAAAGGTTTTATTGACGTCTATAACGTTCAAAAGGTTTTATGCAGGTCCTTAAAATTCTGATTTTTTTAATTGTTTTTTTAAACGTTTAAAAACCGTTTTTATAACGTCCATTTTAAATGTTTAAATGCGTCGAAAACCTTCCACAAAAAGACGTTCTGAAAACGTTTTGACAAAACGTCCAAATAATGAACTTGGAACGTTACAAGAACGTTCAGAAAACGTCCATGTGTTAGCTGGGTAGTAACATATGATAAATTTCCTAAACTTGCTTTGAATTATACATGTTGTTGTTGTTGTTCATTTTCCATCTGTGAAGATGGCTGGATAGGCGATAGCCCATATTCAGCTACAATAAGCTGGTCTTCCATGGGGTCCAGTTGGATGTGGGGTGGGACCACTTCACCGGGTTAGACACCCTGCTCTTTGCGATGAATGAATGAAGTGGGATCTTTTACGTGCATGAGCTGTGACTCTCTCATACACGGGACCTCCATTTTATGTCCTATCCGAGGGACAGAGTGTTTTGCCTCTTGCTAGAGGGGACGGTATGTTTACACACAACATTGCTCAGTCCAGACTCGGGTTCGAACCCGGGCCGCGTGATCGTATGAGGCAGACGCGCTACCGACTGAGCCAACTCACCGCCCTGCGATACTGCGAAAAGCATTATCAAGTAGAAAGGTAGTTTAACAATTCTTCTGTGATAAAACTTGTGCAGTTTGTAGATGTGTCCTTTTTACTCGGTTTTAAAAGCTTTTAACACTATGGCAGTCACCATTCCCTGCATCACATGGGTACTCGGTTTGACTTGTTGTGAGCTGAACTAGCGGTTTTGATCCCGAACTCATAATGTCATAAAGAAAAAAAAATAGCCATTAATGATAACACACACACACACACACACACACACACACAATACACTCGAGCAATGTTACCAATTGTGAATATCAAAAGTTAAGATTTATAAAAATTGATTAACTGTCTTATCAAAGACGTTTATGCACCATCAATCTGTGTAATTTCTCCTTGCGATCATATTTTAAAAAGAAATTGATGAAGTCAGCGATAATGATAAATTAGTACTACCATTATCAATTGCTCCTATCAATTTTGTTGTTGTTGTTCAATTGACATCAATTTTAATTGTTCCTATACTGTATAATTCACTTACACAATGAATAGCAGTGTATCCGTACAGTGCATGTGCATGAGTTTACGAGTGTTAGTGTGTGTGTGTCTGTCTGTATGTGTGTACATTTCCAAACATGAATCATATACATGTATACGTATAATTTATTTCAAGTGTCATGTTAAAGATGGGTAAAGTCGTTCTTTGCTATCCAATAGATCGTACCTGTTGTAATACAGCCGCCTCTTGCCTGATCACATGGATTCTCGGTTGCAGTTTGCACAGTTGAAATGGACATTCTGTTTCTTCTCATACCTTTAATGTTTAACAGCAGGAAAAAAAATGATATCAATAAAACTGAAAAGTAAATTATGACACACGTCATCAACTCCCAGTGACTGAAGTCAAATGCATTACACCAGTTTGAAAACCCGTAGCCCGATATGCCCGTATTACTACCACTACTACTACTACAATTACTATAACTAACCACACTACTACAACTAGACCTGATAATAATAATAATAATAATAATAATAATAATAATAATAATAATAATAATAATAATAATAATGATAATAATGATAATAATGATAATAATGATGATAATAATAATAATAATAATAATAATAATGATAATAATAATAATAATGATAATAATAATGATAATAATGATATTGATAATAATACGATTCATAATCTGAAATCATTATTTTCCTCAGACGTACTAAAATTGATATTACGTCGAAAAGTAATAACGAAAGAAAAAAATCTAGTGATATAATCACACAAGCTGTAATAAATGTACCATTTCTACTCAGGTCAGGTTCGCCTGTAGGTATAAAATCAGGTGAGCCGTTTACGCTATTGCAGCCTCCGTCCTCTGTATCACATGGGTACTCAGTTGTTGTGCGCTGAATTGGCGTACTTTGTCCAGAACTGGTAACAACTTCAAAAAAACAAAACAAAAAAAAAACATAGAAAAGAAATTATCAAAGAAACGTACTTTCAAATAGCAGAACTATGTTTGAAGAGAAACATTTAAGAATGATAGAGTTCAGTAATTGCTCTCTTATAAACCCATGTATTTATCACCCTGTATGAAGGTTCACATAATGAAACGTATAATCTTTATTGATTTTTAAGATATTAAGACGTGAATGAAGAAAGTAGTGTTTGTACCACTACTGATTTGTTCTTGCTATTCCGTCATTTGACATGAAAAGTGCGGAAAATTTTGTTGATAATAAACCGTCAAAGCAGTCAAGAAAAGAAACAAGTCTTGATGAAACAGGATGTATGTTCTACTGATCATGTGACACTATGTTACAAGAATATACCACCTTTTTGACGTTTGTATTACCCATGTATATTGTTTGCAAATGAAAATAAAACATGAATAAATGAATGAATGACTAATGTAATTACATCATCAGTTAAAAAATACATAATAGGTTTATGTATGTTTACGTAAATGAGTATACTTTAAGTGTGATGGTTAAGATTAATATTATCATTCTCTCCGTCTTTGTTGCATTTGAAATAAATTTTACCTGTCGTAATACAATCTCCGTTTACTGGATGACATGCTGGATCCTCGACTGTAATTTGCGTAGTTGATGGGCTGGGCATGAAAGCTGTCGTACCTTCAATTTCTTGCAGAGTAAGAACAAGAATAGACAGTTTAACCGTACCATCATCAATTAACAATGTGTTTGCTTGTTTGTTTGTTTGGGTTTTTTGCGCTATTGTCGTTTTGTTGTTTTGTTTTGTTTAGGTTGGGGTCAATAGAATTGTCGCTCTCATTATTTCTCATTAACTATGTTAATGCTAGAAGTGAAAAAAAGCGGGAACTATAGTTATCTTTTTTGGAACGATCTTCAGTTCTCAGGAATAGACTGGAGAGAGAGAGAGAGAGAGAGAGATGCGCTAAAATTGATCAAAGATATTTGGATATTTATCTATTTCTGAAATACATCGTTAGATAGGATGGAGATCATAACTTTTAGATACAACAGCCATTTGATTAAAAAGTACCGATAATCACACACAAAAATAAAGAAATGTAGTAAAAGCAAGATAATTACTCACTATATTTTTTTTTTTAACCATCGCAAGCAACATTGTAAGTCGAAGTTGGCGACGTTCTTGTGTGCACCTAAATATCATACGGTCATTGCATAAATCTTTTCTTGGTGATGTCACATGGGTATTCCCCTTGCTACGCTGCATAACTGCTATTGAATCTTAATTTCTATTCAATTCAATTCAATCATATTTTATTTCCAATCAACGAAAATCAAAACATAGTACAAAGTACAAAGTATACATGTCATGAAATGATAGGCCTATTGTTCAAACATTTGCAAAAGATTCATGTTGTATACGAGATAAATTATATAACAACTATATATATATATATATATATATATATATATATATATATATATATATATATTATTATTATTATTATTATTATTATTATACATACCATAATTAGGACAAACTATGCATATATACTTCGTGGGCGTCCGGAAAATAAATTCGATTATGGAAAATAGTGATCCACTATTTAAAAAAGTAAAGCTTCTGGGACGTGAATCGTTAGATAAATAATGAGTAAACAATTATATTATTCAAGGTTTTTCACAGCTAATGTATTTAATATAGATTATTTAAGTCATTTGAAGAGATATACATGTAATTATTTAGAGATACGCAGGTCGGGAAAAAATAAAAAATGAAAATATATGCCCAGACACTGTTCATTTAACCGTTAGTACCGGAAAAATATGACAAGGACAACACACTCGTACACACATTCAATTACCCACACACACATAAGACGCGAGACAGTACCGAGAAGAGAGAGGTCAGAATACATGTAGTTTATATCTGAGCGGCAATCATGAAGACATCACAAAATGTTTTCATTAAAATGCCAACAATATTAATCCACATGTGTTTCTATTCAATATGACCAGGGTTGGTATTATTTCTTAAATGACAATTGATACTTTTCAAGTTTGTTCCTTTTGTTTTTTGTTTCACTTCTGGCACTTCTGGTTACACACAGTTTAGTATCGCGTAGTTAATATGGGGTCATCCCACAAGACCGACAATTACTAGTCATACAGTCCACGGGTTCGACATTGAAAACAGGTCCATGAGTCATACAGTTCACGAGTCATACAGCCCATGCTGCATGATCCGAGTTCGACAAAAGCCCATGATTTCGACACTAGGTAAAAAAAAAAAAAGCCCATGCTCGAGTTCGACAGATCAACCAGTGTCGGTCTCGTGGAACTTACAAGTTAGCTTAGTGTCGAAACTCATGGGCAGTATGACTCATAAGCTGTATAATTCATGGTTCTGAACATTTCAATATTTTTGGTGTAAATACGAACGAAATTGTACTAAGGTTTCTTTTGTGGGAAAGTGTTGTAAATATACATTTTTTTTTTTTTTTTTTTTGGTTAGGGGAGTTTTGTTGGAAAAATAAATAGCATAAGAGCTGCATTTTCTTTGTTCAGTAAACTCACGGAGGGTTGAAGCTTATTATTTACATTGTATCTCACAGCAGAACCAGACTTACCGTCAGTCGTAGATAAATACAGATCTTAGAGCTGACAGCTGTATGACTCGTGAGCTGTGGATTGTGGACTGTGTGACTCGTGGACTGTATGACTCGTGGGAATCGGTCTCGTGACTTTCACCCGTTAATATCACATAGCACATCTATATCTTACCATTTTTCTGACAGGTGTAATTGTATTTTTCTTCAATGCAGATTGAGTCGGCGGGGCAGGGAGACGAACTGCAATATGCCACTACACGGAAAGAAAGTCATGACAGTTTTATGTTTCCGATTTTTCATAAATAGGGAGCTTTAGATTTTGACGCGCGGACGTTTGAGCCGACGCTTGCCCTGGACGTTCTCCTCTCCCTGCGTCGTGTGGAAAAGTAGCTTTAGATTACGCTGGGACGCAACGTATACAAAATGAAATCGCGCCCCCATATGATCAGTGCATGAAGAAGCTCTCTACGTCGCAAACTGTGCGGACGTGAAAATAGCCTAGCACGCGTAGTGAAAAACTCAGGCGACGCAAGCTAAAAATAGATTGACTTTACGCGCGCTACTGCGCACGCTCAGAACATGTTTTTTTTTTTTTTTTTTTCCTTTGAACGTCCGCGCGTCTAAAATCTAAAGCTCCCTATTCACTCAAAGATTCGTGGCAATAACTCCATTTATTTAAACTGTTGCCCGTGGATTGTTGCATGTAGTATTTGATTGCATGAACAGTCTTAGCTTTTGAATAGTGACTGGCAACTTAACTTGAATACAAAATTAAAGTATATACTGCAATATAACAACATTACTATATCCTACATGCAGCAAAGGGTATATAAAAGCGTAGCCGTAGCTATTAATCATATCATGTTAAATTATTGTTCATGAGGACAAGAAACGACTAAACAGTAATCATCGGCTATATGGTATAGTAGACCTACGATAGAAATTGAGATAAGAACTCATACTCAGATACACACATGCATACACACACCTGGAGCTGTTGAAAACAATTTCAAAGCATTGATATCGTTGCTGAGTGGGTACGTCGTATCTCCGGCACCCTTGAGCTCCGTTACGAGGGCGTAATCGGCCTTGTCGGTCAGGCTCACTGCGCCCAATCCACCGAGACTCGGGTCTAAGAAGTAAAGGACGCCCTCATGCACCACAATGCTTGACGGTCTAATCATGAATTCAGACATGTCGTCTATGACGATACGCCGGTCACTGCCGTCTGTTGAACACGTCTCAAGAAGGGGTGGAACGCTGTCCCCGACTGGTCCCATGTTTACCCAGTATAAGCGATCATCTGTGTAATAAGACGGGAAGCGCATCCTCAGTTAATATCATTTTAAGATTTTTAAATGAAATAAGGTCTGTAGTACCGAAGGTGCGCTATTCCGAATATGTCATGACGTTGCACACTAACGATCCGTTGAAATTGTAAACCGTATTTCGTTTTCGGATTCACGAACCTTCAGAAAAAAAGAAACCTTTATTGCTTTCATTTTCAGGTTGACAAACATTTTCGTATGTAAAAAGACTTCGAATAACGAACTGTAACCCCGTCAGGTATATTACAAAGTCCACCCCTTTAGCCATTTGTAGGGAAGGGTGGGGGGAGGTGAACATTGTAGGTATATGAGGTGAATAAAAACTGTCTAAAATATATGTAAGCTGAACATAAACGAGTGCTAAATGAATGATCAAACCAATTTGGCAACATTACCGCTGTAAGTCGCTGGGGTTGCTGTTAGACGTTTATCTTACTTTTTTTTTTTCAATTGCACATCAGTACGTGTACTTGCTTTTTGGTATCTCACTAATCTTTTCACATTGTAAAAACTATGGAAAATATTGAACAAACAATGAAGTACGAAAACGCCAAGTACAACAAATTATACATGATATGGACTTTAAAGAAAAACACAATAAATTTAAAGTTACAAGTCCAATAGACCATTCATGAGTGCAAAGAACTACTTCATAATTTGTTTGTGTTGGTGTTGTTGTTGTTTGTTTGTTCGTTTGTTTGTTTGGGGGGGGGGGGGTTGTCATGATAAATTTCAAAGTGCAACTTGCACAGACTTTACAAACATATCGGATGCTAATATGGCAACGAGTAAACCTGTGTATATGCCGGAAAAAAAAATATGACGAAACCAGCTAATGCCAATTCTACATTTTTTGTACACACCTGTTCTGTCGTAGTAAAGTGTAGTGACATTCGTGAGAGAATTTCCCACTATGACTTCTTTCCGACTATATTCCTTTATTCCCCTCATTATTTGGTTAGTTTCGGACCACCACGCATACCTGTCCGTTAAGAACAAGAACAAGACCCAAAGATACAAATCAGGAAATAAATAAATGAACAACTAATGACTGCGTCGACACAAATACAAATGAAATTCGTTAAAAAAAAATAAAAAAAAAAAATATATATATATATATATATATATATATATATATATATTCACTAGCAGCTCGAAATGGTCGACTTCACGTGTTTTTTTAATAGGTGGCTGATAGTCTATTTTAATAATATCCAATGATAATGATATATAATCATTCGAAAAATGTAGTTTTGTTATCCTCATAATCATGTTCTTTTCAAAGTGCAATAACTCTGTCTAAACATGCAGGCTGTTCAACTATTGTCGTCTAAGCTATTTAATTTTCTTATTTTAAATTCTTTTGACAAATTAAGTTGCTATAAACAGAGGCATGTTCCATATATTTTTATCCAGGTAACTGTCCCCCTTTATATTATGAAAACGCTGTGGGTCCCAAGGAGGTAATCTTTGTCAGTAGACACGTAATTCTGGGTTCGATCCATACCAGGTGCATTCGCCCTTAGAAGGAAAGAGGGGAATGACACCAAAATATACATGTAGGACTGAGCGAATGCATCAATACCATAGCAGAAGACAGGCGAAGCTTGCATGGGAAAAATTGGACAATCCGTGAAAAAAAAAAAAGTAAAACTGATTTTAAAGTATTGACGTAGCCATTGGTGGATAAGATTACTACAGTTCGTAATGACTTTCTATGAAAATATTCGCTGTTATAGTGCTATGTAGTTGCAGGAGAATTTTGTACCATAGACTTTAAAAACGATGATTTTGGGACCTGAATTTTTTCTTCTTTATGACAAAATTTCATTATAACCCTGTTCGTTTGAATAAGAGCGCACTGTCTTTGGGTTTTATTGTTCTTCTTCATCTTCTAAAAAAAAAGCAAATAACCCACCATGCTATCAAAGTGGTAGCCGTTAGTTCTCGATAATTCATTTCGCATTCGTTGCTTACCATTAGTTTACTGCTATTATGCTTTTATTATTGCATCATTTTGTCTCTTACCCTGTCGAGCCATTAACGTGGAGTCCATAAGAAATGTTTTTCACAGTCCACTCCCTCGTTCTTGTTGATCCGTCGAAGTTCATGGTATTTACTGTCAAATGAGTCACACCTATCCAATAGATCTTCCGGGTGTACAGATCTGTTGTCATTGTAGAAGGCGCTGAGATATGATGGAACAAAAACGATAAATCAAGTAAAACGTATAAGACAAGCACACACACACACACACACACACACACTGTATATATATATATATATATATATATATATATATATATATATATATATATATATATATAATGCGTGTGTGTGTGTGTGTGTGCGTGTGTGTTAGTGTGTTTGTGTGTGTGTGTATGAGATAAACATTAGAAAGCGCCCTGATAAAGAAAAAGTGCAGTACTTTATGAAATTTATTTATTAAAAAAAAAAGGTACAGTGTAACTCATTTTACGAGAACCTGTACATGTGTATAAAGAAAAAAAAAAACAGTTGTAATATGAAAATATAGGTCAAACACAGATTCTTAATGAGGAGATTTGGATTTTAAAAGGAATATGTTAAATATTATGTGTGTTCCATAGCTAACAGAGGAAATGCTGGGAAATTTCATATGATATTGCTACAGTTTAGGGAGATTGGCTGCCAAGTTAAGGGGTTGGAATACCCACCATGCACATATCCCATGAATGCCAAACTTTTATTGAAATAGGAAACGGATCCATCAAAAAGCGCAAAAGAACCATATTTTTCACAGATGACTCTAGATGGGTATTTTCAGGCTTCCTAGAACTTCCACACTCAAATTATATGTATGTATAATGTATGTATAATTTTACTCTAAGTTCACTGCTATTAGTATAAGTATATAAGAATAATAGTGTGTGTTTCTACAGAACGTTCATTTCTTTTGAACAATATGTATTTGATTTCATATGAAATGTAATTCAAAAATGTAATTCGTAAAATGTAAATGAGTTTAGAAGTTTCCATAGTGGATGTGTGACAAAATCAAATTTTCATATATATATATATATGTATACAGGGTGGCCCAAAAAGAACGGAACACCTAAGATCGTTGATTTCAGCAATATTGTTGTAAATATGTCATTATTTTGCATACTATTGGAAAGGCCATTCTTTTTTCAATAGAATGACACCAAGTTCTTTAATTTTGATTGATGCGTTATGATTTTAGGACCATTTTTGTCACCCCTTGCAATTTTCAAAATGTGATGATTTTGCACTCTCAGCGATACCGAAACCAGCGAGAATTCGGCTTGCCATAGAACCAGTAACGCACAATGTGTGGAATGTGGATATTGTGAATTTCATTGTTAAAGGGATGGTACAGTATTGGTGCAGATGAGAATTGGGCTGTTAACTTTTTGCGAGATACCAAGAAAACACTTCTGATATAGTACAGAGCATTACATTTTAAGTGGAATTCAAAATTTATATGATGAAAATCGGGTTTGGAATGTCTGAAACATCCAAAAACAAAGTAAAACAAAGCAATCGTAGTAAAGTGTGGGTCCCGCATTTTATTAGAATCGCTCTTTTTGGGATATCTCAGCCATTTCAAAACCAATTTTCATCAAATAAACGTTGAATTCCTCATAGAATTACATGCTCTTTCATATTTCATAAGAGATTTCTCATAATCTCACCAAAAAAAAAAAAAATGTTAAAAACCTGAAATTAGGTCTCAACCAAAAGTATACGATCCCTTTAATATCATTGTGTGTGCTAGATATTACTTGGACAAACAGAGAAATGACATGAAATAACGCAGCACCCACAACGTAGGAGGCCTCCTACGTTGTGGGTGCTGCATTATCTTTAGGTATATGTGTGACGGAGGAATGACTCGCAGACGTTGCAGTAATGTTCACTATGGCCATTTATTCGGGGTCATCCCACGAGACCGACACCCACGAGTCATACGGTCCACGAGACCGACATCAATAATAGGTTCATGAGTCATACAGCCCACGAGTTACGGCTCAGGAGTCATACAGCCCATGAGCTCGACACTACGCACAAAAGGCTCATGAGACCGACACTAAGCAAAAAAGGCTCACGAGACCGACAGGATAAACGGCGCCATCTACATGTCAATTACCTGTACAGGGTGTTCCATGAACAGAAAAATAACATACTGGCGGGTGCAATTTCGTCGCGCTATCAAGTTAAAGATGGTAACCATCTACAACGACATCAAATATGTACTTCTACATACTTCTAGGGGTGCAGGTCTGTCAGGGAGCGACATTGTTATTAATTAGAAAAATAGAATTGTATTCTTCATGCCCCCCCCCCCCCAAAAAAAAGAAGACAAAAAACACAACTGAATTAATAAAAGAGGACAAGAATGATGTATGGATTAATTTTAGAGCTTTGATAATGCCATCGTGCTATTTTTAATATACTTTCCCAGTTTTTAGCTAGATGATGGACAGGATGTACTTTTTACCTCTTCCCTTTCTCGATTCACTAGTTATTTAGGCTATATTAGATATCCTACCCTCCTGCTTAGATGTTTTGGAGTAAGATTTATTTGTAATTTTCTCTGTAACTATAATGTAATTCAACTGATTACCGCAGGGATTCAGATCGATTTGTGGCTTGTGTTATTCTCCTCCAAACAGTACATTTTCTTTTTGGGTGAAATACAATAGCTGTTTTCATGGATGCATCTTGTTTTTTCCGAATCCCTAACGCTACCTTAATAGACGATTACGTTTTTTTTTTTTTTAGTTAAAACTAAATCAACACCCTCGCAGGTTTATTACGGAAAGATCTATTGCACACTTTTACTGAATTTTGTTCCCTTTTTTTTTTTCACAAACACACACCCAAGCAAATACAATTAAAGATCCTGATCATTTCAGGGGGTGGGGGCAACTCAGTGGCGTATCTAGGGGGGGGGGGGGCAAGGGGGGCACGTGCCCCGGGCGCCACTCCTTGGGGGCGCAAAAAAACGAAAAAAAAAACGAAGAAGAAGAAGAAGAAAAAAAAAAGGAAAAAAAAAAGGAAAAAAAAAAACGAAGAAGAAGAAGAAAAAAATCAACTCGCCCGGAAGGGGGGGGGGGGGGGTGGGGAGGGAGAATGGTGGGGGGGGGGGGCAGAAAACCAAATCAAACAAGATAAAAACAAAACATGATGATGACGCGGACAAAATGACAATGTTTATTGTGTTCACACAAAAATTCCATGTTCTGTGAGCTGAAAAACAAAAATTTTCGGCTCACTCGCTGCGCTCGCTCGCCAAAATTTATATAAGAAAGAAGGTAAGAACAAAACGTGATGATGACAAAATGACAGTGTCTATTGTGTTCACACATGTCATTTTATATTTAGCAGGAAAAATGTTACACGGAGCAGCGACTGCAATTTCATTCGTTCTGAAGCGATCGCCGATTGGATCAAAAGAGGACGCCAACGGTTTCGAACATACGGGGGAGGGGGCGCAAAAAAAAAATCAAAAAAGATAAGAAAAATACGTAATGATGACACAGAAATATACAAATTTCGGCTCACTCGCTCGTACTAATTTTGAGTATTTTTTCAAGTACTCATTTTGTTGGTATAAATCGTTATCTATAAGGTCGTCACTATAATTGTGAGATTTAATAAGCAAAAAATGACAAGAATTCCATGTTTTGTAAGCTGAAATACAAAAATTATCGGCTCGCTCGTTGCGCTCGCTCGTCAAAATTTGTATAAAAAAAGATAAGAACAATACGTGATGATGACGAGGACATATACAAATTTCAGCTCACTCGCGCGCACTAATTTAGAGTATTTTTTAAAGTCCTCAGTTTTTTGGTATAAATCGTTATCTATAAGGTCGTCACTATAATTGTGAGATTTAATAAGCAAAAAATGACAAGAATTCCATGTTTTGTAAGCTGAAATACAAAAATTTTCGGCTCGCTCGCTGCGCTCGCTCGTCAAAATTTGTATAAAAAAAGATAAGAACAATACGTGATGATGACGAGGACATATACAAATTTCAGCTCACTCGCGCGCACTAATTTAGAGTATTTTTTAAAGTCCTCAGTTTTTTTGGTATAAATCGTTATCTATAAGATCGTCACTATAATTGTGAGATTTAATACGCAAAAAATGACAAGAATTCCATGTTTTGTAAGCTGAAATACAAAAATTTTCGGCTCGCTCGCTGCGCTCGCTCGTCAAAATTTGTGTAAAAAAAGATAAGAACAATACGTGATGATGACGAGGACATATACAAATTTCAGCTCACTCGCTCGCACTAATTTAGAATATTTTTTAAAGTCCTCAGTTTTTTGGTATAAATCGTTATCTATAAGGCCGTCACTATATCTTGATTAGAATTGTAAGATTTGGTAAGCAAAAAATGACAAGACTTCCATGTTTTGTAAGCTGAAACACAAAAATTTTCGGCTCGCTCGCTGCGCTCGCTCGCCAAAATCTATCAAAATTCATTACATTTAAATCACCCTCAAAAGATCCCTTTTAAGTGATTGAAAAGCATCATGTGGACTTTGTTTAAAGTCCCTACCGGGATGGGGTTGGGGTTGAACACTTTTTCAGAAATTAGGGGCGCAATTTTCGTGCTTGCCCCGGGCGCCGTTTTCCCTAGATACGCCACTGGGGCAACTGATGGGGTTACATCCTGGCAACTCTTCTTTTCCATCTCTCATATCTTCTTATGCCATTATCAGGATACCCTATACAATTTATTGGTCTATAGGTGGCGCTGTTCATCCTGTCGGTCTCGTGGGCCTTCTTTGCTTCGTGTCGGTCTCGTGAACCTCTTAATAAATTGCGTAATGTCCGTCTCGTGAGCCTTGTATGCGTAGTGTCGGTCTCGTGGGCCTTTTAAGTGTAGTGTCAGTCTCATGAGCCTTAATATGTACGTAGTGTCGGTCTCGTGAGCCATATAACTCCTTGGCTCATTTTACTTGATGTCGAACTCGTGGGCTTTATTTACTCAGTGTCGAACTCGTGTTGCATAAAACACAGGAAAAGTTGATAACCATGTGACAATGCGAGGGGAAAGTCATACACACACACAAAAAAAAAAACAAAAAAAAAAAAACGTGCACCCTTTTATTCTCCCAAGCTTTCGACTGTGTTACCAGTCTTTTTCAAGGGCTTGATGAGACAAACATAAAAGCACAAAAGCAACCAATTTGCATGCATTTGAATAGAATAAGGCAAAATAAAAATAAAAATAAAAAGCCAATCAAACAGAATATAGACAGCAACATGACATTCACACAAATTTGCATACAGTTTATTCAGAATAAGGCAAAAACAATTCAAAAGAAAGCCAAAGAAATCAAACAAAGGTAGACAGCAACATGATATTCCCTACAACGGAAAAGCAATATTATCACATACACTTGCAGTGAAAAAAAAAAAAAAATGGAACAGTAGTAGCAGTATAGTATAAGCATTAACAGCGGTAATGACTGCAATGAAATCATTGGAAATACATAGACCAACATAGGTTAAAACACACTGGTTACCTTTTAAGGCGTTGGGATATGCTTGCTGTGTGTGGTGTGGTGTCAGAGGGATGAGTGTGAGGGGTTCGCACGCGTAATGTGGGGGTAGTGAAGTGTGAGGGGTGGTGTGGCTTAGAGTATTTGGGACGCAAAGAACTTGAATCAGATTGATCATTATACTCAACTTCTTTCTTACATTTTGCCCAAGATTATGCAGTGAATGTGTGCGTGCAGTAAAATACACGTAAACTTTATAAGCAATGTATATGGGTTGATGTGTACATACGTAAGTATGTACACACAAGTGCATACACTCTCATGCACTTGCATACATATCATAATACTATACAATTATCCACGCGCTTTCAAATTATACACACGTATTACTAAAAACACACACATGTGGATAAATACATAATGTGCTTCTAATTCATCATTGTAACGTCCTTCATGCCTTAATCATTCCTAAAAGTGAATTTTTTGAATATCATATGAATAAATTTACTAGTTGTGCTACTTGTGAAGAACCTTCAAAGATATTTATTTTGTTAGATGATTAGATTTCACATTGTAGAATACACGATCATTATTTATGCGTTTTTTTCTCCCTATGGTTAGATAATTACGATTAATCCGTACCACCAAATTCTATCATCAAAATGTATTCTTTTGTGTGTGTTTTATATTTCATCTGTTTCATGTTGTTACTGTAAAACAATATCTCTTCACCTAATTCTTTCTATTGGGAACTACCCTGTGACTATAACCCTGGTCTTTTGTAGTTTCCATGTTTCGTTTATTGTGTTGTATATTGTAGGGCAGTCTCCTGTTTGTTTTGTATAAAATGTTACGTTATCTTTTAAGATAAAACAAAATAAAGTTCAAGTTCATAGACATAATATATATGTATGTATATATATATATATATATATATATATATATATTCTTATTGTGTGTGTGTGTGTGTGTGTGTGTTTAATTCGTTGATCCAAAAGAGATAAAAATATGCAGCTGTACTCACATATGTTGCGAGTCATTTTATACCGTGCTGGGGACCCACTGACCCCAGCAGCGAACAGGCGCGCATTCCCGATTTGGTTCCACACCACAATTTCATCTACAGGGTCAAAGGTCATAACGCCCGGTTCGCGGATACCGCGAATGGCGACTGGCGAAAAAGCGAGCTCGGTAAACCGAACCCCAGGCTGGATAATACTGGTGTAAATTTCTTCGTTGCTGTGATCTACTATGAACAGTCTATCCGACCCAGTCAAGGCTGAAAGAAAATACAGTGCACTGATATTATACTCAAAATAGATACATACATGATCTTGTGACCATCATCATCCACTGGATACAGAAATTGTATTTTTAATGTTTGTACCATGGTATATTAAGATCTTTATCATCATTTACTTCTATTTTGTATAATCATGTACTGGATTTTTGTAAGCTTTGTCTGATGTCGCCTAATAAAAATTCAAACGTAATAAAATAACAATGATAATTAAACTGTATCGTTCGTAACTTTAAGTGCACAAACGCCTTTACGAAATTCTCTTCTCTGCCAATATATTTCTAGTCTATTATATTTATATTTTTTCCCCAGGATTGGTTTCTATTAGTGACCCAATCAAACATGACAACAAAGAGATTATAACCTTTTGATTATAGTCATGGGAGTGAATCTCATATGTCGCTATAGATCAACGCGTCACTTACCATTCTTCATTTGGACTAAAAGCATCAACAGAATCGATGACGAATATTTTGCTACACCCATGGTCGTACACGCCCAGACGTCACCACACAGATACGGAGAGATACCTATTAAACAATTAAAAAATCGCCATGTATAGGAAATTACTTCTATCAGAAGACAGGAAAAGAAGATTCCAAAGGCACTGGCACATTTAGAGTGAATTTTTATATGAAGTCATGAAAGTGGACCGTAATAAAGTCAACTGAAAGTGAAGTCAATGCCAGCCCAAGAGAAGACAAGTGTGTAGAAAACTTGAGACTGTTATTGGGGCGGATACAGAAATCAGCAATAAAAAGAAAATTTGGAATTAAATCTGCGACATCCAAGAATATGAAACTACAGCTATATGGGGGCTGACAAAATATTTCTTTAATTCAAGAGTAAAAGTTTCAAACTTAAAACTTAAACTTTTTGCTGTTATCTAAAGATTCCAAAAATTGGGCCAGAAAAGGAGAATATTGAATTTATAGAATTGGCCCTAGACAGAGTGCCCATAATAAACATAGGTGGTATAAACACTATACACTTTGATAAACTCTTGACTTCAAAACCCTCTTTTATATAAAGTGGCATCACATATGCACTTCCTTAATTTCAGATCATATTTTTGGTGGGTTAGAAATATTCGAATTGATGATCAATAACAATCATCATACAACTGTCAAACCAAACCTTCAGGGTGCCAGGTAAAAATGGCAGAGGTAAAAACGGCAGAGGTAAAAATGGCAGAGGTAAAAATGGCAGAGGTAATAATGGCAGAGGTAAAAATGGCAGAGGTAAAAATGGCAGAGGTAAAAATGGCAGAGGTAATAATGGCAGAGGTAAAAATGGCAGAGGTAAAAATGGCAGAGGTAAAAATGGCAGAGGTAAAAATGGCAGACGTAAAAATGGCAGAGGTAAAAATGGCAGAGGTAATAATGGCAGAGGTAGAAATGGCAGAGGTAAAAATGGCAGAGGTAAAAATGGCAGAGGTAAAAATGGCAGAGGTAAAAATGGCAGAGGTAATAATGTCAGAGGTAATAGTGTCAGAGGTAAAAATCTCAGAGGCAAAACTGTCAGAAGTAATGAGAGCGATTTCGTCAGAGGTAAACGTATGAAGAGGTTTTGAATAATAACCTAACCAGAGCAGACTGTATTTATCGAATTATCAAATCCAAACGGCAGATTTGAAGAATATTTATAGAATTATGTTTTTAAAAAATTAGAGCACTCTCATTATTCTGAGTTTGATTCAAGTGCAGTGGGGTAATCTGTCTGTTCAGAGGAATATTAAACCAGCTAAGAGCCTAGTCGGCCTATGGGAAATTATTATCATTATTAATAATATTATTATTACTATTATTTATCATTATAAGGGGGTTCCAACAATACTGCAAACCCTTAAACAGTGTAATCCTACGTTGTTTCGCCCAATGAAGTTATCACACACACACACACACACACACACACACGCACGAACCCACTTATTTTTTATACTTCGATACGCAGATATACTCTCACATACACACTCTTACACAAACGAATTCCGCTCACGTTCAGGCTAGTATATTGTCATTATTTTTCATTTTTTGAACTGTTTAGTGTAAAGAAGTGAAGGAGACATAGTCGAAGCAAACCGCTAATTTTTCACCTGTTCTATGTTATTTTCTCACATTCAGGATTCGAAGGAGCCTATTTATCTCACAAGGCCTGATCACGACATAATGTAGAAGTAAAAATACAAAACGCAAAAAACAAAAAACAAAAACAAACTACAGCACATGTATCGGCAGAAATAAGTAACCTCTTGCAAAATATTTTATTACATTGTTCAAGTATCACATGGCGCAAAAACAAATATCTCGAAGTTTAATGGATACTTTGTGGTCACTTTATAAACTTATGCCTATTAAAACTGGAGACGAACTTTAGCAATAGACTGTTCTAGTGAGAGTAAAATCCGATAGTTTGCCATGGGATTTCTTTCAATTATTGTTGAACGAATCCGCAGGCGAAAAAAAAATGTAAATGTTTGATGCCTTTCAAACTTAGCTGTTACTCCAAAGTCAGATTCCATTATGTTTAACGTAATAAATTTATTAACATGGTGTGTTGCTAAAGATTGGTAGATTCAGCCTCCGAAAATGATCTTGTTCCCTCGTTATACAACAACAGTAGAAAACTTCACTAAAAAGTAATACGAATCTTTCAGTTGAAATTACAAAAGGGGAGTAACAAAAATATATAGGCTCAAAATTCGTTGATATTTGTTAGCAAAAATATGGATATACCCAGGTGTCAAACCAAGATTTTACAAGTCTGATGGTTAAAAACATTTCATTAGATTCACAAACATATATATATATATTTTTTTTTTCTTTCTTTCGGGAAGGGGGGGGGTAGTTTAGTAGTATATAGCACAGGAGTGTAGGAACATTTTGGGCTCGTGATTGACTTCCAGATTTTGATTTGTGTATGCATTCAAAAACTGTTTACAAATTTTGATAATCTACGTGACTATACAGATTGCACCATGTCAGTTTAAAGGTGAGAACTAATGCTACTCGTTTTCATGGGAAGTCACTAAATTTGGCAGAGTTTGTACTATAGGGCCATTTACACTTGCTTGGAAAGACCACAATGCTACGAAAACTGTGGCACTTTGATGATTAGATGCAAATAGTGATAGATATAAATAAACGATAGATAAATAGATAAATATAAATAAACGACAATATTACGGTGAGCTTACACTATATAGGGTGGCCCAAAAATGGAACAGCAGGTTTTTAGGACTTTGCTGGGATAACATGAGATAGTAATTTAGCTTGTTGGGTGGAGCATCCATTCTTCATTGAAATAACATCAGAATCAATTTGGTGGAGAACTCTTTATTTTGTTAGCAGTTCAGTTTGAAAAGTCATTTCTGGGGTTTGCTCGTGTAGCAAATTCAGAGCGCTGTCCTGCATTGATTATGAGATCGATTACAATGCTTCTGCTGCATGAGAAGTAATCATGGAAAATGGAATAAATTATTTGTACAGTATTTTGAAATGCTAGGCAAGATAGAAATATGTCGATTTCATGAGGGTCACTTTTTTTTTTATAGAACAGGGATGACTTTTGCAATTTTGCCACCATTTTCATGACACGTGCAATAAAATCTTACGCGTGTTTTCTCGCGCATGTATATATATATATTTTTTTTCGTTTTAATGTTTATAATAACGTACATCATTTACGTCACGGTTTATGCACTCTTATCTCATAACCCGATAAGAATGTTTCGGATAAACCAGAAAGAGGCCAGGTGAGGCGATATGCATTCTACCTGTAAGTGAGGAAAACGAGGGAAATATTTTGTACATGTACGTAGGCCCTACTGTTCGTGAAGGAATACAGTTGTCATTCTGGACAATTTTTGCACATGCTCCATTTGCAATAGTTTAGAGACGTTGGGGGCTGGGTGGGAGGTTTGGTCCTTTCCATTGAAACGCAGAGGGTATCCGTGTAGGGGAGACAAGGAAGAAACGGGACATTTTTGCATCATCATGAAAGATTCCTTGTAACTTTTAAGATATTTTGTCAAACTAGGTCATAATCATAATTATGTAGTATAGGTTCTGAAGTTTATAGTAGAGTATTTAGTGATACCCCTATATATATAAAACATCTTCGTGTAATAAATGATTTGTTTAACCCCTAATTTTGGGGGAAATGGGACATCCAGCGGGGAGAATTGAGACAACCTGGAGAGAAACTGGATAACCATCATGACCAAAGTAGGATTTACATGTACCGCGGGGAGAAATGTAACACTGCCCTATTAAATTTCTGCCAGTGGTAACAGAAACTGTAAAAGATGGTAGGTATGGTACCATTATTACCTCTGACATTTTTACCTCTAAAAGATCCCTGCCAATTTTTCATACCTGCATGTCTGTCAAGCAATTTTATTTTCAGAAGTTTGCACACTTATTAAAATACCTATCAACATAGTATAGGACCTACCAGATCTATAGTAAGTTTGATATTTTACTGACGAGATACCTGTAGAGCTGTCATGTATAGTGGTTAATATATCCATTTTCAGGTGTACCGAGGCTCATCTTTTTACTGATATAATTGGATTGTTGACTGGCCGAGCATTTTTCAAGTTACATGAGTGTCCCATATTTCTCCCCGTGTCCCATATCTCCCCGTGTCCCATTTCTCCCCGGTCTCCCCCGTACTTTATTTCAGGAGAAGGCACGAAAAGCGCGTATTGCGAGAAAGGTGTCAGAAACATGAAGGAAAACAATCTCTGTCACTTTTACCTCGTCCTCTTGCATTTCTACGACTAAATTTGTATCAATAACATTTTTATCTCTGGCATTTTGACCACTGACATTTCGACAGCTGACAACTTTACCTCTGACATTTTGACCACTGACATAGTTATTTACCTCTGACATTTTTACCTCTGACATTATTACCTCTGACATTTTTACCTCTGGCTCTTTTACCTCTGTCATTGTTACCTCTGACATTTTTACCAGTGACATTTTTACCACTGACATTTTTACCTCTGCCATTTTTACCTCTGCCATTTTTACCTCTACCATTTTACCTCTGCCATTTTTACCTCTGCCATTTTTACCTCTGCCATTTTACCTCTGACATTATTACACCGAACCTCCTTCAGAACCCGACCTTTATTCCCAACAACAAAACTTTATCGTGCACGATAAATATACACCTAATATTATGTCAAGTCATGCTATCTACTCGCACTCTTAATTGGCTTAATTTGTCCACCTGTTTGTTTGATTTATTTGATTTGAATTATTTTTACATTCAATCAATTATAACTTGATTACAAATTTCATAAGCATAAAAGTGATTTATTAATGATAATATAACATTACACAAAATATGTAAACATAAGGAAATGCATTGAGCAGTATACATAATTATACAGAAACATACAATAGGATTTACAATGTATATGTATATATATAAATATATATATATATATATATATATATATATATATATGTATATAGTGTTTTTGCAGTAAATAATCCAGAACAAATATTCATTACAACAAATATGTTGTAATGAAAATTGACTGGAGTGATATAGACGATATAACATTACACAAAATTTCGAAAAATGGAGGGACCCACTAAAAAGGTAATGCTTGTAGAATGTGGGCCCCTCAGGTACAGAATGTCAACAGCTGGTCAATAGAAAATGAACTGATGCAAAATAGGGAAAAAAAGATTGGGAATAAAGTCAGATAAACAAAAAAGTCTGGAAGCCCAATAAGAAGACAGAGTAACAGACAGACACACATACACAGGCGAATGAACATTGAACGAGACTGGGACGACAAAACTTATAAAGGGGGACTTAAATACAAGACAGAACGAGACAAGATTGACATAAAAGGAAGACAATACAACGGACAGAAAGGCAAAACAGATCCAGCGATCCTCGTCAGAACTATGTCGAAAAAATAATGGGATGCGTGGAAAGGATACAGAAATATGGAAAATAGAGAGAAATAGATGCGGAAGTAATAAAAGTAGAATCGAATTTACTCTGTAAGTGACTTAGGACAACAGGGACGAGAAAATATGTGACAGTATATTGTTGGTATTCAAAATTCTTCGAAAAGAAATTAAAATGAGCCAACAGGCTGATTCAATTCTGTAGGAACATAACATTGCAATAAAAAAGACTTTTAATCTCCTTTTAAATGAAACTATAGAGGGTGCGTTTTTTATGTCATTATTCAGAAAATTCAAATAAGTTGGGCCAGTATAGATAAGTGTGTCCTTAGCAAGAATTGTTCGTAAAAGAGATAAGTGAAATTCATTGGAACGTCGAGTGGGATAGTCATGGAATGATTGATTTCTTTGAAACATAGAATCGAAAATGGAGGGGAGTGAGTTGTTGCTGTATACGTATACATAAATTGCCCCAAATTAAGTAAATACAAATCTTTGACTTTTAGCAGCTTATTAGCGGCAAATAACATATTTGAGTGGGAGGGTATGAAAGGATAACTGATGACATGGAGAGCTTTCTTTTGTAGAAGGAACACTCTAGTCTATCCAGTATAGGTTCTGGTGAGTGTTGCCCCAAACTAAAACACCATGATTAAGATAAGGCAATATCAATGACGAATATAACATAAGTAATGGTTTTTGCGGGATACACAATTTCATTCTATTTATAACACCTATATTACGTGAGATTGTGTTGGATATGTAATCAATATGTAACTTCCAGGAAAGTTTGTCGTAAACAATAATTCCAAGGAATTTAACATGTGAAACTTGTTCTAAATGAAAATCATTCAAAACTATAGCTGCACTCAAAGTGTCAACAGTATTACTAAAAATCATATATTTCGTTTTTGGGGCATTCAACGATGATTTTTTGGCTCTTACCCAATTATTCACTTTTTGAAAAAAAAAAATTAACATCATTATGGGCAAAAAAGATACACCGGTATCGTCAGCAAAATGGATAAAGGACAGTACATCGGATGCATGACAAAAATCATTAATATACGCAATAGATAATAGTGGCCCTAATAAACTTCCTTGTGGAACGCCAAAATTCACTTCTCTTTTTACTGAATGATATTATTATCTTTAATTGTAACAAATTGTCTTCTATTTCCTAAATAACTCTTGAACCAATCCAAGCCCTTCCCGCGTATTCCGTAATGTGATAACTTGTAGAGTAGAACATCGTGATCAACTGTGTCGAAGGCCTTGGAGAAGTCCAAGAAAATAGTAATTAAATGAGAGTGATTATCAATTGCGTGAGCTACTTTATCAACAAAATATAAAAGAGCATGAGTTGTATTATGGTTCTCTCGAAAACCAAATTGAGAATTAGTCAAAATATTATGCAACTTCAAAAAATTAATAGTTCTCTTATAAATGAGTTTGTCCAAAACTTTGGACAACGATGATAATAATGAAATTGGACGATAATTACTGACTTCAGATTTACTGTATCACCCTTCTTAAATAATGGAATTACTTTGGCCAGTTTCATCTCATCAGGAAACACCCCATTAGAAATTGATAAATTAAAAATATGAACAAGTGGATCAGCAACTGAAGATATAACACCTTTAAGAATACAATTATCTATATCATCATAACCAGAACTCCTCTTGTTCTTAAAGGAAGATACAATATCCATAACCTCGTGCCTATTAGTTGGAGTAAAATAAACAGAATAGGGATTACACTGACCTAAATATTCAGTAAAATGATGCTCTGACACAGGAATATTTTGAACGTAATTTTCACCTATCTTTGAAAAATAAGAATTGAAAACATTTGCAATGTGAACAGGGTCACTGATGATTTCATCATTCAACTTGATATTATCAATAGCTGAATGTTTACTCGAAACATTCATAGCTTGCTTTAAAACATTCCAGGTGTTTTTCAAATCAAACTTATATCTTTGTAATTGCTTAAAGTAATATTTTTTTTTCTTTTCGGAACGTGAAATCATAGTTAGAGTATTTTTATATGAAGTGTATTTATGTTTTGATCGCTCAGTTTTTTTCCAATTTGTATCTATAACATAATCGATTTTTCCTGTTGATCGAACGAAGAATTGATTTTGAAATCCACGGTAACCTAGGTGTCTTTTTATAATCTGGTTTTTTTTTTTTTTTTTTTTTTCTTGCTTTGGAATTACATTATCCAAATGAAAATTGAATGTTTCCATGAAATAATCAAAAGACAAATTAATGTCATCACTTTCAAATACTCTTGACCAGTCAGCATTTTCGAGAAACGCATAAAGACTAGCTAACTTTTCAGACGAAACTCTATATTACGACTTAATAGAGAAGATTTAAAAGAATCAACATTATTACCAGAGGTTTTAAGAGCAAAATAAGTCATAAGTGGATAATGATCAGTCATATCTGAAAGAATTATATACGAATCAGTAAGGGGCAGGGTGTTACAAAACAAATTACCAATAAGGGTAGCAGAATGATCTGTGTCACGCGTAGGTTTCGAAATAAGCGGAAGAAAGGAGGAGGACAAAAATGTCTGAAGAAACTCGTGTGCGACAGTCTCATTTTCCGACTTAAGTAAGTCAATATTAAAGTCGCCGAGGAAGAAACAATCCTTGTTTTTAAAAACAGGGAATTTTACCAAATCAGAAGGTAAGTTAAAAAATTCTTGATATTGGAGTTGGGAGGTCTATACATAATGCCTACCACAATATTTCTAATTCCGGGTATGCATATTTCTAAAAAAAAAAAAGGATTCAACAATATTATCCATTCTCGAAATATCATCATGAACAACATTCAAAAGTATGCGATATATACAGTGCAACACCTCCACCACTCTTATCGGGTCTGTTATTGACAAACATTTTGTAGCCGTCAATCGAAAAAAAAAAAATCAAAGTTGGAATTTAACCAGGTTTCACTTAAACCAATAACAGAGAATGACTGATCAGCACCAGTCTCAAGAAGTGCTGTAAGAAAATAATAAAACAAACTTGAATAATATATTGCTTACTCATCAATTATCTAGGGATCCACGTCCTACAAGCTTAGCTTTTTTGTGGATCGCTATTTTCCAAAATTGAAGTTATTTTCTGAAAGCTCGCGAAGTATACATGTATACGCATCGTTCCTTCTGATTATTGTACATATGTTGATGTATATAATTTATTTCGTATATTACATGAACCTTTTGTAAAAGTGTAGACAATATCATTTTATGATATGTATACTTTGTATCACGTTTTGATTTTCGTTGATTGGAAATAAACTATGATTGAAACTAAAAAAAAAAAAAAAAAAGAAATAATTTAAACTCATCAAAATGTTTGTTCAAACTCCGAATGTTTAAATGCAACAAAGAAAATGTATCTTTAGAAAAGCTATTACACATATCTTTGCATTGATTCACAGTAATATAATTACACGACATATTTTCATTTAACTCTTCACTGAAATCAGAGGGCAATTCATTCACGGAAGAATTTAAGTTGTCAGCGACAGAATTGTCATAAAACGTTGCCCGTGAATTAGATACTCCACTAACTGAATCTGATTCTAACCTTATTTGCCTGAAAAGCTCAAAAAAGTCATCATTGATAGAGAACTAAACGGTGCATTCGGGAAATTAGCCATGGTAAATGTGTAACATATCTATGAGAGTTTGTGTTGTCAAACAAGCCGCGATTACGAGTGCGTATTGCAAGAAAATAATCAACCAACAGAGTGAGATAAGACACTGGAGGACCCAAAGAACATGAAATTTGTCAAAATCATGATGGACAGAGGATCGCTGAGAAGAAGACGAACAGTACAAGGTAGACGAGAAAATTCAGTAACAACGAAGAGAAACATGGAACACAGGTTATGTAAATGAGGACAAATTGGTTGTTTCCGAGGGCTTCCGAGACGATGACAATAGAGAATGTACAGCACAGAAATCCGAGCGGACATTAAGAAAGACATGCTAATAGTTTTTGACTGGCTCCCGTAATGTATAGCTAGTGCGCTTTGAGAAAAAAGAATTACTATGTTGAAAGGAAAAACAGGATGGAAAAAATACCTGTTTGAAAGACAGACTATCGAGTTCAGCGTCCTGCTATTAAACAAATAAAATTCGTGTGACACAATGTACACCTCTCAAACAAGGGCACTCACCCATATAATTTCATGCATTATGGGACATTGCGGGGACACATGCATGGGAGTTCCTAACATGTCAGGCCAACTCATTGACAGTATCACAAACCAAAGCCGAGTAAAAATGACGATTAAACGCATATGGAAAATTGTGAGTGGTGCTCATATAATAGGAAATTTCAGGAATTGTATGATAAAAAAAAATAAATTGAATGAAGAAGAAAAAACTTTATCTTGGAAAGGATCTCACATTTTGTTTTGTTTTGTTTTGTTGTTTTTTTTTTAGTTTTGTTTTGTTTTTTCTCTGTGGGCGGGAAAGGGTGTTTTTTAGTTTTTCAAAAATCACTTTGCTTGAGATCAGCCAGTTTTATTTCCATTTTCGTTTATTAGATTGTGTGACGAACCCTGTGTTTAAACAAATGCCTTTAATATTTGAGACAGGAATCATACGTGTTAGCTTTCGGATAGTAATGTATAAAAACACATCATCTCCAGAAAAAAAAAAAAAAAAACTCAAACATACACACAAAAAAACCCTTGATTCTATGAAACCAACCAGTGAATATCTGGACAAAGCAAAGTCGTAAAGTGACAACACCAACAAACAAACAACAAACATGTCATACTTACATTCAAAATATTGATGAGACGTCGCTGTGGTGGTAACTATTTCCAAAAAAAGCATGCAAGCACTGTGTCCCAATCAAGAAGGTGTCTTGACAAAATGAAAATGAGTTTACACGCGTCGCCTAATATAAAGAGAAACTAACATCTCTGTCTTTTTTGACACACGACTGAAAAGTGATATACAAGAAAGCAGCAATATATACCCGCATCACAAACGCCGTATAACAGAAGATTAAGCACATGGATTTCAAGGCTGTGGTGCAACGGGTATTATCATGTTATGCGGGCAACGGAATCAGTGTTGACGTATATACTTCAGATTAAACAAAAAGAAAAGACGAAACAAAATAAATAACATTTTGGAGGGGGCTATCAAGCATGTGAGGTATCAAAATGGTTTTTTGCCTCTCCTTTCACTAAGATGACACTCGATTGAAATCGTCATGTGAAGAGAAGATGATTTTTTTTTTAACTTGAACAGCCTCCAAAGGGGATTCGATAGAAAGTGGCATGAATAAATGATAGTAAAATATTACAGCATTTTGACATTTGGAAGATTGAAATATACACCTCTCTTTTTTGTTTTTGGCCGTCAGTGGCTCATTTTTCTGGATCCTTGTCAGGCTATTTGTAGCTTCCTTTCGTATCATTATGATTTGCTAAGTTCTGTTCTGTTTGTTTTTTAACTCGGAGCGAGAAGCTTGAGATTCGTGAATCTATCGGGGAGCGATACTGACCCTCATACCAAACAATAATTGTCCTTGCAAGACCGTGTCAATTTCACCATGGGCGCATCACTGATTGGTATACCTGATACGTCCTTAATTGAGGGTAGGTGTCGTCTGCGTAACTCTAGTCATTCAAAGTTGTTGACTTGTTTTGTTCATCCCATAAAAACATTTACTTGCAATGCCGTATACAATTGACACGTCATTGCACTTACAAGAAAATAAGGGTTATGCCATTTCCTGACCCACTTTATCTGACACACTCTTTCTGACACACTTTTTTTTTTTTTGCCATTCACTTTGTACACGGGGGTTACGCCATTTCCTGACCCACTTTATCTGACACACTCTTTCTGACACACTTTTTTTGCCATTCACTTTGTACACGGGGTAGTTTTCATGAGACGGCCTCTGTTATTGGCTACTGTGCTAATGAATATTCAAGACTACGGTATGGCTTGTCGAACGTCGCGCTCAAGGCCGGCCAATAGGAGGCGGCCAGGAGCTGGTGAGCTGGAGGCGCGCGGCAATTTCTAACCTCATCCACGTGTATGCCTTGCTACTACGTGCGCTTCCAGTACCTTTTTGTTTTTCCAGCTTATACACTGCACGTGTGATGGGTGCAGGGAGGTACTAGGACGTAGTTGAGACCAAAATAGAAGCGCACGCACGCAGTGCAAGACGTCCCTGGATGATGGTACGTATGGAACGCGGAAAGGACAACCTTGATTTGGTCGCCTACCAGATTTTATCACCGCTACTTTTCATTTGATCACCGTCACTTTTCATTTGATCACCGTCACTTTTTATGTGATGGCTCTCCATAGTACCAGCCATCAAATGGTTTCTGGCAACGATCAAATCAGTTGTCCTTTCCGCTTTCGTAGTGTGCGCGCGAAAAGGACAGTTTTAATTTGATCGGAGCTACTTTTTATTTGATGGTGGCCACTTTTCATTTGATGATGGCCACTTTTTATTTGATCACCGCCACTTTTCATTTGATGACGGCCACTTTTCATTTGATCACCGCCACTTTTAATTTTATCGCAGCCACTTTTTATTTGATCACCGCCACTTTTCATTTGATGATGGCCACTTTTTATTTGATCACCGCCACTTTCAATTTGATGATGGCCACTTTTTATTTGATCACCGCCACTTTCAATTTGATGATGGCCACTTTTTATTTGATCACCGCCACTTTTCATTTGATGATGGCCACTTTTTATTTGATCACCGCCACTTTCAATTTGATGATGGCCACTTTTTATTTGATCACCGCCACTTTCAATTTGATGATGGCCACTTTTTATTTGATCACCGCCACTTTTCATTTGATGATGGCCACTTTTTATTTGATCACCGCCACTTTCAATTTGATGATGGCCACTTTTTATTTGATCACCGCCACTTTTAATTTGATGATGGCCACTTTTCATTTGGTGATGGCCACTTTTCATTTGATGGTGGCCACTTTTCATTTGATGATGGCCACTTTTTATTTAATCACCGCCACTTTTAATTTGATGATGGCCACTTTTTATTTGATCACCGCCACTTTTAATTTGATGATGGCCACTTTTCATTTGATGATGGTCACTTGCCATTTGATCGCCGTCATTTTTTTTCTTTTCATCGTCACTTTTCATTTGACTTTCACTTTAAAATCGATTGTCACTTTTGAATCGATCATCACTTTTCATTTGAGGAATTTATGTCAGAAAAATAATTTATGTCAGAAAATAATTATTTGGATATTTGGAGAACTAGGCATCCTTTGAAAAGGCAACTTACTTATACTCAAAAAAATCCTTATATGCAAAGTAGATTGGATTATGGGATAATATCTGAAAGTTTGGATGAAGTTAGTATAACATGTGAAATAATTATATAATATGGACTGGCCTCGAGGGAGATACCAGAAAATATTGCCCAAACTGAAAGAATATTGCCCGAGTCGAAGACGAGGGCAATATTCTTTCAGTGCGGGCAATATTTATCTGGTATCTCCCTCAAGGCCAGTCAATATCATAATTATTACCTATCCCCTAGGTAAATTAGGAAAATATGTGAATAAGGCTATACACTATGATATAGATCAAGCCACATTTGACTACCTGTAGATCATCAACATGTCGAATAATTGAAAAATTGTTCATCAATGTATATCATTCAACTACATGTGTAGTTGTAACAGGCGAACTTCAAACATCTGAACGCTTTTACACTTTATTTTTTTTACTTCTGTTTAAATTTGGAGAGTTGTAAAACTGATGGTCACTCTGCAATTATTGAGCACAAATGCTGCTGCAAGTGGTCGACCTTGTATGAGTTGATTTATCAGCGTTCTTCTGCGGTGCGTGTAACCGACACCCAGCGACGTCCTGGAATGTTTTCTTTTCGTGGTCAATCGGAATGTTTACATTTAAAGCAGGGAGGTGGGGTTTCTCTTCCCACCTCCCTGTGTAAAGTGAATGGCAAAAACCGGAAGATTGCACTGTTTGCACACATTGTTTTGTGTACGGTAAGGTGTGTGTAACCGACACGCAGCGACGTGGCGAAAACCGGCAGAGGCGAACGAATATTGCCTGCTGACCTTTAAACCTTCAAAATAACAACTGCTGACCTTTAACCCTGCAAAATATCAACTGCAATTGCCTCGCAAAACTACCTCGTATAGGTAATAATTATATAATATTGACTGGCCTCGAGGGAGATACCAGAAAATATTGCCCAAACTGAAAGAACATTGCCCGAGTCGAAGACGAGGGCAATATTCTTTCAGTGCGGGCAGTATTTATCTGGTATCTCCCTCAAGGCCAGTCAATATCATAATTATTACCTATCCCCTAGGTGAATTAAGAAAATATGTGAATACGGCTATACACTATGATATAGATCAAGCCACATTTGACTACCTGTAGATCATCAACATGTCGAATAATTGAAAAATTGTTCATCGATGTATATCATTCACCTCCAACTTCAAAGATACATATGTAGTTGTAACAGGCGAACTTCAAACATCTGAACGCTTTTACACTTTATTTTTACTTCTGTTTAGATTTGGAGATTTGTAAAACTGATGGTCGTTCTGCAATTATATTGAGTACAAATGGACTAGTCATTGTTTGACGCGTAGTGCTGTTGTAAGTGGTCGACCTTGTATGAGTTGATTTATCAGCGTTCTTCTGCGGTGCGTGTAACCGACACCCAGCGACGTCCTGGAAAGTTTTCTTTTCGTGGTCGATCGGAATGTTTACATATAAAGCAGGGAGGTGGGGAGAGAGCTCCCAATCTTTCTCTTCCCACCTCCCTGTGTAAAGTGAATGGTGAAAACCGGAAGATTGCACTGTTTGCACACATTGTTTTGTGTACGGTACGGTGTGTGTAACCGACACGCAGCGACGCGGCGAAAACCGGCAGAGGCGAACGAATATTGCCTGCTGACCTTTAACCCTGCAAAATAAGAACTGCTGACCTTTAACCCTGCAAAATATCAACTGCAATTGCCTCGCAAAACTACCTCGTATAGGTAATAATTCCATCTATTGCTCCGAGGGCTACGATACGGCGGTGAAACATTTTTAGTCATGCTCAAAATTTTCTCACGGATCTCAATTCCGTATTGATATCCGAATTGACCCGGTTCGAACCACATTGACTCGCATCGACCCGCTGCAACCCGCAGCGTAAAACCGTATGGAACCTTGCCGTATATCGCACTGCCTTCATGCAACGGTACTGGTCGATGCAGGTTGGCACGGGTCGATCGGGATTGAGAAGGATTCAGTTAAGGATTTAAAGCGGATTTTTATACCGTTCGATAAGGGTCAATACGGGTGAAACCGGATTAATAAAGAATTAATAAGGTTTTAATTCCTTAAGGACCCGGTTCGAAATCCGGCCGTGTGTGACTAGCATATATTACCCTCTATTCACGGACTAATCCGGCTCATTTTCACCCGGATCAAAAAACAACTAAAATTGAAAAACAGGTTAGACCCAAAACACCGCTCTCTTCATCAGTTGCCGGGGAGCGGAAGGTGAAAAGGGTAGGAAAGAATCGTTTCAGAATCGGGCATGCTTTTGCAAACATGACCGATCCCGGCAAGACGACTCTTCTCACTAACCTGTTTGATTCGAAATGATGCACGCAGCTCACAGTACCGTCTCCATGGTGAAATATATATAAATATATATATATATATATATATATATATGTATGTATATATATATATATATATATATATATATATATATATATATATATAAGGGGTATATATGTGTATATATATATATATATATATATATATTCTTTTTTCCCCCGAATAATGCGCTTCGTTGTGCATCAGTATTATAAACACTATATAAGTGTTATTTATTATAATTATCATTATCATTATCATTATCATTATCATTATCATTATCGGTTAGGGGTGGGATTGGGGATTCGGCTTTTTAATCTTTTGGATAGTAATGCATAACAGATCTATCCACAAACATCAATGATAAACGGCATGACAAGAAAGAGAGAGATAGTGAGGGAATGACGAAAAGGAATATAAAACTGTGAGGAAGAAAATACCAGTTTAGCAAGGAAACGGAAAGAGAAAGGGGGAAGAAGCAGGGGAGAAAAATGGAGGAGGGGGGGGGGGTCCTGCTGTATCCCCCCCCCCCCCCTTTATGATACTCACTCCACAAGGGATATACAGATAATGTTTTCTATTTTCTCCACTTTGCCTAATTCAAATCGAGTTTGCTTTTGCTTTTGGCTATTTCCTCTTCAATTACTCTGTATTTTTTCACATATTGCACAAAATATTGCCTGGTCTTGTTTTAATATGCCTAAACTTATGAATCGAGACTAATCGCTATTAGAAAGAAGAGCCCTTAGCTGTCTTATCGTCATGTATGTCCACATGTGTTCTGTTGTAAACGCCGTGCGATTAGTCTTTATTCAAGGTAGCGAAGGGAATATCCAAAGGTTATGATGTCGACAGGTGTTCTGTTGTAAACGCAGTGCGCTTAGTCTTTATTCAAGACAATGAAGGGAATATCCAAAGGTTATGATAAAGTGTATATCCCTTTATCTAAGAAAAAAAATGCAAATTCATCGTGCATTTTGCCGTATTTTGATGTTTGTTTCAATTATTTATCATTTTCCGGTGAAAACGTGAATAATATCGCTTTATTTCTCTCCAACAACGAAAGATAATGAATGAATGAATGAATGAATAGCTTTATTGTCCATAAAGGAAATTCTCTTTTCACAAGTTTTTTTTTTTTTTTTTTTTTTTTTTTTTTTTACATGTAGTCCACATAGTGAACAAGACAAAAAAATTACAATTACATATTACAAATTGACAAATTCATCATAGTTCAAAGGTACATATTGCATAACATATAATTCTGCTTCCCCAATGTATTCATAAGGATAGCATATGAAATAGACCAAGTATTGATAATACACAAATGTCTTGTAAATCAATTTTGGCCAAAAAGTTCTGTATCATATAAGTCATAAAAAGAAAACTTTCAATAATTGCTCATATAATGTTTTCGTTTAAAGAAAAAAAAAATGCAAATAAAATGTGCAGGTTTACTACAATGAATTGTAATAAATAATATTGTAAATGAACATTGTGACTTAAAATGATAGATCTACTTAAAAAGAGGAAAGAGCTTGTGAAGCTGCACCTAGTCTTCACAATATTCACCTTTATATTTAAAGAATGAGAGGGGATGTTTGTCCCTCGTGCAAACGTGAAGATGAAGCAAGAGTTTCTGCTATATAGTGTCGGGGATACAATCGTATTGCGTGGCAATGAACATTTCTAGTTTCCATACAGCATGATTGCTTATACTTGAAGTTACAGTGATGTATTCACATAAGTGTTGCTTTTGTCATGTAAGAGTTACATTAAAGCCACATTGAATGAGAGAGAAAGAGAGAGAGAGGGAGAGAGAATAGAGAGAAAACGAGAACAATCATCTACGAAGCATAACATTCTATGTGCCCTTTCAGGGTACGACGTTATAGAGAACGATGATTTGCCCAATATGAAATGAACAATGAACAACAGAGAAGGAATGAATCCCACTAAGATCAGAGGAGCACAGTATACTAAACATGATAGATACAACAATGAATACAGAATGTGTTGTTAAGGGTTTCTACATAACGTATCACTGGTACTATGAGATCATCATTTCTTTATGTTGTTGTTGTTTTAAAGAACGAAAGGAGAGAGAGAGAAAATGGGGCCCTATACAAATAATTTGCCCCAGACAGCACTTAACATAAAACAAACATTATAAATCTTATAGAGATATAAACATTTTCTTTATAATATAAACATTTTCTTTACTGCTTTTAAGAAAAAAAATGAATAAATAGAGTTGGTGTTACGTAACTCAAGTGGAAGTTTATTCGAAATATCTGAGCCAGCATGTCGTATGGATTTGTGTGCTAAGATTTATATTTATATGTGAATGCCGCTATTAGAGTCGGATTGTGTCACTTCAAGTACGTTGATATTATGTTGATCATGAAAGGCCCCAAAGTGAGGGGCTCTCTAGGGACGTGGGACGAACATCTCCCTTTTTACACCATACATCCGTTGCTGAAGTTCTTATCCGATGATCTCCACTCTATGGAAGTCTGGAATCCAAGATGGCGACTGACAAGGTTCGATTTAGCTGAGAACTGGGCAAATCTACTGCGCGTACGTACGGTGGAATGACGGTACGCGGTGCGTAGATTTCTACATTACGTAGATTCTTGGTACTGTATGCTATTTCAGTACCATTTCGAAAGGCACAGTGTGTGGGTTCTGTATTTGGTATAGAAACAAGACTTTATCATACATATTTTGGTGTCGAAATTCGGCTCCTGTCGAAAATTGGTGCCCCAACGGTACGAACGGGCCAGGGGATACAGATGCACCCTGCATGACGCAGCGAGGTCTTTAAAAATTCCATCACAATCGAGGCTAGCTAGTCCCAGCCCACACAGTTATTTTGTGATTGGATTATGGTGGCAGATTGATCAAAACGGTTGTGCACCCCCACTTAATTTAGGGGACAAGGTGAGCCTAGCGGTTCAATACTGTCTGCTTGTGCCTTAACAAACAGATTCACCACATAGTAAGCCAGCACTAACGTTAAATTTGATCCACACGTGCATGCTGCACGAAACCATTACATTTTTGGTCGAAACCGGAAGCGCCAAAATTGATAGTTCGCGTCGCCACGACGGTACCAAAGGGCACTCTCTGAGGAGGCAATTTTTTTTTGCTTCCTACTCCCATCTTATAAAATAATTATGTTAGGACAGTGCACCCTTGCTAGATAGCAACTTCTCGTATGGTAACAGCCGCGTGGATTCTTGCTACACCACAGTAGGCCTTTTTCCCATTTCAGCAAGAGTTGCTATCGTAACATTTTTTTTTTTTTATGTAGGTCTGTGGTGATCAGACGCAATTTTACCAATATCAGCCATTGATAATTAGATCACAATTTGGCTGAATAGCCTTCTAAACTCTTAATGTCTAGTATTAGAGCACACAACCATCAGGCCATATATTGAAATTGTTTTAATTAGTGGTTTTTTTTTTTTAAATAAATGCAACTAGGATCTGTTTAATTACAAACCACATCATCACTCACACTCGACAAGCGAAACAAATGATTCTAAAGACACCTCATGAATTGCAACTGATTGACAAGACGGAAGAATTTCATGAATTTGAACCTCATAAATTGTTCTGAAAAAATTTGAGTTTTACAACGGTTTTCACGAAATGATTTTGGATTCACCGCTGCTGATTCGACGATGAATTTCCTTTTTTTTTTTCAAAGAATGTAGCCCCGTTTCCTGCCCCTTAACTTTCAGAGTCTTCTCATTTCAAATTACATTTAAAATATTTTTCGGGTGCTAGGGAATTAAGTGACGAGAAATAAAACTCCCTGCAAACTCGGTTTGAAAGTTTGATTCCCAAAACGTCGTCGACTAATGGTGCGTTTTTCTAAAGATTTTCTTCATAAGATACAGGCCTACAGTGGCTTAGAGCTTCTACGTGTTGTATAGGTCTCTATAAGCCTACGAGGAGTCAAAAACGTGGTGGTAGGCCTGTATTATTCACTGCTGCTTATATTAATGTTTGCGTAACTTTTACCCTAATGTCTGTCGGGGTGTTTTAGGTATACATAATGATCACATTGTATCATTTTATGGCCATGGAATATAATAGAATTTTGGAATGCATTTTGGAATGCATCCAATCTATAACACGTGAGGGCACTAAACAGCCATATGCAACTATTGTGAACTTAAATTCACTCTGAGACCATTTTAGTCTCGACGTTTGAAACACGAACTCTTCGATCATCATCACAGCATCTTTTGTCAGTCTATCCTGTAAGCACACAAAAATTTGTGGTAATCGATCCTCAACATTACAACAGCGCCCACACTCTAAAAACATCGGTGTTAGATTTAACACCATGGGTGTTAAATCTAACACCGATCAAGTGTCAATAGAGGACCACACCGACAGGTGTTGAAAGTATTTTGTGATGGTGTTGAAAAGTGTTCACCTGGCACTTCGTGGTGTTAATTTGACACTGTAGCTGGTGATATTCTGACACTGCGTTGGTGTTAATTCAACATTGACACCACATGGTGTTGAGTTGACATTGCTGGTGTTAATTTCAATGGTATAACACCCGCCCAGTTTAATAAGGGACCACACCAACTGGTGTCACTGTGGTGTAAATGTTTTCACACCTTTTTTTTTCAAAAATCAAGTACTTTATCGGAAAGTTCTTGATCGTTTTGTTAAAGTTCAAAATCAACAAGAAAAACAGTAACCAAGAAACTAATAAAAAAAAAAAACATTTTCATACATTGAAGTGACACCAGGAGGTGTTAATTCAATACCAAAAAAACGAGCACCGAAAATTTAACACCAGCTCGGTGTTTCATATTTAACACCGGACTTATAAATAGGGAATTTATTATCTTAATTCTTTGAGGTATAAGAGTAATAGGCTCTGAAAACCTACCTGGATATGTGCAATATGTACAAGGGAGGTATTAACGATTGTATATTAATTTTGTGTCAAGCACAAACATAACATGGCAATAGAAACTCAACATTGCATGCTTGTCAACAAGATCTTGTTTAAGAGTGATCACTTGAAATTTCGAGGCCGAGTGTTGTCTTTTTATTGATTCTTCAATACTGAACATATTTTTTCTCTGATTGTCTTCGTATACGTGTGTAATCATTAAAAGAATAGTTGTTTACATCAGTTTAAAAGTAAATGGCAAAACACATTCCCCGCTTATCTCTTTTACAATGTGTGTTTATATATAATGTATTGATATACATTTGATTCATCGCACCGTCATTAGGCATTATTGTACAATAACCGTATGCCACGCAATTATTTGAAATTATTGGCCTAATCTGACTTAGTAACATTTGACACAGGGCGGTGAGTTGACTCAGTCGGTAGCGCGTCTGCCTCACGATCACGCGGCCCGGGTTCGAACCCGAGTCTGGACTGAGCAATGTTGTGTGTAAACATACCGTCCCCTCCAGCAAGAGGCAAAACACTCTGTCCCTCGGATAGGACATAAAGTGGAGGTCCCGTGTATGAGAGAGTCACAGCTCATGCACGTAAAAGATCCCGCTTCATTCATTCATCGCAAAGAGCAGGGTGTCTAACCCGGTGAAGTGGTCCCCTCCCACATCCAACTGGACCCCATGGAAGACCAGCTTAGTGTAGCTGAATATGGGCTATCCAGCCATCTTCACAGATGGAAAACTAGAAATGTCGCTTTGGCGACTGGTATGCCTCCGCCATAATGCATGATTTTCCCAATAGGTCTAGATAGTACATGTGGACAATGTGTGATTACATTTTCACAAAATTGGCAAAATATTGAAATGACAAGTTTGTCACAAATGTGTTGAATGTTCACCTTCCTTGACCTAGGTTTAATTGGATGAATAGGAGAGCATGTATCTAGGGATTTAAGGACTTTAACTTGACTTTGACCCATTCATACATTTAGGCATTGAGTAATTTTCAAGGTACAGGTGTGGAGAAAAAGTGCAATTTCTGAATTGAATAGTAAATTGTTACCATTTTCATCTGGCCCTTGACCCTAAAATTCATAAGATAATCACTTTCAGGTAGAACATGCATAATATGTACTAAGTTTCAAGATAACTTGAGCCACTTCGAGATATGGAGGAAAAAGTTAGTTCAGCACTTTCACTTGATCTTTGACCTTTTGACCTTTGAGGCAAAAAAAGAAGGAAAAAAAAAACTTTCCAGAGAATTTCTATTAGGTTACACATGCATACACCAAGTGTAAAAAATAATAACCCTGCTGGCATTGCATGAATATGAGGGAAATAGTAAAATTTTGAAGTGTTTCACTTGACCTTTGACCCTGACCTTTGACCCCATGAACCCAACATTCTCTAGATAATCACTTCCAGTCAGTACATGTATATACTATGTTCCATGAAGATACCTTGAACAATTTTCCAAGGCACGGAGAAAAAAAAAAGTTTTGATATTTTTACTTGACCTTTTGACCTTTGACCTTTGACCTCATGACCCAAACTTTCACCAGAGAATCTTGATTGGGTAATACATGTATACACTAAGTTTCAAGAAAATATATTCAGGCATTCAATAGATATGGCGAAAATAGTGAAATTTCATGTATTTGACCCTGACCTTTTGACCTTTGACCTTTGACCTCATGACGCAAACTTTTACTAGAGAATCTTAATTGGGTAATACATGTATACACTAAGTTTCAAGAAAATATCTTCAGGCATTCAATAGATATGGTGGAAATAGTGAAATTTTATGTATTTGACCTTGACCTTTTGACCTTTGACCTTGAGCATGTGCACCCAAAAGTTGATAGGCACAACTTTACCCCCTAATACACATACATGCCAAGTTTCATTAGGATACCTCAACAGGTTTTGATAGTTACCTTGTCCACAAAATTCATTACGGACGGACGGAAGGACGGACGGACGGACGGACGGGCAACCCGAAAACATAATGCCTCCGGCACCACTTCGTGGCGGAGGCATAATGAACAACAACAACAACATGTGACACTGAAAATTTACAGGCTAATACACGGATACGTCGCAGTAGACATTTGGGAACAAAAATGCATTTCAATTTATTTTCATATCGGTCGTCAACATAACACACAAAAAGGAAAATAAATACACATATTCAATATACAACTTAGGTGAAACATTCATCTGATTGGGTTTTTTATGTACAAAATTGTGGCGATATGAAAACAAACGTATACTGGTCAATTTACATTAACGTATAGTATTTTACTGTACAATTTATGTATAATATAATAGTCTTACAAAGTGTATGATAGGAATTAAATATGATGGAGCCTAAATAAATGCAAGCATACGTTGTAGCCCTTACTGTACAATTGGTTGTAGGGAAATGTGGAGCACTGATGGACGTAAGTAACGTGAAAAGTCGATCGGGAAGTTTATTCCAATATTTTGGACCTTTAAACGTGAGGATTTGTTTGTTTGTTTGTTTGTTTGTTTGTTTGTTTGTTGTTTTTTGCAAGGATTGTTCGAGTAGAGGAAGGTGATATACATTTAGAAGTTTTATCATGCACATGCTATTTCTTTTCGTATAAGAAAACCTACGACAGTCGGTCAAACAAAACAGGAAACAGGAAAATGCTAGCAACGCTAAACGAAGATAGGCAATCTGTTCAAAATTGCGTTTCTTACTAAGGAGTTCGTTCGTGATGTGAAATATGCGTAACCAGTTTGATTTACAAGGGTGCATTTAGCGCTATGTAGGAAAATAAAATGAATCAATCAAAGTATTAGACGCACGTGACCCAAGTTAGAATTCCTTGACTAGGATACCTTGAATAAACATCTGTGTTGATGGGAGTTGAAGTGGTTGATTTTATCGTCACTGAAATGAGGGTATGACGTGTTGCCACCATGTATTTTTGTCTGTTTGATTTTTCCCCTATATGAGACCCTATCGTCTAATCTCTTGAATTAAAGTTCACTTCTCAAATTGTGCAAACTGGAGCACATGGTTGAAACATAAGAATATATCAAACCAAAAGCAAATTATTACTAGTAAATGAAATATACGGCGATATCCACAATGTTATATATGATATCGCCACGGAAGAGAGTAAAGGTATATATTCAAATTTCACTGTCTGTTCCTCTTCTGTTACATTACCTTTCCATCCTCAGCATTTTAGTTTGATGGCAAATCGTCATTTAAGAACCAAAAACATTTCGTCATGATAAAAGAACAGAAACAGTGACGATTTTTGTTTTAATTTGACAAGCAATACTATATAAACATTCGTTGTTGTTTATATTTGTTGGTGTTGTCGTCGTCGTTCTTCTTCTTCTTGAATACTTCTTGTTCTTCTAATTCTTTCCCTTCTTCACACTCAATAAAATTATCATCATGCCCCAGTCTGAAACCCTTTATTACATCCGATTGTTCATTGGGTTATTAAGCCAGGAGTGACATCGTATTACACTTTATAGGGAATAAAACGTTGTTTGTTTGTTGTTGTTTTTTTCATTTTCTCTCTCTGTCTCTGTCAGTCTGTCTGTCTGTCTGTCTGTCTCTCTCTCTCTCTCTTTTTTTTTTTTTTGGGGGGGGGGGGGTCACGACTATTGGGAGTTGTGTGGTTACGGCATGACATCATCACCTCACACATTTGAATATTCAAACCAACATGCTGTTCCAAAACTGATTTGAAAAACTAGCGAAACTTCACGATTTCATAACTTGCCGAATTTTTATCCGATTTGTTCAAATTTTGTAGTGTTGTGTTTATAACCTTCATCTGTTTAGACTAACTTTTAACTGGTCTGGAATTGTCTTGATCAGAGGAACTCATTTAACAGAAAACCGAGGGAACGGAAGGACATGAGCAGCAATGTTATGATTGCCTCAATGTGAAACAAGAGAGAGAGAAAAAAAAAATCCGTTGTCACTAAGTCAGACACTAAAGGTTCATTCTTAATTCCCGTATTCACATGATTTACCAGTGCCGTTAAAGTTGACAAGCTATTAGATTGGAAATCAATCTATGAGATCGTGATTGGGGACAAATCCAAATAAGACTTAGAAATTAGATTGACTTCTAAATCTATCAAACTGAGATTTTCAATCTAGGTTTGGATTTGCCCCTCATCTAAATCTAAGGAATTTAGAGAGATGGCTTGAGCACGCAAACATATACACACACATCAATATAATGCCTTCGTTGATGTAATTCACTAGTCCACTCTTGGTCTTGCTGAAGTCAAAACTGATGGGGCCATAAGCGAGTATGTGATATGATTACACACATCATCCTTACATAGGCACTTTTGGGAGCATCAAATCAGTGGCATTGTCTCACGACCTCTAAATATATAGTCATCCATTTTCTTACACTCCCATTCACTTGCATGCGCAAGATGTTTAAGGAGGACATATCGTTTTTTCCAGAGGTCCGTTAATCCATAAATTAAATAAGATTCGTTATTCCAAAACACACAAATCTTGCATATCTAAAGATGTTTGTTGATAGGAAAATGTAACAAGGTTCGTTATTTCATAGGTTCGATAGTCCAAAAATGAAGCTTGAAGTTAGTCAATCAAAAAAAAAAAATAATAATAATTACCAACAAACCTTCGAAATCACTAACCCATTTTATCCCTTTTTTCGGACTAACGAGCATTCGGAATAACGAACCTTGGTAAATTTTCAGATTGAAGAATTCTCGGAATACCGAACCTTCGGAAAACAGGAACTGAAGGCCCTAATATACCCGTTAAAGGTAATGTGCGCACATTATAAACCCGTTCCATGTCGAATTCTGAAATCCCCATGGATTTAATACACAGGCCGCCAGGTTTCCGTAGGTAATGGGTTGAGAGGAATATCGATGTGTTTTGTGTGTGTGTGTGTGTGTGTGTGTGTGTGTGTGTGTCAGCCTCCTGGAGCTCACTTATCAATCCTTTGTATTGAAAGCCACAGAGGACACAGGCACATCGAATCTGAGGAGCACGGAGCAACGTTGCCACCATCAATCGACTGGAATCATATCGTTACCAACTTGTACATTGGCTGTGGGGCAGGTGTCTGTGATATCAAACAGAGGGACAGAAAGCAGAACACAATCATTTACATTAATCGTACATCATGATTATATACCTTATTATTGTGCTCTGTTTCCTTAGTTCGAAGGACTTCGCATCAATGATTACTATTAACCTGTATAACATGCATACGGAAATAGTATCAAACAAATAAAACAAATTAACAGTTAGCTCTGTAATATTGGCTGTTGTTTCTTGTGTATTTTTTTTTTTTCAGTAAACAGTCACTAAACGCAAAGTGAGTGGATAAGTGTATCGTGGTACAATTCTGATTGAAGGAAACCAGCGAGCAAACAAATCAGAGATTTACAAGATTTTTTATAACGTTAATATAGAATTGAAAGCTTATCCCCCCCCCCATTAAAAAAAAATCGAGCACAATAGAATAAAGAAAAGCTCACAGATATATAGTGATATAATGTATCCTTACACCGGTATTGGCCCTAGTTTTCGAATACCCCATTTTATGATTCCATTTTGTTTTACATAAAAACGCGCGAACTTCATTATTGATATATAGAATATTTTATGTTTTATACATCTATCGAAGAAAGTAGTTAATTTAAAGAAGTGCACTGTCTGAGAGTAAAGTTTTTAATGGAAGATAAATGGAACTTAGACTTGGTTGGTCTCTACAATATCGTCGACGAATGGGTTTATAAATTATGTTAGACTTTGGGTAAGACAATAATAGTCAATTTGTAATGAAAATGATTAATTCCCCAACGAGTTCTGGGAACGTAGTTCAAGTCGAGAAAGAATGTATTGGTTATCAGGCCGATGGTATAGTGTGCAGCAGAGCAATTTAAACACTGAAACAAAACCACAAGAATCTTAAAAGCATTATAGTTTTTCGTCAGGCAACCAATGGAGCTATTCCAAAGTCGCATGATTGTAATCGTAAAAATGATAATAGTAAAAGGACATCTTCAATCACTTCATCAGTGTCGACAAGATAGGGCAGAAAGGTTACTGGAACTTGGTACGTTTGTTATTTTCTGCCTTCGAAAACTTTTATACAACACTTGGGATTATTTCATGAAGAGCTTATCATTGGATCTACCGCCTCTTGGAAGCAAGCTCTTCATAATTTATCTAGCCCAATAAGACCCCAATAGGGGGTGGGGGTGGGGATTGGTCCTAAAGAACAATGATACAGTGTGGTGATGTACTTTGGTTCAAAGCCAGAAAACTATACAACAGACTATTAGTGTAAAAATACCATTAGGTGCATTTCCAAGCTTCAAGAAAGCGTACTGATATTTAACCTGCAGTTGTATGCTTTTTGATTCTTTCATTCTTCTTCGAATGCAAGAAATGCACATTCTTTAAACACTTAATGGTTTATCTGCTTAAACGTGATTGTTGGTGTGTTTTGTTACCTGTATTATGATCACCTCCTCTTTTGGTGCTATACACCGTTTGATCACCCGCGCGCACACAGTCAACAAGGGAATGGCGATAAATATGCCGAAAAATATCGCGAAGAATCCACCGAATGGAAAAGCACGAAGCAAAAACTGGGGAGTTTCCAAACTGTCTATAAATAGTTAAAAGAAATAGAGGGGGAAAGAGAGCAGAAGACGTTTTACAGAGACAGCGTTTTAGAGTTCCCCATAGTACATCAAAGTACACAAACATGAACACACGCATTATAGACTATTTGAATGTGAGTATGAATTTATTTCTCATATTACACGACTTCCAAGTACGATATGTATCACCCTTCAAAACATAAAAAATCATTTCATTTCATTTCATTTCAATTTATTTTCATATTTCTCACATATATCACAATAAAGTATATAAATACGAAAATTATACAAAACATAATTTAGAAGAGACTTCATCGGAATGTACAGAAGTTTGATTTGGTATAAACACAAGGTCTGTATGCATGCGAATTAAACTGTGGTCATGACGCGAAAAAAAAAATATGATGGGGCCTGCGTAAAAGCATTAGCTTGTACAGCCGCAGGTCCCGTGAGTAATCAGATTAGGGGAAGTTTAAAATGCGAATGTTTTTTTTTTTTTTAAAGACCAACTATAACTGGAATGAGGAAACCGATTAAAACAAACAAAACAAAAAATCCAATTAAATATATGTCACTAAATAAAGATACAGAAATCATCAAATTACAATTCAAAGCAAAGCAAATTACAATTCAAAGCAAAGAATTGTATACTCTAAATAAGTTCGCCGAGTAATGATTCTTGGTATGAGTTGATATTTTCCCCTTAAAATGATATCAAACTCATCAAAACTTCGTATTCCGATCAAAATTGTGCATGAGTGAATTCAGTTTTTCATATTACCAAGTTTGAATAGATCACTATCATTTTCTATGGGATTACATACCTTCAAAAATCGTACCGTTAGATCCAGACTGCTTGCCGCACGTACAGTTGATAGAACCATCAATCGTAGTGCAGACGACGTTCTGTGGGTCACATGGTGACTGTGGTGCATTTTCTGCTGGCGCCATTGGCGTAGGTGGTATTAAACCTGAAAAGTTTGGAAAAAAAGCAGATATTTTCTAGAGACGAGTATCAATAAGTGTTTGATTTTATAGTTTATGTTATGTGTATATGAATAATAAATACAGTTTTCTACAGTTGTCACTTTATGTAGCATTTAAGGTCACTAAAGATCCTCCGTTGGAACTAACTATTGCGATCCCCATTCCCAGTATCACATGGGTATATACTCGATTTGAAAACATATAACAGAAAAAAAAATCATTCCATCGACGTTACCGATTATGAATATCAAAAATCAAGATAAGTTAGATCAGGCCTCTATTCACCTGATTATGTTTGCAGTAAAAATGGGGGGATTAGATTATGTCCACGCTATAGTGTGACATTTTCATAGTAAGATGAGAAACGTGAGAAACGTAAACACAACTCAATGCAAAAACAGCAAAATATGACTAATGGCCCTTATAAGAATATGATTGTGATCGAAATCAACCATACACAAGGAGAGTTTTTCAGGCTAAAAATCTTCCATTTTTTTTTCATAAAAACAATTTTATTACAAAATTAAGTGTTTCATGCAATAAATTCAAACATGCTATAGGCAATGCATATGAATTACTTTAAAGGACAAGTCCACCTTCATAATATGTGGATTGAGTGAAAGCAACAACATTAGTAAAACACATCAGTGAAAGTTTGGAGGAAATCGGACAAACCGTTCAAAAGTTATGAATTTTTTAAAGTATCTGCGCAGTCACTGCTGGATGAGAAGCCTACACAGAGTGTGATCTCACATGCGTACAACAATATAAGGAAAACAAAAAGAGAATTTCACAAAACTTTACTTTTCGAATAAAGTGCACATTTCTTCGACTTGTAAATGACATATGTTAAGGGTAATATTATTCCCCCTGCCTTCTATAAGAGAGAAGTTGAGTGTTCTTTTGTTATGCGAGAAAAATGGAAATATGTTGAATTTTCTTTATTCTTTCTTTATATCGTTGTACACGTTTGACATCACAAGCTATAGTAGTCTTCTCACCCAACCGTGAATAAGCAGAAACTTCGAAAATTCATAACTTTTGAACGGAATCTCCGATTTTCCTCAAAGTCTCACTGAGGTTTCTACTAATATTGCAGCATTCACTCAACCCACATCTCTAAGATGAACTTGTCCTTTAATTTCTATAGGTAAGAATCTGACTTACCTTCAAACCTCGTACCGTGAGATATAGATTGCTTGCCGCACGTACAGTTGAGAGAACCGTCAATCGTAGTGCAGACGACGTTCTGAGGCTCACATGGCGACTGTGGTGCATTTTCTGCTGGCGCCATTGGCGTAAGTGGTATTAAACCTGAAAAGTTTGGAAGGATAGCATGCATTTGTAAGAGACGAGTATACCAATAAAGAAGTGCTTAAATTTTATAGTTTATGTTATGTGTATGTGGATAATAAGCATAGTTTTCTACAGTTGTCAATTTCAGATGTATAGCATGTGAGGTCACTAAAGACCCTCCGTTGGTACCAACTATTGCAATCCCCATTCCCAGTATCACATCACATGGGTATTAATATACTCGATTTGAAAGCATATAACAGAAAACATTCACTCCATCGACGTTACCGATTATGAATATTAAGAATCAAGATCAGTTAGATCAAGCCTCTATTCACCTGGTAAGTAGTGTTGTTTGCTGTAAAAATGTGGGAATTAGATTATGTCCAGGTTGGTGTGACATTTTCATTACAAGTATGTAGAGTGACTTTTTCATTATAAGATAGGTCCGAGAAATGCAAAAACCACTCAATGCAAAAGCAGCAAAAAATATGACTAATGGCCCTTATAAAAATATTATGATATTAAACAAACCATATACACAAGGGGTGCTTTTCAGACTGAAAATCTTCCAAATATTTTGTTTCCACTAAACCATTTTTTTTTAATTCATGTTCCATATTCCACATTTCACACAAGTTTTATATTTCATTTGATTTTGAAAAAGAAATGTTTTCAACACAATGGTCAGTTTGAACCAAACTTGCACAAATGTATAAGGACGTATAACTGACGTGTAATATGAGGAATCCACTAAAAAGCAAAGCTTGTAGGATGTGGGTTCCAAAAATATAATATAGGCTTTTAGTACAGTATATCAATGTCAAAAGAGACGCAACATGCAAAAATACAAGATATCGAGAATATTATAAAGTTTACGGAGTGTACAAAGTATTATGATGTTTATGATTAAACTTATGGTACCAATGATAAGAAAAGTAGCAAGTTGATCAAACTAATGAAGTCATCCGAGCGGGTATCATTTGAGTATGCCGAAATTTTTCAAATGATTACGGCAAAATAATTAAACGTAGGATTTTAGAAAATTGGCTTTGAGATTTTGCTTAAAGGAACTTAAAGAACTTGACTGCAACCGAACCGAATCTAGCTCATTCCAGAAAGAAGGGCCGGTCGATGTAATGTCTTAAGGGCTAAAACTGTACAAACAGGCAGCTGACAGGGGAAAAATTATTAGATTCACTGTGTCTTGTAGGGTAAGTGTGGATATCACTGTTTTTAACAAACATTGAGGAAAATATACTAGGAAGATCACCAGTATTCAGCTTATACATAAAAATTCCAACATGATACAAATACAAATCAGAAATTTTTAACAATTTACTTGAAACAAACAATTCATTAGTGTGATAAACAAAAATGTGCACAATTTATAATTCGCAAGGCCTTTTTCTGAATCAAAAATAACGAATCGATTTTAGTCTTTGAGCAATTCCCCCAAGCTAATATTCCGTAATTCCAGTAAGGTAATAGAGTTGTATAAAGAGAAGGCAGTAGGTCCTATTGGCTTTGGGAAGAGATATTTCAGTTTGTGAATAACTCCAACATTCTTGCACAACAGTTTGCATGAATAATCAACATGTACCTTCCATGAAAGGTTACTGTCAATATAAATACCTAAAATTTTGTTGAATCTATTTGGTTTAACTGTAAACCGTTCACTAAAACTAAACTTGGAAGAGATTTTATTGTGTTACTGAAAACCATATAATTAGTCTTATTTATGTTAAGCGACAATTTATTTGCCTGAATCCACTCAAATACCAGCTTAATTCATTATTCAAAGAATCGAGAAAAACATAAGGATCTGAGTGAGAATAAAAGAGACTTGTGTCATCTACGAACAGAAGAAAAGACAGCAGAGAGGATGAGTTCCGGAAGTCATTGATATACAGGGTGGCCAAGAAAGAACGGAACACCTAAGATCTTTAATTTCAGCAACATTGTTGCAAATATGTCATTATTTTGCATACTATTGGAAATACCATTGTTTTCCAATAGAATGACACCAAGTTCTTTAACTTTGGTTAATGCGCTATGATTTTAGAACCATTTTTGTAAACCCTTGTAATTTTCAAAATGTGATCATTTTGCACTCTCATTAGAGATACCGAAATCAGCGAGAATTCGGCTTGCCATAGAACCAGTAGCCATTCGTCTCATTCACAATGGTAACGGACAATGACAATCACATCGTCCGCCCCACATTCCACACATTGTAAACGCTACTGGTTCTGCTCAAGCTAAGCCTTTTTACCTGCAGCCGAGTTTAGGCCCTGTCACACTTTTCCGGGCAAGCTGCGCGGGCTTGTTGCTATGGGGATTTTCCAGCATACCGGACAATTTCTGAGGGCGAACAAGAATTTGGGCGAGTTTTGCATGTGTCTCACTTGCTGGACGCATTCTACTTAAGTTCTACTTGGGGGTATTCTGTTTGATCCGCGTTCCAGATGCGTGGGGGCTGACAACTCAGTGAAGGATTTCCTCTGGCATGTCTGGAGGAATGGCAGAAGTCCCACATACGGGGATTGCGTGGGAGTTGCCCGGAAAAAGTTTTGGCCATGCTCAAAACTTGGCTGCGGGTAAATCGGACTTGCGTGCGCACCTCCGGGCAACTACGAGCGAGATACGCGCTAGGTACTGTCAGGTGCAGACCAACTGCTGGGAGTTCCGGGTACCAAAAATTGTTCCCCGCAAGTCAACCCGCAAGGCTTCCCCAGACACGGGGTGTGACAGGGCCATTATAATTAGTGTCATATGGATTATAATAGTTTTCTACAGTTGTCATTTTTAGATGTTGTTGCATTTGAGGTTACTTGAGGTCCTCCGTTGGTAGTAACTATTGCAGTCCCCATTCCCAGTATCGCATGGGCACTCGATCTTAAAACACATAGCCATTAATGATAACAGAAAACGTTCATTCGATCACCGTTACCGATTATCAGATTAGGATTGATTAAAAGTTAAAATTAAATAAGGCCTCTATTAACTGATTGTATTGTTGTTGCAGTAATAATATGGGAATTAGATAGAGTCCACGTTAGCGTGACATTTTCATTGTAAGATAAGTCTGTGAAAAGCAAAAACCACTTAATTCAAAAACATCAAAAATAATTATTTGACCTATGACCCTTATAAAAATATAATTTTGATCGAAACCATACACAAGGGGCGTTTTTCAGACTGAAAATCTTCCAAATATTTTGTTTCACCAAATCAATTTTACTACAAGATCGACATGATCGAGTGTTTCACACAATAAAATTCAAGTATGCTATAGGAAATGAATAGAGTACTTTGATTTCTATAGGTTAGAATTTAACATACCGTATGTCCAAAAAAAAAAAATTACAACGGGGCCCTACGCAATGATATCTTTAAAAATATTGCATCAATCTAAATACAAATTCAGGGTGTGAAACTATAACTCATTGCCCACATCTATCAGAAAACCTCATTCGATTTGCTTCAGTGGTAAAAGAGAAATGAGGAATTTTGTAGAGGATATCGGGAATCTCTTTTGTCCAAGTTCTGTCTGTTCACACACAAAATCATCGAAGTGCTAAACTTGGAAGAATCAGACTCATGACATGCTTTACTACAATCCCCATTTCTCTGTGACCGCTTAATCAAATTGAATGGGGATTTCTGCAAAATAGAGCTAAGATGTTATATTTTAAGACCCTGAAGTAGCATAAAAAAAAAAATGATCATATTGGATGTTATCAATGCGAAAATCTGATTGTATTTTTTGTTGCACATACTGCAGTATGTCCCTCAAAAATTACAATCGAATTTTCGATTTGATGACATCCAAAATGATCGACCTGTCTATGTGCTACTTCATGGCCTTAAAATATAACATCTTAGCTCTATTTTGCAGAAAACCTCATTCAATTTGGTTAAGCGGTCACAGAGAAATGTAGATTGTTATAAAGCATGTCATGAGTCTAATTTTTCCAATTTTAGCAATTCAATGCTCTAGCGCGTGAACAATAGACAGAACTTGGACAAAAGAGATTCCCGACATCCTCTACAAAAGTCCTCATTTCTATTTGACCACTGAAGCAAATCGAATGGGGTTTTCTGTAAGATGTGGGCAATGAGTTATAGTTTCATACCCTGAATTTGTATTCAGATTGATTCACTGTCTTTAAAGATATCATTGCGGGGGTCCCGTTGTAATATTTTTTTGGGACATACTGTACAATGTACCTTCAAATCTCGTACCGTTAGATCCAGACTGCTTGCCGCACGTACAGTTGATAGATCCATCAATCGTAGTGCAGACTACGTTCTGAGGCTCACATGGTGACTGTGGTGCATTTTCTACTGGCGCCATTGGCATAGCTGGTATTAAACCTGAAAAGTTTGGAAGAATGGCAGACATTTGTCAGAGACGAGTATACCAATAAAGATGTGTTTAATTTTATAGATAAGGATACATGTTTATGGATGATACAATTTTCTTCAGTTGTCATTTTAGATGCTGTATTATTGCAATCCCCATTCACAGTATCACATGGCTATATACAGTACTCGATTTAAAACCCCATATCCATTTATGATAATAGAAAACGTTCATTCCATCGACGTTTTCTTTTACCGATTATGGATATTGAAAATCAAGATAAATCTAATCAGGCCCCTATTCACCTGACTGATTGAAATAAAAATGGGGATTAGACATGCCCACGTTAGTATGACATTTTCATTATAAGACAAGTCTAAGAAACGCAAAAATCACTCAACATGTTTAACGCAAAAGCAGGAAAAATAATGATTATAATTACGACTAATGACCCTTATAAAAATATCATGATATGAAATAAACCATACACAAGGGGTGTTCTTCAGACTGAAAATCTTCCAAATATCTTGTTTCACCAAACCAATTTGATTACAAAATCAAGTGTTTCACGCAATAAAATTCAGGTATGGTATAGGCAATGAATAGATTACTTTAATTACTATAGGTTAGAATTTAACATACCTTCAAAAATCGTACCGTTAACTCCGGACTGCTTGCCGCACGTACAGTTGATAGAACCGTCAATCGTACTGCAGACTACGTTCTGAGGGGCACATGGTGACTGTGGTGCATTTTGTGCTGGCGCCTGTGGTGCATTTTGTGCTGGCGCCATTGGCATAGCTGGTATTAAACCTGAAAAGTTTGGAAGAATTGCAAGCATTTGCCATAGACGAGTATAACAATAAAAAGTGTTCAATTTCATAGTTAATGTTATGATATGGATATTTTTATAGCTTTCTATACCGTTAACATATTTAGATTCATTCATTCGAGGTCACTTAAGGTCCTCCGTTAGTGGTAACTATTGAAGTCCCATTTCCAGTATCACATGGGTACTCGATCTTAAAATATAGCCATCAAAAATCACAGAAAAGTATGTTCGCGCATCGTTGCCGGTTAGATTAATAAAATCAGGCCTCTTTTCACCTGATTGTAGTATGTGTGTGTGTGTGTGTGTGTGTGTGTGTGTGTGTGTGTGTGTGTGTTTACGGTGTATGTGTGTGTATGTGTGTGCGTGTGCAGTAAAGAAAACGGAGGGAATTAAAGTGTGACATTTCATTGTAAGATCAATCTGAGAAACGCAAACACCACTCAATGCAAAAACAGCAAATGACTGATGGCCTTTATAGAAATATGATTTTGATCGAAATAAACTTTACGAAAGGGGCCTTTTTCAGACTGAACATCTTCCGAATATTTCAGTTTACCAAACCAATTTTACAAAGCGAGTGTTTCACGTAATAAAATTCAACAACCTATAGGCAATGACTGTGGATAACTTTAATTTCCATACAGGTTAGTAAACATACCTCTAAACCTCCTACCGTTAGGTCCAGATTGCTTGCCACACGTACAGTTGATAGAACCGTCAATCATAGTGCACACTAAGTTCTGAGGCTCACATGGTGACAGTGGTGCATTTTCTACTGGCGACATTGGCGTAACTGGTATCAAACCTTAAAAGTTTGGAAGAATAGTAGACATTTGCCAGAGACGAGTACAACAATAAAGAAGTGTTTAATTTCATAGTTAATGTTATGATATGGAAATTGTTATAGCTTTCTATACAGTTACCGTTTTTAGATGTTGCATTCGAGGTCACTTAAGGTCCTCCGTTAGTGGTAACTATATTGCAGTCCCCATTTCCAGTAACACATGGGTACCCGATCTTAAAATACAGTCATTAAAATCACAGAAAAGTATGTGCGAGCATCCTTGCCGAGTGGTTATGTGTATTAAAAGTTAAGATTAAAGACAAGTGAAGATAAATTAAATAAGGCCTCTATTCACCTGATTGTAGTGCATGTGTGTGTGTGTGTGTGTGTGTGTGTGTGAACAGTAAAGAAAAAGGAAGGAATTAAAATGTCCAAGTACGTGTGACTTTTCATTGTAAGATAAATCTGAGAAACGCAAACACCACTCAATGCAAAAACAGCAAATGACTAATGGCCCTTATAGAAATAAAAATATAATTTTGATCGAAATAAGCCATACACAAGGGGCGTTTTTCAGACGAAAAATCTTCCATACATTGTGTTAAAAAACAATTTCATTACAAAATGAAGTGTTTCATGCAATAAACCCAAGCATTCTATATGCGAAGACTTTGAATTACTTTAATTTCCATAGGTTAGAGTCTTAACATACCTTCAAACCTCCTACCATTGGATCCAGATTGCTTGCCGCACGTACAGTTGACAGATCCATCAATTGGAGTGCAGACTACGTTCTGTGGGTCACATGGTGACTGTGATGCATTTTGTGCTGGCGCCATTGGCGAAGCTGGTATTAAATCTGAAAAGTTTGGAAGAATAACAGAAATTTGCCAGAGGAATATGATAAGCAAATAATCAACGTTGGTGAAGGTGATGGGACAAACTATCACTCAGTAGGTGGAATATGATAAACCAATAAAGCAGTGTCGTTCAATGCCTTGTCAATGTGTGGACTCCATTTATATATAGTTAAAATTGATATTTTTTATTTACACATACACGAACACACACACACAACATAATATATGTAAATGTATATATATACTTATATATATATATATATATATATATATATATATATATATAATACTCTCTCATAATACTCTCTCATATATATAATACTCTCTCACACATATGTACACACATCACATTGTACTGACTTTTCACTTTCATGTTGGTGAAGTACATTATAGGCCGACGTGTATGCCAGATTTTCACACAGAATTCATGCATAACATTAGGCGTTTTCGCTTGTGTATGTCAAATACGCATAATTATGTATACATACAATGAATGCATACATAACCAGCATAATGATCAGTTGATATCCAATGATGTAATATAAAGAAATTTATATACAAGTAGAAAAGTAGTAAAAAAAATTGTATGGTTGTCTACTGTTACCATTTTGAGATGTTGTAGGATTCGAGCTCATTTGAGGTCCTCTGTTGGTGGTTGCAGTAGGAGAGTCGTTTACAGTATTGCAGCCCCCATTTCCAGTATCACATGGGTACTCGGTTCTACTCGTTGGAAGCTGAATTGGCAGAGTTGATCCCGACGTTGTGACGTCTGAAAGAAAAAAAAAACAACAACATCGCCATTAATGCAGCGTTGCCATTTATGGATTTTAACAATTAAGATTCATGAAAATTAATTTCCTGTTTTTTCTCAGAGTTGTATAATGCAACAAATCTCTCTCCATTTTCTCATTGCGATATAATCATAATCCATCTATATTTTTGTCAAAGAAATTGATGAAGTCAGCAATATCGAATGAATCTGTACTACCGTTATATTTTTTTTCTAAAGCTGAAAAAAAAAGCTGAAAGGATATACTGTTAAAGCAATCAGAATAAAAAGGGCTTTAACAAATCTTTATGAGCTTGCAGCACTCAAAATAATAAATCACAATACCCGAGTATACTATCGATGAAATAGGTTTGCACATACGCCGTAATTCAATTCAATTTCAATTTCAATTCATTTGCATATTTCTCGATAAAAATACATCAAATATAACAAAATCAAATGAAGTTCATGATATCAAGCTGAAGACATAATAAAATATTGCAAATATATAAAACATATAGTGGTCGATCTATGAAGTTTGGAATCTGTGAATGAATGCTAAAGAAATATGAAGGAACCTACTTAAAAGCGAGCTTGTTGAGCGTAGGCCCCAGTTGAAATCGAGTTAAAGATTATAGATGGGGAGCACGGGTACAACAATGACCGAAACATAGAGGAAAAAAGGTACAATTATGCAGTTATATAACAAATTCTTCTCTAATGCGGATTTGAGATCGGATAAGCCACATGCTGTAGGCGGATGAACCATTGTCGTTCTGGCAATAATGAGAATATGACTCAATATATAGCAATAGTAATGATTTAGATCTAAATCATAATCATCATTATTCCTTATTCATCGTACCTGTCGTAATACAACCGCCTCTTGCCGGATCACACGGGTACTCGGTCGCAGTTTGAATAGCTGAACTTGACCTCTTACTAGCTTTTGTACCTGTAAAATGAAAAAATCAAATATTTATATCACTGTGTAGAACTGAAAATTTTAGTCACATGCACCGTCATTATTTTCTAATGATTGAAGTCAAATCCATTACACAATTCCTATAAAATAAATATACATCAGGTCAGATCAACCCTTTACACCCCTGGCGTGTAGGGCAAATATGTATATGATATATTGTATATATGAATGTATAATTTGTGTATTTACATTTTACATGCAAGCATGAACGTAGTAATTTGAATATGATGATTTTCCTTAAAACTTGCTTTGAATTAGATGCGATACTGTGAAATGCAATATTAAGTAGACAAGTAGTTAACTTAACAATTCTTCTGTGATAAAACTCGTGCAGTTTGTAGATGTGCCGTTTTTACTCGGTTCGGGTCCTCCATTAGACGCAAAATTAGGAGAGCTTGTAATACTTTGGCAGTCACCATTCCCTGTATCACTTGGTACTCGATTTTACTTCTTGTGAGCTGAACTAGCGGTTCTGATCCCCAACTCATGATGTCATAAAGGAAAAAAAAAAGAAAATACTCATTAATGATCACGGACACACACACACACAAAATACACTCGAGCAATGTTACCAATATGTATTGTGAATATCACAATACGTTAAGATTTATAGAAATTGATTAACTGTCTTATCAAAGAGGTTTATTATGCAACATCAATCTGTTGATTTTCTCGTTGCGATCATATAATCCATTTATACATTATAAACAGAAACTGATGAAGTCAGCGATAATAAATAAATAAGTGTATTATACCATCATCAATAGTTGTTCCTATCAATGTTGTTGTTCAATTAACATCAATTTTCATTTTTCCTATACTTTATAATGCACTTACACAATGTATATCATTGCATCCGTACAGTGCATATTAGTGTATGAGTGTGTGTGTGTGTGTGTGTCTGTCTGTGTGTTTATGTTGTCACAAATGTACACACTAGTTGTTATGTACATGTATGATGTTGTGACTGTATGCATGGTTGTTTTAATGTGTATGTACACAGGTTGACCAGATTAAGGGAGAACATTCTATCTGGTATAGATTATAGTACATACAGGCTGACCAGATCAGTGGAGAATTTTCTAGGTGGTATACAATGTAACTACACTACATGCATGTGACAGGAAATATATAGCTCACTCAATCTAGAATGATTTCACCCATTCCAGAATGTTCTGGGAAGTGCTTACATATTTGGCTGAGTGAGGCACTGTCCCTGTAGCCCAATGTGATTGGTAGTTATTTTTGGCAATGATGTTATGCACATAGTTAGGCAGTGAGTAATGCAGGATTCCTGGAACTTGGACTTGCTAGTATGTTCAAGTGTGTGGCCCCAGGTTGGAGAAAATTACAGAATGTACTAAAAAGGGGTGGATAGATATAAAAGCCGGAGAAATTCTGCAGTAGGCAGAGTACCCAACACCTCTGCTCTGATAGTTACGTCACTTCTGGCTCGGAAGCGACTTATTATAGTCAGTCCTGTGTTACCTGCTGACCTGTTATGTTTGTGGAGATAAGGCCTGGGAGACATTTTGCCTGCAGAGAATTAATTTGCCTACATTGGACATAGACTCCATATTTTTCTGTCAACGGACATTGCTACGGCAAAGATGTGACGGGCTGGATTCCTAGCTGGACAATATTAAGTGAATCATCATTCAACGCATCAACTGGACGTGGTCGTCCTAACGTTTGGATTCTGCACGTTTCGCCGTGGACATATATCGTGGATTTTACTGCGGGTCTATACCGTGGAATTTACCCGGATCTATACGGTGGACTATCGTAACCTGCGCCTCTGGAGTTACGTCGGAGGAATCATTCATCGGCGCGTCAAGGATCATTCGTCTGTGCATCGAACATCGTATATGGACATTTTCAAAGGATTACTTAATACGTGGAAGTGATTCCACTACCGATTCATAATTGTTTCTATTGATCACTATTATACTGATGTGAAAACTGATTACGAGTCTGTACCCTCAATATCACTGTTAATAAACCGCCTGAACATTAGTTGATGGTTTCTTTTGTGCGATCATTCTCAGAGTGATTTTGGTCGTAACAATGTGTAAATATCTATATGTGTAAACATTTATACATAAATCATATACATGCATACGCATAATTTATTTCATGTGTCATGTTAAAGATGGGTATAGCCGTTCTTTGCTATCCAATAGATCGTACCTGTCGAAATACAGCCGCCGCTTGCCGGATCACATGGATTCTCGGTTGCAGTTTGCACAGTTGAAATGGACGTTTTGTTTCTTCTCATACCTTTAATGTTAAACAGTAGGAAAAAAATATGATATCAATAAAACTGAAAAGTAAGACACACGCCATAAACTATACCGGTGACTAAAAGTCAAATGCATTGCACCAGTTTGAAAAATTGTAGCCAGGTAGCCCGATATGCCTATATTACTACCACTACTACTACTACTACTACTACTTCTACAATTACTATAGCTAACCACACTACAACTACTAATACTGATGATGATGATGATGATGATGATGATGATGATAATAATAATAGCATTAACAATAATAATAATGATAATGATAATAATTATGATAATGATAATAATAATAATAATAATAATAATAATAATAATGAAAGTATTACAATTCATAATCTGAATGTCATTCTTTTCCTCAGACGTACTTTGAATTAAGATGTAATAGTATAGAATCGATATCACGTCGAAAAGTATTAACGAAAGAAAAAAATATCTAGTGATATAGTCACACAAATTGTAATAAATTTACCATTTCTACTCAGGTCAGGTTCGCCTTTAGGTACAAAATCAGGTGAGCTCTTTACGCCATTGCAGCCTCCGTCCTCTATATCACACGGGTACTCAGTTGTTGTGCCGTGAATTGGCGTACTTCGTCCAGAACTGGTAACAACTCCCCCCCCCCCCCCCCCCAAACAAAAACACAAAAAAAATGATCGAAGAAACGTATACTTTCGAATAGCAGAACTATGTTTAAGAGAAAAATTTAAGAATGATAGAGTTCAGTAACAATTGCTCTAATATAAAGCTGTTTATTTGTCACCCTGTATGAAGGTTCACATAGTGAACCGTATTATCTATATTGATCTTTAAGATATTAAGAAGTGAATGAAGAAAGTAATGTTTGTGCCACTACTTATTTGATCTTTCGATTCCGTCATTTGACAAGAAAAGTGCGAAAAATTTTGTTAATAATTAACCGTCAAAGCAATCAAGAAATGAACAAGTCTTTAATGAAACAGGGTGTATTTCTACTGATCGTGTGAAATATGTTACAAGAATATACCATCATTTTGACGTTTGTATTATTGTTCGGAAATGAAAAAACAAAAACAAAACATGAATGAATGAATGAATGAATGAATGAATGAATGAATGAATGAATGAATGGATGAATGAATAGGTAGGTCTACAGCATAAGCATCATGCCCGTGTAGCAGTTAGAATATCAATCACATTACTTGAACACAGTTTCAATGGAGAATGATTGTTAAAAAATCTAATGTAATTACATTATCCGTTAAAAAAAAAATGCATCATAGGTTTATGTATGTTTACATAAATGCGCATACTTAAAGTGTGATGGTTAAGATTAATATTATCATTCTCTCTGTCTTTGTTGCATCTGCAATTGATTGTACCTGTCGTAATACAACCTCCGTTTGCTGGATTACACGCTGGATCGTCGGCTGTAGTTTGCATAGTTGGACTGGGCATGATAGCTGTAGTGCTTTCAATGTCTTGCAGAATGAGAATAAGAATGAACAGTTCAGTATAGTGCCATTATTGATTAACAATGACTCAAAGTCAGAAACATTACACTATTCAAATTATATATGCTTGTTTGTTTGTTTGTTTGTTTGGGTTTTTCTGCGCTCAGTATAATTATTCCCCTTTTAGCTCTGGAATCGGTGTTAACCCTGTCTGGGCCAGGGACAAAGTGTACGACAATTTTGGCGGTTTTTTTTTTTTGTTTTTGTTTTTTTTTTGTTTTGTTTTTTGCTACTCCGTAGGCCGTACTCGAAACACAGGGTCAATAGAATTGTCGCTGTCACATTTCTCATTATCCTAACTATGTTATTGGTATAGACGAGAAGAAAGCGGGTATATAGTTATCTTCTTTGGAACGATCATCAGTTCTCAGAAATAAACTGGAAAGAGAGATATGCCCAAAATTAATTTCTGAAATACATCGTTTATGTATACATAGGATGGAGATCATAACTGTTAGATACAACAGGCATTAAGTACCGATATTCACACAAAAAAAAAATAAAGAAATGTAATAAAAGCAAGATAATTACTATTTATTCTTTTCTTCTACCATCGCAAGCAACACTGAAGTACAAGTTGGCGACGTTCTTGTACAATTGTATGCACCTAAATATCATACGATCATTGCATAAATCTTGATGTATAAGCTCAAAAATTTGTTTCTTGATAAGTATACCAATAAACAATTTTATGGTAATTAAAGGGTGTTTACAGTTCTGGTCGAGGTGTAGATTTAGCTTTTAATGTTTTGCGAGATATTCAGAAACCACTCTATGAGATGTCAAAGAGCATGCAATTCCAGGGGATATCAAAGTTTATTTGATGAAAATCGGTTTTGAAATGGATGAGATATCCAAAAAACAAGGTGAAACAAAGAGGTTCTAATAAAGTTGTGGCATGTCGCCTTTTATCATTAGCACTTTTTTGGATATCTCAGCCATTTGAAAACCAATTTTCATCAAATAAACGTTGAATCCTTCTTAAAATTATATGCTCTTTCATATTTCATAAGAGGCTTTCATTATCTCACTTAGAAATGTTCAAAACATGAATCCCTACCTCAACCAGTACTGTACAGTCCCTTTAAATGTATGTACATCTTAACCAATGTTTTCTAGAAGTACTTTTATTAGGTATACTCGGAAGGTTATCTTCTGTTTCATTCATTATTCTAGTGGTATATAATGCACACTGTAAACTCTCTGTATATAAACCTGTACTTTGTAACATTAAATGACTTATTGTATATCCATAGCACGGTTTATTTCCTGTGCCCTTGTAAATAATGTATATATGGTGTTTTCGTTATTCCACTTCGCCTGATCTTTGATATTATTTTGTCTAATACCTGTAGGGGGACTACATTTAACAAGCAGTGCCCCTCCACATTTGTACATGTTGTAATTTCATCTATAAATATGTATTCTGTATAGTCATGATATACTGTCCAATATGTGTTATACCCTGTATATTTATGCGATAATGTCCACTATGTGGAATATGAATAAATTTCATTTAATTTCATTTCATCTTTCCTTGATGACGTCACATGGGTATTCCCCTTGCTACGCTGCATAACTGTTATTGGATCTTAGGTCAGAATACATGTAGTTTATCTCTGAGTGGCAATCATGAAGACGTCACAACGTGTTTTGATAAAAATGCCAACAATATTCATCCACATCTATGTGTTTCTATTCAATATGATCAGGGTTGGTATTATTTCTTTAAATAACGATCGATTGCTTTTCAGGTTTGTTCCTTTTGTGTGTGTGTTTTTGGGTTCTTTTTTTCACTTCTAGCACTTCTGGTTACACACAGTTTAGTATCGCGTATTAGTTAATATGGCGTCATCCCACAAGACCGACTCCTAACGAATACAGCCAAAGAGTTCAGAATTGAAAACAGCTCCATGAATAATACAGCCCATTATCCGAGTTCGACAAAAGCCCGTGATTTTGACACTACGTAAAAACAGCCCACGAGTTCGACAGATATGTGTCGGTCTCGTGGGACTTGTTAGCTTATAGTGTCGAACTCATAGGATGTATGACTCGTGAGCTGTATGACTTGTGAGCTGTGTGACTCGTGGACTGTGTGACTCGTGGGAGTCGTTCTCGTGACGTTCAACCGTTGATATCATATAGGACATCAATATCTTACCATTTTTCTGACAGGTGTAATTATATTTTTCATCAATGCAGATTGAGTCGGCGGGGCAAGGAGACGAACTGCAATATGCCACTACATGGAAAAAAAACACAGACATAGATTTTATGTACCTATCTATTTATATATATCTATATCTATATGTATATCTATATTATATATATATAATTTTTGTGCAACATATATTTCATTTAAAGTTCAATTGTAATTTCTGATGTGGATGTTAAGTATTATACGAGAGTTCAATGTGTTCTATTTAATTTGGAGGTATTTATATGTCATTGCAAATGTTTGCAATGTATTTTAGCCTCCGGGCTACGAGTTTGCGAGTTTACCAAATTATCCATTCTATATAATAATAAAACAGTCATGACAGCTTTAACATGTTTTCAATTTTTCATAAATCACTCAAAGATTCTGGGCAATAACTCCATTAATTTAAACTGTTGCATGCAGTAATTGGTTGCCTAAACAGTCTCCGCTTTTGAATAGTGACTGGCAACTTGACTTGAATACAAAATTAAAGTAAATACTGCAATACTGTATAACGACATTGTTATATCATACATGCAGCGAAGGGTATAAAAGCGTAGCCGTAGCTATTAATGATATCATGTCATGTTTGTTCATGAGGGCAAGAAAATATATACGACTACACGGTAATCATCGGCTATATAGTAGAGTGAACCTACTTCGAAATTGAGATAAGAACTCATACTCAGATACACACATACATACACACACACACACCTGGAGTTGTTGAAAACAATTTCAAGTCATTGATGTCGTTGCTGAGTGGGTACGTCGTATCTCCGGCACCCTTGAGCTCCGTTACGAGGGCGTAATCAGTCTTGTCGGTCAGGCTCACTGCGCCCAATCCACCGAGACTCGGGTCTAAGAAGTAAAGGACGCCCTCGTGCACCACAATGCTTGAAGGTCTAACCATGATTTCAGACATGTCGTCAATGACGACACGCCGGTCACTGCCGTCTGTTAAACACGTCTCAAGAAGGGGTGGAACGCTGCCCCCGACTGGACCCATGTTTACCCAGTATAAGCGCTCATCTGTGTAATAATGGGAAGTGCATCCTCAGTTTATTTATTCTATATTGAGGTTTTTAAGTGAAATAAAGTCTGTAGTACCGAAGGTACGTCACGACGTAAGTTGCACACTAACGATCCTTTGAAATTGTGAACCGTCTTTCGTTTTCGGATTCACTAACCTTCAGAAAAAAAAAAAAAATCATTTTCAGGTTGAGGAACATTATTTTTCGCATGTAAGAAGACTTTGGAATAACGAACTGTAACCCCCGTCAGGTATATTACAAAGTCCACCCCTTTAGCCATTTGTCGGGAAGGGTGGGGAGGTGAACATTGCAGGTATGAGGTATGAGGTATGGAGGTATATAATTTATGAGGTGAATAAAAATTGTCTAAGATATATGTAAACTGAACATAAACGAGTGCTAACATGATTGATCGAACGAATTTGGCAACATTTACTGCTGTAATTTGTTAGAGTTGCTGTTGGACGTTTATCTCACTGTTTTTTTCTTTTTTTCAATTGCACATCAGTACGTATACTTACTCTTTGGTGTCTTACTAATCTTTTCACATTGTAAAAATTAGGGAAATATTGCACAAACAAGGGAGTACGAAAACGGCAAGTACAGCAAAATATACATGATATGGACTAAAAAAAAATTAAGTTAAACTTACAACTCCAATTTATCATTAATGAGTGCAAAGTGTTACTTCATCATTTGTGTTTTTACTGTTGATTTCTCTCTCTCTCTCTTTTTTTTTTTTTTTTTTTGGGGGGGGGGGTGTCACGATAAACTTTCAAAGCGCAATTTGCACAGACTATACAAACATATCGGATGCTAATATGACACTTAGTAAACATGTGTATATGCCGGAAAAATATGACGAAACCAGTATGCTGATTCTATATTTTTTTATACACACCTGTTCTGTCGTAGTAAAGTGTAGTGACATTCGTGACAGAATTTCCCACTATGACTTCTTTCCGACTATATTCCTTTATTCCCCTCATTATTCGGTTAGTTTCGGACCACCACGCATACCTGTCCGTTAAGAACAAGAACAAGAACCAAAGATGCAAATCAGGAAAGAAACAAATGAACAACTAATAACTGCGACGACACAAACACAAACTAAATTCGTTATAGTATATATATATATATATATATATATATATATATATATATAATTAATTTCTTCACTAGCAGATCGAAGTAGTCGACTTCATGTGTTTTCTTTTATGATAGGATTAAGATATATTTTCGGTGGCTGATAGTCTATTTTTAATAATCTCCAATGATAATGATATATAATTATTCAAAAAATTTAGTTTTGTTTTTCTCATAATCGTGTCCTTTTCAATGTGTAATAACTCTGTCTAAACATGCAGGCTATACCACTATCGTCGTCTAAGCTATTTAGTTTTCTTATTTTAAATTCTTCTGAGAAATCAAGTGGCTATCGACAGAGGCATGTTCCACATATTGTTATTCAGGTAACTGTCCCCCTAAACATCATGAAAGCGCTGTTGGTCTCGAGGATACTAATCTTTGTCAGCAGACACATAATTCAAGGTTCGATCCATACCAGGCGCATTCGCCCTTTTTTCAATTCAATTCAATTCAAAGTTTATTTCATTTTCGACAAAACATAGAAGTTACACTTCTTTTGACAACAGAGAATAAGGTATAAACAGAACATTATGTATCGAAGAAAATGTAAAACAATTGAAGAGGACCTTATAGTAATTATATATTGTATTAAAAAAAGAACAGAAGTGATCAAAATAAAGTACATGACATGGTATAACTTTGCTTAAAGTGCGAAAAATGGAGAGACCCACTAAAAAGACAGAGCTTGTAGATTGTGGGCCCCTCTGGAATAATAACATCAATGGAAAGATTAATTGAAGCATCATAAATACAAAAGGAGAAAAAAAAGAAGAAGTCTGGAAGCCCACTGACAATTAGATTCACAGATAAATACACTTACTATCATAGACGTGAACAACATGGAACAAGACTAGACAACAAAACAACTGCTGGAGAAAAGGCTGTACGGGACAAAACGGGATGGACAAGACTTACAGACGCGAACAAACATGAAACAAGACTAGACAACAAAACAACTACTGAAGAAAAGGCTGTACGGGACAAAACGGAATGGAAACGATTAACAAATAGAAGACAAAATAGAAAACGAAAATGCACAACAGAGAAACAGCGATCTTCGACAGAAGCGTGTCAAGAGAAACAGCCTTAGAAGGAAAGAGGGGAATGACACCAAAATAAACATGTAGGACCATGGACTAAGCATAAGCATCTATGCCATAGTAGAAGACAGGCGAATCTTGCATTGGGAAAACTGAACAATCCGTGAAAAAAAAAATGATAATGATTTTAAAGCAATGGTGTAACCTTTGGTGGATGAGAAGACTACTGAAATTCTTAATGACTTATGAATTCACTATAACGAAAATATTCTCTTTTATATGGCGGTGCAAGTTGTAAGAGAATTTTGTACCATAGCCTTTAGAAATGATAATTTTGGGACCCGAATATTTGCATCGTTATAACTAAATTACATTATAACTCTGTTCGTTGAAATGGGAGTGCACTGTCTTCAGGTTTTATTTTTCTTCTTCTTCTTCTAAAAAAAAGCAGCAAACAACCCACTATGTCCATCAAAGTGGTAGCCGTTAGTTCTCGATAATTAATTTCGCATTCACTTTGCTTACCATGAGTATACTGCTATTATACTTTTATTATTGCGTCATTTTGTCTCTTTACCCTGTCGAGCCATTAACGTGGAGTCCGTAAGAAATGCTTTTCACAGTCCACTCCCTCGTTCTTGTTGATCCGTCAAAGTTCATTGTATTTATTCTCAAACCAGCCACACCTATCCAGAAGATCTTTCGGGAGTACAGATTTGTTGTCATTGTAGAAGGCGCTGAGATGTTGGGACAAAAACGATAAATCAACTGAAACGTAAAGACAAACACTCACACCTAATATACAAATGTATGATATATACATATACATTAAACATACACACTATCAGAGTAACAAACATTATACTCTCATATACAACGTGACGTACAGAAATATGCATTTCTATGTGTGATATAGTCTTTTGACATGCACGTACTTTTTATCTTCTTTTCTACAGAAGAAAAGAAAAAAAAACAGCTGCACAAAGCAACGAAAGCTGCGATGAAAAGGATATGTAATGAATGATTACATGTTTGAGGTCGTGATATCATTTCAACTCGGTATGCGCTATGCAACGATGTTTCATTGGAGGAAAAAAAAAAAACATTAGAAAAGCGTCCTGATATAAAGAAAAAGGTGCAGTACATTGTAACATTTGTTTATCTTTAAAAGAAGAAAATCTGTATCACGAAGTAAGCAGTTGTAATATGAGGAAGTTAGTTCAAAGACAGATTCCTGAAGAGAAAATTCTGACCTTTAAAGCGAATTGTACATGTCAAATACATATGTTCCACAACCAACAAAGAAATACCGGGAAATCTAATTTGATATTGTTACACTTTTTTAGACGATTGGCTACCAAAAATGTAGTGGTGTGAATCGTGCTGTATCCATCGTGCACACGTTTCCCCGTGAATGAAAAACTTTTATTGAAGTAGGTAATAGATTTGTCAAAGAGGGCTGAAAACCCTACTTTTTTTTCACCGATGACTTTATAGATGCATATTTTCAGGCCTCTTAGAAAACTCCCACATTTCAATTATGTGTGAATATATGTATGATTTAACTTTATGTTCACTATATGACAATAATACAGTGTGTTTTCCAATGATTTTTTATTTCTTTTTTTTTAAACAATATGAGTATCTGTTTGATGTGATATGTAATGAAATTTGTTTTTTCTTTGATATGCTGTTTAAATGTTTCCGTAATGAATGTGTGACAAGACCAAATTTTCATGCAATGTTTTCGAAAATAACTTTGACAAAATATAGAAATGACATGAAATACAGTTATGTAATAGTATATTATACATTTTTAGATATTTATAATTGCAATTCAATATAAAGATTGGAACAACTTGATTGTCAGATTTGGCCATCAAAATTGTTTGTTTTGGTTTGGTTTGTGAACCGAGATGAAAGAATTTCTCTTCGTTAAATTTTCTCCTTATTTTCTGCATTTGGGACGGGAAATTGAAGACATATCAAGTCCTGTTTCCAGCTTTTATGATAAATATATGTTTATACATACACACACACACACACACATACACACACATATTTCAGTATCTGAATATAAGAACGACCCAAGTCCATGGAAGACCATTTCAAGTAAACTTTAAAAAAAAAAACTTCATATCTTTTTTATTTGTCCAATAATATTCTATTTAACTGTGATGGGAAGGCAACATTGTATATACAAATTAGAACATTATTATGACAATTAACATTTACATTAATAAATTGTGGAGAGGCCATTTTGTGTGATGGACTTGGGTCGTTCTTTGAATCATATGGACTTGGGTCGTTCTTTATTCTGCTATAGAGATGAGAGAAGGACGAGAGAGGGCGCTATAATATGAATGTAAGAATGACCCAAGTCCTTCATTCTTACATTCATATAAGATTTAGCTCATTTATTTCAGGCACTTCCGGGGGTAATTAGGATTTATCATTTATACACAAGATGAGTCCATGCATAAGCTACAATTTCCCATGTCAAACTGAATTTGGCCAAAATTTGGACTTGGGTCATTCTTATATTCAGGTCTTCATTTGTTTTCTCTCTATATATATACACTGCAAAAAGTCCGGTGTTAAAGGGATGGTAAAGTATTGGTGGAGATGAGAATTGGGCTTTGAACTTTTTGCGAGATACCAAGAAAACACTTATGATACAGTACAGAGCACACCATTTTAAGAGGAATTCAAAGTTTATTTGATGAAAATCGGGTTTGGAATGACTGAAACATCCAAACACAAAGTAAAACAAAGCGATCGTAATAAAGTGTGGGTCCCACACTTTATTAGAATCGCTCTTTTTTGGATATCTCGGTCATTTCAAAACCAATTTTCATCAAATAAACGTTGAATTCCTCATAGATTTACATGCTCTTTCATATTTCATGCGAGGTTTCTCATTATCTCACCAAAAAGTGTTAGAAACCTGAAATTAGGTCTCAACCAATACTATACGATTCCTTTAAATAGTGAACACCGAGCTGGTGTTAAATTTTCGGTGCTCATTTCTGGTGTTAAATTAACACCTCCGGGTGTCATTTCCGAATTTTAAACTGTTTTTTGAATAGTTTCTTAGTAACTGCACTTCTTGTTGATTTTTGATTTAAACAAGACGATCAAGAATTTTACATCAAAATACTAGATTTTTGAAAAAATGTGAAAATAAATTTACACCACAGTAACACCAGCTGGTGTGGTCTCTTATTGAAGCTGGACGGGTGTTAAACCATTGATATTAACACCAACAAATATCAAATCAACACCATGTGGTGTCATTTTTGAATTAACACCAGTACAGTGTCAAAATAACACCAGGTACAGTGTCAAATCAACACCACGAAGTGTCAGGTGAACACTTTTCAACACCATCACAGTGCATTTTCAACACCTGTGGGTGTGGTCCTTTATTGAAGTTTGATCGGTGTTAGAGTTAACACCCGTGGTGTTAAATCTAACACCGATGATTTTACAGTGTACATTATATTTATATATGTCGACAGTGTACAAATTTACATTGTAATCACCCTCTAAACTTTCATTCCTAATATGAATGTTTTGAATTTATATCAATTGAATAAGTTAACCAGTATCAATAAGAAGAATCTTCAAAGATATTTGTGTTAAAATGATTATATTTCACATTGTGGTATGCACGCGTTTTTCTCCGAATTGGTTCATCAGTATCACAAGAATCATCAAAACGTAGCTTTTGTCTGTGTTTTTATAATATTTTCATCTGTTTTATGTTGTTACTGTAAAACAATGTTGCTTCGCCTCATTATTTTTGTTGGGAAATTAATCTTCTGTGACAAGAACACTGGTCTTTTGTCGTTTCCTTGTTTCGTTCATCATTATATCATATCTGCCTTCTGTTTGTTCTGTACAAAATGTTATGTTATATATTATTGAAATGAAACAAAATAAAGTTCAAGTTCACACACACATACACATAAATACACATATGAATATATACGCTACATATTTGTATATATCATATACATTTACAGTGGCGGATCCAGAGGGGGGCGCAACAGGCGCACGCCCCCCCCTTTATTTTTCGTTTAAAAAACAATAGAAATAAAAAGAAAAACAATGAAATGAAACCCGGAAGTGGCACCAGAAATATCAGTCACGCCCCCCCCCCCTTTACAGAATTCCTGGATCCGCCCCTGATTTATATAACGTTCTTATTTTATGTGTGTGTGTGTGTGCATGAGTGTCTGTTTTATTCGTTGATCCAAAAGTGATAAAAATATGCAACTATATACTCACATATGCTGCGAGTCATCACATACCGTGCTGGGGACCCACTGATCCCAGCAGCGAACAGGCGCTTATTCCCGATTTGGTTCCACACCACAATTTCATCTACAGGGTCAAAGGTCATGACGCCCGGCTCGCCGATACCGCGAATGGGGAGTGGAGAGAAGGCAAGCTCGGTGAATCGAACTCCGTGCTGGCTCAGTGTAGTAGTGTAAATTTCTTCGTTGCCGCGATCTACTATAAACAGTCTATCCGACCCAGTCAAGGCTGAAAGAAAATACAGTGCACTGATATTATACTCAAAATAGATATATACATGATCTTGGGACCGCCATTATCATCCACTGGATACAGAAATTGTATTATCTATGTTTGTATCATGGTATATTAAGATCTTTATCATCGTTCTCTCCTAGTATTTTGTATAATCATTTACTGGATATTTGTAATCTTTGTCTCTGGGATGTCGCCTAACGAAAATTCAAACGTGATATAGAATAATAATAATATTCTATGTGTCGTTGGTAGCATTGAGTACACAAACGTCAGTGGCAAATTCACACGCGACAGCAAAGACATTATAACCTTTCGATTATAGTCATGGGAATAAATCTTATATGCCGCTACTAGTAGATTAACACGTCACTTACCGTTCTTCATTTGGACTAAAAGCATCAACAGAATCGATGCCGAATATTTTTGTACACCCATGGTCATGCACGCCCAGACGTCATCACACTGATACGGCGAGATACTTGTTAAACAATTAATAAGAACGCCATGTATAGGAAATGATACCATAAACTCAAGTAGTCTCCTCATCCAGCGGTTCCAACACCAAAACCTGAAAATAATAATAATAATAATAATAATAATAATAATAATAATAATAATAATAATAATAATAATAATGATAATAATAATAATAATAATAATAATAATAATAATAATAATAATAATAATAATAACAACAACAACTTTTGCATCGATTGAAACTTTCACTGATGTCTTCTACTAATGTTGCTGCTTTCATACACTCAATCCACATTTCTCTTTTGGTTTTGATTTCCTTTAAGCATGAAATGGATGGGACTTCATGAAAGGTCTATCAGGGGTGTTTCATAAAGCTGTTCTTAGAGTTACGAACGACTTAAGAACAACTGGAACACGATCTGTGATGTGTTATACTTATCAGAATTTCGATAATTCAGCACAAGATCTGATAACCAGTCGTTCTTAAAGCTGTGTTTAGCCTAAGTACAGCTTTATATACCCCCTCCCACCCCCGTCACACAACTCTCTTGGCAGAAATTGATGAGTGATCAGATGGGTGCAGTGAAGCTGCAGATGTGGGGTGATTAGTACAGTTGAATAAAGAGAAAATACAGATTGAAAAAAATAACGATCATTAGCCAACAAATTTAGTTATCTTAATTTAATGAGTGGGGAGCATATAATTGTATCATAATACCGCGTAAGTGTAGCTTTTAACGAATAAACAGTTGAACAAGACTTTATATACTGTCCAGAAGAATATTCCATAATGCCCCACCCCGAAGGTCGGATAGATTACTTTGTGAGTCACCAATAATTAATAAGAATTCGAAAGATGGAAATTTCTACATATTCAAGTAGGGTACGAATGGACAGAAGTGTTAAACCTAAACACGTGTAAAGATGATGAAAGTTGATCATGAGTATACACTTTAACATGATGACACCTATTCTTGAATGATATTCAAATCAGAAATCTTTATTGTTTTAAGCTCGTGAAATAAAGAACCATTATGAGCTAAGAAATGCGATCCAGTACATATGCGTATACCTTTCTTTTGTAATTTAAAGATAGAATTTATTTTGGAAGAGCTACAATTTGCCCATGTGCTCTGATTGCAATAACTGATATATGAGAGAATTAAGGAATTGTATGGTAAAAATAAAGTTGAATGAGGAAGGAAAAAAAATCATCTTTGAAATGACCTCAACATTTTTTGTTTGTTTGTTTGTTTTGCTCTTTGGGCGGGAAAATGTTATAGTGTGTTGTTTGAGCTTTTCAAAAAGCACTTTCCTTGAGATCAGAGAGTTTTATTTCAGTTTTCATTTACTAGAATGTGTGGTGAACCCTGTGTTTAGAAAACTGCCTTTAACATTTGAGACATAAACAACCCCGTCTGTCCAGGAATCACAGGGGCCTACATGTTACAGAGCTTTCGGATAGTAATGCATGCAATCGCATCATCTCCAGAAAAACAAAAACAAAAAAAAAAACAAAAAAAACCCACACACACACAACTCAAACACAACAAAACACAGCCCTTGATTCTATGGAACTGACCAGTGAATATTTAGACGAAGCAAAGCCGAAAAGCAACAAAACAAACAAACAAACAAACAAACAAAAACATGTCACACTTACATAAGATATTGATGACAAGTCACTGTGGCGGTAACTATTTCCAAAAGAAAGCATGCAAGCACTATATGTCCCAATCAAGAAGGTGTCTTAACAAAATGAAAATGAGTTTACACGCGTCGCCTAATATAAAGAGAACCTAACATCTCTATCTTTTTTGACACATGACTGAAAAGTGATATACAAGAAAGCAGCAATATATACCCGCATCACAAACACCGTAACAGAAGATTATTTCAAGCACTGGATTTCACGGGTGTGACGCAACGGGCATTATTATAGATGCGGGCATCGGAATCAGTGTTGACGTACTTCAGATTAAACAAAAGAAAACGAAACAAAATAAATAACATTTTTGGAGGGGTTATCAAGCGTGTGAGGTCTCAAAAAGGTTATTTGCTTCTCTTTTTCATTAAGGTGACTCTTGATTGCAATCCTAATGTGAATAAAAGATGATCTTGTAACTTGAACAGCCTCCAAAGGGTGGATACAAAGTGGTATGAATAAATGAGAGTAAAATATCATAGCATTTTGACGTTTGGAGGATTAAAATATACCTCTTTTTTTTTTCTTTTCTTTTTGGATCCTCGTCAGGCTATTTGAAACTTCCTTTCGTACCATCGTGATTTGCTAAGATCTGCTCTGTTTAATTTTGAACTGACGGTATGAGAAGCTTGGGATTCGTCAATCAGGGGCGATGCTGACCCTTATGTCAAACAATAATTGACCTTGCAAGTGTCAATTTCACCATTGGCGCATCAAATTAGAATACCTGATACGTCCTTGAGGGTATAGGTGTCGTCTGCGTAACTCTAGTCATTCTTGGTCGTTTACTTCTCTTATTCATCCCATACACCATAAAAACATTAACTTGCAATTCCGTACATATTGTCACGTCTTTGCACTTACAAGAAAATAACAAGAACAGGCCCTGCTGACCAGCAAGATTTCACGCGAAGGTGTTTTGTGTGTATGTGTGTGTGTGTGTGTGTGTGAAAAAGTGATTGAGTAGCACACATTTCTTAGTCGGTGTGTGAGTGATAAGGCACATTCGGATTGGCTTGATTAGGCTGATCAAAATAGCTTTTTCTGAGAATTATGCAGACTTTTATGTCATTTCTCTTATAAAAACAGGGTATGATTTGGTAAAAAGAATCAAATAATTATATCGTACTGTATGTTTGAAAAATGATTTAGCAGCACAAGAAAGAAGAATACAGCTGCTTTCTTTCTTTTTTTTTTTTGGTGGACGTATTAATTTTATTGTTAATATGGATTTCACATTGAATGAAACTCAAATAAAAGAATATTATTTAAAAAAAAGTGTGTGTGTGTGTGCGTGCGTGCCTGTGTGTGGTTGTGTGTGTGTTTACCACTTATGTGATGTAACATGAATAGATCCGGTCACATATTTTGCCCCAGTGCTAACTTTCCAGTTGGTTATCATTCGTCAACATACCCACATCACGTTGGTCAATTGCGCTTCTATTAGAAGCGCGATCTATGTCATTTTTCCCGGGAAAAGAGTTCAACGTAAAAATAACTGTCATGCGATATCCAATCCCTCCATACAACGGCAAGAAGAGCAGTGCACTGTAGTCTATTTCGTCAGAAGGGAAGTACAAGTCCCAAAGAGACTCTCCGAAGGGCTCACACGGTTGTTAATTCTTCATTGAGACGTAGAGCATTCAGACGTTTAGATGGCTTTCCGTGGTAGCATTATTACATGGATACAGAAATTTCTTAGTAATCAGATAATTTAAGTTATATATACTTTGATATACCTGCATATATCAGGTCATGGTCTACTGCGAGATAGCGTTAATAGCCCAACATTACTCATTCTTATGTTGAGTGATCTGAGTGATGAGGTAACGTGCCATGCTACGCTGATGTTGTATTAATATCGGTTTGCCATTAGAGACAATTTAATTTATGTCTGAATGGCATCACGCTCTGGGCATGTCTTTATCGACTTAAATATATATATATATATATATATATATATATATATATACATATATATATATATATATATATATGTATGTATTGTTGTCCAACTTGTAGCACTCAACAGGTGATTAGCCTTTTAGATGAGCCCTTAGTATAGTTTAAAAAAAAGAAGAGGTAAATATCTTGCTACGTGGTTTCATTATAAGTAAAATCTGAAGAAAAAAAGAAGTTTTGGATTATTAAGAAAGGGAAAAAAGTAAGAATATTTCATTTCCCCTTGAGGGAGGGGGTTCATGGGCACTGATTGGGGAGCCGACACAGCAACATTTTTGTAGTTTAAAAACTACTTATCCGATCTATTTTGGATTATGAATGTAATATTTATGATTCAGCCCCCGAATATTTGAAAGATAGATTACAATCATTTCAGAATATTTGAAGATAATTACTAAAGCTGCCATATCTGCCTCAATCGAGGAACTCCAGATAGAGCGTGGGGAGATGCTCCTAGACTTATACTTCATACTACACAAAGCCAATATCTCAACGATTCATTTTAATTTCCCATTAAATCACTTATATGGCTACCATTCTGACAATATCACTGGAAACCTGAAAGACAACCAGTTGCTATGAGATTCACTATCTCAGAGAAGGGCATTTAAAAGTTGGACAGTTGTATCAGCGGTATCCTCTATTGGCATCTGGCTGTGCCACAATCATATTTCTTACTATGTCAAGGACAGAATAGCCAATAAAAAAGACGTCATTCGTAAGTACATAAACATAGGGGAATGATGAAGTGTATACATCGCTAATGAGAGGGAGAATTCTTTGTTGATTCGTTCAAATGGTTCTTCACAACGAGAAAACATTATATCTTCTTCCGCCTTTTATATGTCAGAATTCATATGGTACAAAGGCTTTCTGTATCCTTCCTGTCCTCATGTAGATCGGAACTCATAGAGATCAATTCTAATGGTCTTGGAATAATAGTAATAAAAAAGAATAAATAAACCATGTACAATCGCCTGTCCTCATATATTTACCGATACATTATCAGCCTTACAGGCAATAGAACATCGAGACTCTTCTCCGGTTATCTTTGAAATCCTTTAATGTAAGATCACACGGTGTGTACCAAAGAGAGTGATCTAATTGTTCTTACGGCGGGTTCCTTCCCATTGTGCAAATTCAGGAAACGAGACAGCGGGTTCCTTCCCATTGTGGAAATTCAGGAAACGAGACAGCCGATAGTCTTGCCAAATATTGACTCACACACCAACAAGTTTAGTTCTTTTTTTCCACATCAACAAATTTATTTACATTTTAAAAGCCCTTGCATATTACGCAGTTACATCATCGCCCTGACGACATTTTACAATGTAATATTTGGTGCATGAGATGGAAAAAGTCAGGACATGGAAGGCCTTTATAATATACTGTTCAGCTTACACCGCCTGAGCAACTCGTGTCTTTTTGTAAAAGCAGAAAAGACGAATATGTGTTACATCGATTAAGAATCGGAAAAATGAAAATTACTATCTATGGAAAATAGGCAAATATGAAAATTAACAATGTTAATCAGAGGGGAGCACGAAATTGTCTCTCACGTTTTGTAGTTTTGCAAAAAAAAAAAAAAAAAAAGAAAAAAGATACTCCAAAATAATTATGAAACCTTTCATGTAATTTTGTTTTTCAATTCAGCTGGAGATTTCACCTCGTCGACGTCCTGAAAAGCGTATATCATCAATATCATCACAGCAATATACATTAACTTGGTAAGTCGACTTCCTGAAAAGTGTATGTCGACATGGTGACATATATTATCTCGCCTAGTTGACTTCTTGAAAACTGTAGGTCAACAATTTATTCATATCTCGCCAAGTCAACTTCCCAAAACAGCTATATAGCGACATCTCGCCATGTCGGCTGACTACCAAAACAGTATGAATGTCGACAAGGCGGCTTATATATCTCTCGAAGTCGATTTGCTAAAAGATATGAAAATGAAAAGATAGCGACATATAAAAGAGGTTTGGTTTTTTGATGACACGTTTTATAATTTTGAATGTGTGAGTTCAGTGCAAATAAGTCTTTCAATTGGCAAAATTGAGGGCAATACTGTAGTTCAATCATACAACATTCATGAAGTGTTAAGTGACATTAGCTGCAACAACGGAATAATGGCTTCGTTGGCTGAATCAGTGATAAGCCATCGTCTTTTTGTGTAAGTATGCCTCCAATGCATTGAATGATAGTTCCATGTGCAACATTACAGCAAGTCAGGTGATGAAAAACAACGATTTTTGAAACTTCTTAAAATCCTCTCTTGTAATCTTAATGTATCATGACACCTATACACTTCGAGAAACGTGTACTGCAAACAGGTTCTATAAATGGAGTTTTTAAGGCAGTTGCTCATCAACGATAACTCCCAGGAATGAACATGCTCACTATTACTAGTAGTAGGTCTTGCGTCGTTTGCCCCAGTAGCTAATGGAGCAATCAGTATCATTCCGAATGATATCAACTCTAGATCAAAAATATGATACATTCAGTCTTTTGAATGTTTAATAATAGCTTATTGCAACAAAACCATGCATGCTTTTGCGGCATTTCCAACCGTCTTTACTTTTTTTTTTTGTAATGAGAAGGAGAGAGAGAGAGAGAGAGAGAGAGCAATAAACAGATATCATCAGAAGGCATATATAAAGATCACGAAGGAACAAGGACTGACCCTTGTGGCACACCATACTGAAAGTATCCATATTGCTGTTTGACACCACCGACCACCATGACCCATGTGAGTATAAAGTAGCCTTTCAAGAGATGATACAATTTCGATTGAGTTGGGGCTTCAGGTGTCAAATGTTTTATAAGAAACCTCTTTGATATGATACGTGAAAGACCATACAGATCTAGAAAGAATTCAAAGTTTTTATGAATATGAAAATGAAAAATTGCTTTTGAATAGAATGAGATATCAAAATTTGGCGATCCTTATAAAAGGTGTGGGACCCACCTTTTACTAGGATCACTTTGTATTACTTTTGTTTATGGAAATCTCGGCCATTTGAAAACTGTTTTTTTATCACATGAATTTTGAATTCCGTGTAGAATTGCATGCTTTTAGCATTTCATAGGTGGTTCCTCGCATAAGAAAAAGTTTAAAAGCTAAATCTGCACCTCAGCCAATACTACACTATACTATTCATTATTCTTAATGCTATATCCTTTTGTAAAATGTCAAATGTTTAATGAATTGGTTAAATAAACTTGAACTTGAACTTGAACTATATACTATCCCTTAAACCATGACAATGCCGTCCAACGCATTGCACTTCACAATGATCAATATTACATATCAAAAAGGATTGGTGTCGTCTAACGTGTCGCATGCCTCTGAAAAATCTAAGGAAATTACCAGGTGACAAGATCCAAAATTTTTGAATGATTCTGCAACGGAATTTAATCAGTGAAAGGCCCACGCCAGTTGAAAAAAAAAAATGTTTTTGAAAACAAATTTTGGGATCAGAAGACCTCTTTTCAATCAAAAACTGTTTTTTTTTTAATTCTTATTGTATCGTGTATGCAGCAAATAGACCGAAGTATGTAGTTTGAGTTTGATCTTACATGACAATATGAATACCCATTTACATGTTTACAATAATGAATACAATAAACAGATATTAATGTGCAGTTATAAATACACTACATGCATATATAATCATAATAAATATAGGATGCTTATATTTACTTTGATAGTTCAAAACAAATGCGACAAATGATTTCCAAAACTTCGCTCCTGTAAGAGAAATAGGATGCATGCCATGTGGTATTTTACATTTAGGGAATCTTAGCATGGAGAGCTCTTTCCTTGTGGTTCTAAAGGTAGGCCTATGTTTCCAATTTATACCCCCATCCTCATGACTGCACGATGTTCATTTTCTAAAATAGGCCTTTACTGCTTTTTTTATATTCCCTTTTCATTATATCTTGCAAAAGAATTGGAAGAAATACTCGGGATTTCAACAATAGGCTATTCCTCTGAAATACTATAGTAGAGGCCTCCCACCAGCAAAGGACAAGTCAACTGTCATATAGATACAGGTGGATTGAGTGAATGCAGCTCGACGTCAGTGACGAGTCAAATCTCTGTATTCCGTTGTGCGCATTATGTGACATCATTACTGTGGTAATCTTATCATCCAGCCTGTTGACTTTGCAAATAATATAGTACTTTAAAAACTCATAACTTTTGAACGGGTTGGCCAATTTTCCCCAAATTTTCACTGATGTGTTCTACTAAAGGTAAAGTTATTCCCCTTGCCTTTTGAACGAGGGAAGTCGAGAATAAATTGAAAAATCTTGATTAATATTCTTGATATTTTCTTTACATCGTTGCACCATTAATAATAATAATAATAATAATTGCATTTATATGGCGCTTCATACTGACGTTTCTAAGCGCACTTTTGCTACTCATACAAATAGACTAGAAAACACAATAACATTAACAAAATCAGCGTTAACAGTAACAAAAGAAGAAGAAAGAAAAGAAAAGAAAAGAAAAATACATGTGATACAATGTAAAATAATTGATAACTGTGTGCGCCTCCAGAAAAAAAAAAATACAACTGATTAAACAGGTGAGTTTTGAGAAGAATTCTAAATGATTCGACAGATGAGGCATTCTGAATATAAAGAGGGAGTTTATTCCAAAGAGTGGGAGCAATGGAAGAGAAGGCTCGGTCACCATAACGGGTTTTTGTACGTGGGCCATTAATAGCATCAAATTGTGACCACACAAGCTGTAGTCTTCTCATTCAGCAGTGACTAAGCAGAATCTTCAATACTAAGTTTCAAGTTTATTCAAAGTTTCCACAATACAAAAATTACATAAGAACAATAATATGTAACAAGGAATACATTGTTGAATATATGCGATTAAAACAATTTGCAGAATTGAATATAAATTGACAATGCATGTAGATGCATATAGATGTAAAGTGGAGGGGTCTTAGAAAAGCAAGCTTGTATAATAAGAAGCCCTGGAAAGGCAAGTTAAGACATGTAATATAACAACTCACTACTATATACAAACATTAAAGCCATAGAATAATTCTAGTGGAATTCCTCAATCCCTCACACACACACACACACACACACACACTACCTATGGAATTTTAAAGCAAAAAATAATTGGCATTAGACTGTGTCACTCAAATGGAAAGCGATGAGATGAAGTCATGTATGTAGAATTTAAAAGGAGCAGCATCAATGAGACTGAGAATATCGATGAAGCAAATACTTCCGAGCCAACACTTTAAATCTGGAAAAAGTGGTACTATCTTTAACATCTGAGGGTAACATGTTCCATTCTTTTATGCAAGACACATAAAAAGAATTTAGGGCAAAACTGGTAGCTACACGAGGTAGATGCAGAAGGTTTTTCTGACATGTATTATGGGAATGAACAACTGAGTTTTTGACGAACAAATCCAGAAATAAGGAGGGAGAACTGGACATGAGAAGCTTGTACATGAATGCCAATGAGTTAACAGACACTACCTCGTTTAGAGGTAAACAACACAGCTGTAAGAACTGGGGGGCACTTGGCCTAGTAAAGTGTGAGCTTGTTATTAGCCTGATAGCTCTTTTTTGTACAATAAACAATTTATGAAGATGGCTGTTATAAGTATTACCCCAGGCAACATTATAATACATCAAGTGAGGCATTATGATGCTATTATACAGTGTAGTCAAGACACTTTTAGGAACAATAAATTTTAGCTTATGCATCACACCAACACCCCGAGAAGCTTTGAAACATACATTTAGTATGTGTTGCTTCCATGACAGAAATTCATTGATAGTAATACCAAGGAATAATACATTTTCTCTTGTAGCTACCTGATGTCCACCAATAATGAGAGAAGGGGTGTTTACAGGTATCCTCTTATTCCTTGTTCTGAAAATAACACATTGTGTCTTCTGAAGATTAAGTGACAATTTATTACAACAAAACCAATGATAAAGTTTGTTAAGTTCTTCATTTGCTGAAGATATTAAACTATACGCATCCTTGTGGGAGGACAGAAGACTTGTATCATCAGCAAACAGTGAGTAAGTAAACAATGATGTAGCACTGATGATATCATTGATATAGATAAGAAATAATAGTGGGCCTAACACTGAGCCTTGAGGCACTCCACAATCAATGTGGGTGGAAAGCGATTTGGTCCCATTGACAATCACAAACTGCATTCGGTTTTGCAGATAGCTTTTGAACCAGTCTAAAGGAACTCCACGAATACCACAAGATTTAAGTTTGCTTATAAGAATGTGGTGGTCAATGGTGTCAAACGCCTTGGACAAATCTAAGAAAATGCTAGAGACAAAATTTCCCTTCATCAAGTGCATGAGCAATAATGTTAGTTAAATGCAATACACCCATACTGGTAGAAGAATATTTGCGAAAACCAAATTGCTCGGGGATTAACATGTCTTCTACAGCTAAATAATTATTTACTCTTGAGCATACAATCTTTTCTAACAATTTAGAAAATACAGGCAGCAAGGCAATGGGTCTGTAGTTTTCAATGTTTCTGTTATCACTTTTCCTATACACAGGAACTACTTTGGCAATTTTCATCTTGTCTGGAACTATTCCTTGCGACAGAGATTTATTAAATATGTCACACAATGGGACAGCAATGCTATGAATACACTCTTTGACAACCCTAGGAGCTATATTATCAGAACCTGATGACTTAGAGGATTTTAGTGATAAAGCTAGCACTATCATTTCAGATGTAGTAGTGGGCTTCAAAAATAAGGATTTGCTGTTTTTTGCAGGTTTCAAATAATCCTGAAAAGTATTGGATGTACTTGGGATCTTTTCACTTATCTTAGCAGCAATTCCTGCAAAATACTGATTGAAATGTTCAGCCTTTTGTGTATTTGTACTTAATGAAATATCACCATTATACATTTCTGAGGGAAGGTTGTGACATTTCCCCTTTCCGATCAATTTGTTTATATGGAACCATGTTTTTTTGATATCCCCTTTTATATCATGGAATAGATTTCTAAAATATTTTTGCTTTGAGAAGCGCACAACATTTGTCAATTCATTCTTGTAATCAACATAATTCTTCTTATTTATCCAGGTTGGATGTTTAATGAATAATCTATAGAGCTTATGCTTCTTCCTAATGGACCTAAGCAAACTATGTGTGATCCAGGGTTTCTTACATCCCTTCTTGGCACATGATTCAACAACAGGAAAGCATTTGTCATACACATCACCAAATACATTAATAAAATAATCGTATGAATCATTTGCACTAGTTAAGCTATATAGGTCATGCCAGTCAACTTCTAAAAGCTTCTGTTTGAAAATAGATATGTTCTCAGCACTGACTGCGCGCTTAGCTTTTATACTTCTTTCACCATTTGATATGCTTACTTTTCCTTTGTCTATACAATAAATAGGCAAATGATCAGATAGGTCTGAAAATATAAGACCACTCTCAACATTATTTTGAATACAATTTGTGAAAAAGTTATCAATCAGGGTAGCAGAGGTGTCAGTAATGCGAGTAGGTTTAGTGATGAGAGGGAACATATTATGTGAATACATAAGATCCAAGAACCCCTTCACACTATCATCATAATCAGAATTTAACAGATTGATATTGAAGTCACCCATAACATAAACAAACTTGTTCTCCCTAGATAACGTTTGCATATACTCTTCAATATTATCACAAAATGATTCGATATCACTTCTTGGAGCCCTATAAATACACCCAACTACAACATGCTTTTCCTTATCATCAACTTCAATAAAAATTGACTCATAACCAGGTTTACTACCAGACAAATCGCACCGTACCTTATAATCGATGGAGTCTTTAATATATAAGGCAACACCACCACCAATGCTATCAGGTCTACAGATGTTGATTAGGGAGTAACCTTGTAACTTGAATAAATTAGCATCAGTTGATGTCTTAAACCAAGTTTCAGAGACACCAATGAAAGAAAAATCATGGTGTAAACACTCAAGCAACACTTGCAAATTATCATGATTTTTAACAAGGCTCCTAGCATTTATATGAAGCATAGTAAAATTCTCATGTGGTTTGCTGCATGCAGGCTTTTCCCGAAAGTCATCACAACTTACATAATTACATTCCCTTACTGTGGAATTTAAGTCATCGTCAAGGTCAACACCCAGTTCAAAGCCATTGGGCAACATTTTTCATGTTATTTCAAAATCTAAACATGACAATCTGCATGTAGGCTCTTGAAAACAGCACAATGCTGCAAGAAAGGTAGACAGTATAAAAACGCTTGCATTAAAAAGGTTCATAGGTACACATACACACACAAGAACATACACACATACACACACACAATAACAGAAGATATTTGCAAAAACTTCAATGAACAAACACATTAAAGGTAAAAGAGGCAATGAATAAAAACCTGGGGGGTTTTCTGCCAGGAGAAATTGAACACTTGTACATGTATCCACCCTATACTTACTATACTTACATGTACATGACATGTATCCACCCTACTTACTGTAACTAATAAATGAACAAGACCCATTAGTACAATGTCCCTTGTACGTACAAGTAGGAGTGGCAAATAGTATTGAAATGTGAAGTACCAATAATACAGTACTACATAAAATTTAACAAAAATGTTGTACATGTTTATACACGCCATATAAAGCAATACAGTGGACCCTCACTATGAATAAACACTGTCCAATGGCATTTCATTGCCATATCAAAATCTTTTGGTTGTAGAAACAATAAAATACGTTAAGATATTCATTCCAAGCCCATGGCCAAGATTTCAACAACAACAGCAATCTATAATGAGAGTTCACTGTACAACTAATAAATGAACAAACCCATTAGTAAATACATGTACATTGTAGGAGTGGCAATATTAGTATTGAAGATGAAATGTGAAGTACTGAGTACATGTAATAATACCGTACTACTACTAGGTAAATGAAGTGCTGGAATACAATGTAGTTCATCACTATATCTTTTACAATTTTCCAATGTCAGCCTCACATGTGATCAGTTTGCGACTCAAACCATTCTCAGAGTTCTTGATACCCGCAAAGATTCTGCCATCGATGATCCACGCTCGGATGACCTTTGGATTTTTTCGGACAGCAGTGAAGAGGGCTTGATTTTTCTTAGTGAGATCCTCGTTAATAAAGAACTCCGACCCCTTCAGCTTACGGCGGGCAGCAATGAACATCGCTCTGGCTCGATAAGAAACAAATGTCACGATGATTGGACGAGGGCCCATCTTGCGTGCAGAATCTGCATCTGGATTGCTCAGTGGAGGGGGAGATACTCTGTGTGATCGATCAATTTCATCTGGAGCAAGATCTACGCCAAGCTTTTCCTTTGCAAACTTACAGATGACATCATCAGTTACCTCATGTGACGATTCCTTGATGCCATAAACACGAACGCTGTTTCGACGGCTGTACTGCTCAAGATGAGACATAGCATTCGTGACTCCAACCAAGGCTTCCTCAGACTTCTTGACCCGGCTCTTGAGGCTTTGGATTTCTGCAGCCTGATCGACCATCACGAACTTTGTTCTCCAGGGGCCCGTTGCATAAAACTCCAACCGGATTTTTTTCCGGTTGATATCACAAAATTCTGGTTGGAAGCTCCCAACCAGAGTTTTTATGCAACGGATTTTACATTCTTATGTTAGCAACCTTAAAAAATTCAGGTTGGGCAAATCCCAACCTGAATTTTTTAAGGTTGCTAAAAAAGGTTTATGCAACGGGACCCAGGTGTAATATCTTGCCGTCCTGCTCTTTTATTTGGCTGATGACACCCTGCATAGCGTCTTTGACTGCATCTTGAACCAGCCTGATGAACCCCTCACTCCGGTGGAGCTCAGCAGTAACAAGCCGCGCAATCTCAGCAGCATCCGTGCCAGTACTGGCAGTGGGCTTAGGCTTGGTGGGAGGCATTATATCAGATGCACAGTAATGCTCCAGCAACACAAGTTAGTGGGACTACAGGAACTCGGACAGTAACACGTGAGCGGCACGGGCAGTTAAAACACCGAATTTACTGGAATATTGTAATGAATCATTTCTCACCCATTCAGTCGCTATCCGTCCCGGCAGAAACGGATGAAAAAAAATTTATTTATTTATTTATTTATTGAAACATATTTATTCAGGATAGCTTGATCAGCATGAGCTGTTTTTCATCAAGGTCCTGAGATAAAACATAAAAATACAAACAAAAATTCAGTCATTACAATGAATTGTCATCAGTATAAAATCCAAATCAGCTGCAGTAATTAAAATATCAAATCAGATGAATAGTTAATTATTAACAATATAAAATTCATGTTCTAAAATTTACTTTGCAACTCCTTTGGCGAGAAGACATCTGGACTAAGCATTAGAATCCACATGGCATAAAAGCCGGCATTCATGTCATGACCTTTTCAAAGGGAGCACATGACAGCAGAGTACTCATATCCACCCAATCTCTCACTCACACACACACTCACATACACACACACACATACACACACACACTCACACACATACACACACACACACTCACATACTCACACACACGCGCGCACACACACACACACTCACATACACACACACGCGCGCACACACACATACACACACACACACACACACCAAAGAATAATCATAATATTAACAAGCATATAAGAGATATGATAATGTTCCCTCGCTGTCTCTCGCAGAGAAGAGGTTACAAAAAAAGCCCAAAGATAAATAATTTTCAATAACTAGAATAAAAACGACAGGAAGGATTTTCTGCAGCTGAGATGGTCACAACAACAAGTACATATTACAAAAAATATAACTGCTTATATACACGCTTAAAATGCTGAACAGTCCGGGCATTTTGTAAAATGTCTGGTAGTGAATTCCATACTTGAGCTCCTGAGAAGCGAAAGCACTTCTTAAAACATGCACGATTTGGTTTTGGAATGACCACATTGAGTGAGTCGGCTGAACGAGTGTTATGAGAATGCCTGTCACAGACCATTTCTATTTCATTAACCATACGAGTGGGGGCTAAACCATATACACATTCATATTTGTACACAAGGGCGCCGGAAGCGGGGGGGGGGGGGGCAGGGGTGGCACTTGCCCCCCCCCCCAAACAAAATGTTGGGGGGGGGGGGCAAAACGAGTTTTTGCCCCCCCCCCCCCCCAAAGTGCCCCCTGTAACAAATAATTAATCACTGATTTAAAGACCAAAATGAACAATAAAGGCAAATTTCTGTCTAAATGTTGTAATTTCATAACTGAAAATGCAAAATTTTTCGCCCCTATCGGGGCGAAAGTGCACTAACAACATACATTATTGTATCTATACACTAATAGTAAATTATGAGTAAATTTTGTGTATAGATGGTAGCCTCGTGTCCTCGAGTGTGCCCGCTGAAACATACCTTTAGTAAACCTTACATATTTCATTTTCTTCTTTGCTTTCTAGTAGTATAAGAATATTTTTCATTGTTCGAACGATGCGATCACGTTTAAGCTTTTAATGAGTACATTTCAGATAAATTGCAAAGTGAAAGTGGCTCGCTCTATAAAAGCGACTTTTATACTCTGTTTTTACAAAAAGTCCCTACCGTGGGAGGGGGTATCCCACACCCTCCCACACCTCCCACATCCCACACCCTCCCCCGCTCGGTCGCTTCGCTCCCTCGACGAGGATCTCACAACATCACATAATATACCCCCGTATGTTAAGATCATGGTCCTTCCAACTGATTTTTTTCAATATGTTAATTCCATAGAAATTTGCTTTTAAATGTTCTATAAAGGTGACTTTTATACTCTGTTTTTACAAAAAGTCCCTACCGTGGGAGGGGGTATCCCCCTCCCACACCCTCCCCCCGCTCGGTCGCTTCGCTCCCTCGCCGAGGATTTCACACCATCACATTATTATGTACTCCCGTATGTAATAATCACAGTCCTTCGCACTGATTATTTTCACCATGTTTAAAACGCGACTTTTGTACCCGGTTTTACAAAAGCTCCCTACAGTGGGGGGGGGGGGGGGGGGTATCCCCATTTCCATCCCCCCCCCCCGCTCATTCGCTTCGCTCACGCGCCGAGGATCTCACAATGTGCCCCCGTTGAGATTTTGCCCCCCCCCCCAAAAAAAAAAAAAAAAAAAAAAACCAGAAGTGTTCCGGCGCGCTTGCTTCCAACTAATTTTTTCAATATGTTAATTCCCTAGAAATTTGCTTTAAATTCTCTATAAACGCGACTTTTATACTCTGTTTTTACAAAAAGTCCCTACCGTGGGAGGGGGTATCCCCTTCCCACACCCTCCCCCCGCTCGGTCGCTTCGCTCCCTCGCCGAGGATTTCACACCGTCACATTATTATGTACTCCCGTATGTAATAATCATAGTCCTTCGCACTGATTATTTTTCACTATGTTTAATTCCTTAGAAATTTGCTTTTAAATGGTCTATATAAACGCGACTTTGTACCCTGTTTTACAAAAGCTCCCTACAGTGGTGGTGGTGGTGGGGGGGGGGAATCCCCCTTTCCACCACCCCCCCCCCCCCCCCCGCTCACTCGCTTCGCTCTCGCGCCGAGGATCTCACATCGTCACAATGTGCCCCCGTTGAGATAATTAACATAATCATAATTACTTTTCACCACTCTTGCTGCTCTCTTTTGCAGACGTAACAGATTATCCAGTGATTTAGAAGAGCAATGGCCCCACACAGAAGAAGCATAATCTATGCAAGGTTGTATTAGAGTGAGATACAGAAAATTCAACACATTTTGATTGACAAACTTACGCATTTTCTGTAGTAAATAGATTTTACAACCTAGCTGCTTCGTTACTGTCGTACATGATTATTCCATAATAACTTATCATCAATTTCAATACCTAAGTACCTAATACTGTGAACTTGCTCAATACGTTCAGCATTAATACAAATATTCAGATCATATTTTTTGGAAATACTCAAAACCATCACTTTGGTTTTATCAACGTTGATCTTTAACTTATTCCTAGTATACCAAAGATATAAATCATTCAGATCTGACTGCAGACGTGAGGATGCTTCATCAACATATACTGGTGGTATATATAACCACATCATCCGCATATATATTGCATGTGAATATCTAAGACACTGAGTTATATCATTCATAAATAACAAAAATAAAAGGGGTCCTAGTATACTACCCTGGGGCACACCCACTCTAATATCACGAAACTTTGACAAAGATCCATGCGCCCGGACAGCTTGACTTCGATCATGTAAATAACTGGAGAACCATTTATACTCATATTCCTGAACTCCGTACCATTTAACCTTGGTCAACAAAATATTCATATCAATACTATCAAAACATTTAGATATATCAAGAAAACAGGCTACTACACATTCATTGTTGTTAAACGCTTCGTACCAGTCATCCACAACACGATGCAAACAAGTTTGCGTTGAATGTTCGGGAAGGAAAGCGAATTGATCAATATTGATTAATTCGGGAAGGAAAGCGAATTGATCAATATTGATTAAATCGTTGCTCTGGAGATATTTCAGAAACTGTTTATAGACCTCTTTTTCCAAGAGTTTAGATATATGGCAAACTACAGAGATTGGTCGATAATTGGTAGGGTCATTCTTCGAACCCTTGCCTTTGTAAACAGGTGTAGTTCTTGCTTTCTTCCAATCTACTGGTACTTGACCAGTTGTCAGGCTTTCATTGAACAATCTACAAAGAGAGGTATAAATCACTGGTGCAGCAACCTGCAATAGTTTTTCATCCATTTCTAACACATCCATATTCGATAATAATGTAAAGATTCTATTTGAGTCGATACTATCGAATTGAAAAAAATGAATACACTGCGGATGATACCATTTAAAAGCTTCGTCTTTAAAAGATCTAGATATTGTTTCACCAACATTAACAAAAAACCTGTTTAATTTAAAATATCACCATCAAGTTCACCAGGTATAATAGACATATGCTTATTGTCACCTCGAATTCTATTCAATTCCTTCCATAATACTTTACTATTTTTACCATACTTTCGAGTGACATTATCAAAATACAGTTTCTTACTCAATCTAATTTCTTCAGATAACTTCTTCAGATAAACACTGTCTACATGATTTCAGGCAAGTTTACGAGTTTTTTACTCTAAACAAATTGGAGGAGCGCATACACGTACACATTTAAAGGGGAAGGCTAGATCACAGTGCTATGACAATGACAATGACAATGACAATGAATTTTATTCTTGAACGGCCCCGCCAGGGGGCATGGAAGAATAACAAACAAGTAAATGTTTTATGGCTAAACAAAGCCATAAATAAAGGCTAGCCTAGGCTAGCCTAGCTGAAAATTAGGAAAGTAACCCCATGAAACCCACTGGAACTTGTTCTTACACTTACAGAATAAATGCATGACCGTTGCCAGACGCTTTAAGTGGTGGGGCGTAGCCCCCAGACGCTCTCAAAGACCCAATTTTACCATCTATAAGATTCACATATTTCAGAAATGATAGCAGTGTAATTCCATAACAATACCGCTTGCTTGCGAGTTCACCTGTCTATAATCTATGCATTGCCTTATTCTTTTGTTCTGCTTCCTTGAGCCCCAACTCATACATTCTTATGGTGACTCTCCCATGTCATCATCCTTGTTCATTGCAATATGTTCTATTTTTTGAAAATATTCTTATTCTTCATCCCAATTATCACAAATTCTGAAACTCTGTCCTCAGTATAAGTAATTCATAGTTGTACAAATGTAAAAATCTGAGAATCACCCGGAGGTCTCCTTTAATGGGGGAGTTTCTTGAGCGCACAGGGAAACATGCTTTGAAATATCAATAGGGCAAGTGTTGAGACGAAATACTGTAGAATAATAATGAGAATATACAGTGCTGTGGTTTTGGTAGAAGAAATAGGGTATCTGTATTTGTCCTCAGTGATAACCAAAAAACTTATTTGAAAAGAATAATAGACATCAAAAAAGAATTGCCCAATCAAACATGTCGGGATTTTTCTCAAACATCAGTGTTCTCATTTTCTTTGCGGTGTAAAACAACAATGAAAAACAAAAAACATGGCCGGGTACAGTATCCGGATGGAAATTGGTGGGATGGGCGTAAACCGGCGGGTATTATAACATACTGACGTAAAAAAAAAAAAACAAACAAACAAAAACAAGACCAAAAACTACTTTCTTTCTGTGCCCTGGGGAGAAATATTCATCAATTTCATTTTGGAAATGTTGAAAATCACAACTTTTGATGAAATTGTGTGCAACAGTATCTCTTCTTATATGAAGGCTTTTTTTTATAATTAAGTTTCTTTCCTCTATGACCATGATAAAACAAACCCCTGATGATTAAAACAAAAGACAATCAAAACTTGGCAATTGAACTCTTTGGACAGTAGCAAAAGGGAATACATTAACAGTTTTTGCAAACACTTTATACAATTGTCTAATACTCCATCAAGCTCATAAAAAATACAATTCTACTGCAACAAGAAATCCATTCAGTAAGACTCGTCCTCGGTGTACATAGCTTAAAATGCCAACTTTTTAAAAATAATGCCCCAGCTCTTAAATTTACTTTAAAAAGGGGAAGTAAAGCTCAAAATCTTTGGCCTATGACTTTTTAGGTACCGTATCACCTTACAGTAGAGGAGATGGGTAAAGAAAAATTATTAACGAAATAAAACTTATAGGAACATGTTTTACATGACCTCACCGTTTTCTTCTCTTAAAGGGGAAGGCTAGTAACTGATCAGTGGGAATCAGTGGAAATGCTGGGGGATGATTGTTCCAATCCTTATGGGATTCATTCAAGAGTTCATTGTATATCTATTGTTGTGTGAAAATGATTTGCTTCAGAACGGTCTCATATTCAAGTAATGTGCAGATTAATGCTCCGTCACTGACCAGGGACGCTTACCTGGAAGCATTAAACTGCACATTACTTGAATATGAGACCATTCTGAAGCAAATCATTTTCACACAACAATAGATATACAATGAACTCTTGAATGAATCCCATAAGGATTGGAACAATCATCCCCCAGCATTTCCACTGATTCCCACTGATCAGTTACTAGCCTTCCCCTTTAAGAAAGAAACGAAATCTGAAAATTGTTCAAGAGTGTTTTTGAACATAGTACATTGCAAAAGCATAATAGAATCATTGTTTTTAAGAAACATAACTCACAACAACAAGGAATTCCTGTCGTGTCTAGTTATATTGCACGTTTTTGGTTTGGAGGGTTTTGGATGCTAATGTTTCAAGACAAGTTTATGCTCCGGCACTTCAATGAACTTAAATATAAAGTAATGATCAACCTCTCTTGCCAATAAACTCAACATTTGCTGTTCTTCAGTAAAGCATATGACAGAAACATATGAGAAACATGTCTAAAATTCATATGAATAAGCTCACAGCAACAACAAAACATTTATGTTATCTATAAACTAATACTGCATGTACTTAGTTTCGAGGGATTAAGATGCAAAATGTTATAACAAAAGCCCCTACGTGGCTACCAGCAATTAAACATCCTTCAACTTCTATAGCAAATGAGCTCATGTGTATCATCTTCTTGTTGAGAAGACGAAGATGAGTGTTGATAAAATAACCAAACTATCAACTTTCCTTAACATGTTTTACATGAAATCATTATTGCCTTCTCGTAACGAAATTTACATCTTGGTGCAACTTTACATCCTTTCGTGAGGGTGCAAAGAAACACCCAAAGTTCCAAGATTGTGCCTTGTTTTGAGGGTGCAATCTTGGAACTTTGGGTGCTACTTTGTACCCGCGAGAAAGGGTGAAAGTTACACCCTCGGGAGCAACTTTGCCCCCTTGAAAAAGGCGCAACCTCGTACCTTTAGGCGCAACTTAATGCCCGAAGGATGCAAGAATGTACCCTCTCTTGAGGGTGCAATCTTGTGCCTTATTGGAATGATGTTGCACCTATGTGGTGCTTGCTCCATGACTGCTGCAAAATTGCTCCTTTAAAGGAGCAAGTATTAGTCAGTGTCACTGCCTGCTCCTTTATAGGGGCAATATTGCCCATCATCTCAAGGTGCAACTTAGCATCACATAATCGGGTACGATTTAGTTCCTTAACTACTCTAAACCTTGAATAGTGCGAACTGATGTAAGCCTATTTGCTCAGTATATAACTTATGTTGTTGTTGCACTCTGCAAAGTAAATAGGATTAGTGTAACTTGGATCTTGTGAATCATGAAATGTGTGTGCGTGTGGAATTTGTGAGTTGTGAAAATGTTAATGTAAAAGTTAACTTATAGTTGTGTCAGTTTGTTTGAATAATATACTGAAACCAAAAATTTACCCAATTACCTTTTCAATAAGGTGAGCACTATATCTATCAAACAGTTAACCTTCTCGGCAAGAGTATACATCTGCATGAAGGAAGAGGTGAAAATATGATATGCAGTTGTCTGGATACGTTTTATTCAAAACGTTCTTGAATGCGTACTTATTCACATAATCTATAAGAGTAAACATATGCTTCTTACCAGTACTCAAAGCCTCTAAAACAAGAGCATGCTTCTTACACTTCGAAAGTATACACCATATCTTAAAAATGAAATGTAAGAGGATTTAAAAAGCCGTTTGTATGCATTCAAACGAATCCATATTTCTATCTAAAATCTAAAACGTGTCTTGTAAAAGGGGAATTCGTTTTATAATGACGATGCCAAACCGTTTTTGTCTTAAAGTCCTTATCTCGACATGTCTTGGAGTTCACGCTTATTGAAAACATGAGATTCTTGGCACGTAGATTACAACTATGGTTTAAAGAGTTAACTGAGATACGCATATCGTATACGGGTATTTCGATGAAAACATTTAAATACAAGGTACTGTAAATAATATGAAAATCAAACTTGATACCAGCCCTTATCGGCAACCAATACAGACTATGGAGGACTGCAGTTGTAATTGTGTTCAGATATTGTTTTGGGTGATACACGCATGCCGACTGATTTGGGATCAATTCGAGTCCCTCGAGCTGAGATTCCGGAACTGCAATGAGCAAACCATCATTATGCATAACAAAGTGACTGAGAATAATGCATGCACCAGTTTCTGTTTCGTAGTTCTATACACAGAAAGTTGTTTCGTTTCCAATCCTGGGCAGGCACACAGAGATTTACAGAATTCAATCATCTTTGGCTATGACGCCATGGTCGCTTGCAAAATGAATGCAGCTTATCTAACTTAACCTGTAGTTACTGAGTAGGGAACTACTGTATATTCAATTTATACATTATTAATCAGATGATAGAACCTGTCAAAGAGTAAATTGCGGATATCATATACCATTGTCAAATTCACTTTCTGTTCTATACATAGCATCAATGGAATGTTATGAACCACTTCAGCATTACCAATCATTATCATAATCAATTCCCTGAAACGGCTGCATTTGTATGAGCGGGAAGAGTTAGGCATCATACATAGCAAGAGTCGTGACTAATACAAAACTAAATACATGTATCATACAAGGTTTTAGGACACTTTGAATCATCTCCCCCCTCCCAAAAAAACAAACAACTTAGTGAAATGTTGTACAATGTATATGCCCTACTTCCATTAACCTATGATCTTTGACCTTTGAATACATGGCCCGCATTTTTTCAACGAATAGGCATTTGGATGCAACGTAGGTATTATATAAAAGAAAAAAATGTTTTAGGAAAATACCTTTAGCACTTCAGAAATAATTATGGAACAAATAGCAAAATATTGACACGTTCACTTCTTCCGTGATAGTCATGACTGAAGACTTTCCTCACCGAATCGTTCTGCCGTAATTCATGAGCAAGTCATAGATATATTTAGTTCGATTAAAAGTATACATTGAGTCATTGCAAAAGCATCTAATGAAAAGTATGCTTCAGAACTACATCATTGTCATTTATTCTATAACACTAATAATATAGAGCTATTGGTCCGCCATATTGCCTAGCAGGTCGTTGTCCTCCTACCACGTTTGTTTAGCAAATAAGGCACAGTTTCACTTGTTGCCCAGGACTCTAATCTTATACCGGTATTCTCAGACTATGCTGGTGCTGCATGAATTAGAAACGGAAGCTTACAAAATAATATTCACCATCAAGGCAAAAGCGAAGTGATGTCTCGTCCACGTATCGACTTTGTGATTACAGAGATTTTCAAATGGCATAGGCCTAGTTTATTGACTTTTTGACTGTTGACGTAGTCGGACTTCACCAATATTAACACTTGACAGCAATCATTAGATGATCTGAGGAGTGAATTTGGTGGTCATATAGCTCAAAAGTGTGGAAAGTTATTGAAAGAACCCCAGAATACTATGTCGACAGTGTTTATCAGGTGAGATACAAACATAGAACAAGTTCCAGTGGGTTTCAGGAGGTTACTTTTTCAGCCAGGGCTATAGTCTAGCTGGTAAAATTGGGTCTTTGAGGGCATCTGGCGGCTACCCCCCCCCCCCCCCCCCACTTCTTAAAACATCTGGCAACGGCCATGCATATCCTGTACGTGTTGTTTGAAGGTTTGCATGGTGAAGTTAATTAGGAAGAAAGATTTGCGGTGACACCATGTGTATGTAGTCCTTAACCGGATCGTAGTTTGGAAGAAGAGCTTAGAAAGAGGAGAAACGAAGAGGGAAGCGACATAATTATGGGGGTTGTGAGGAGGGCAAAAAGTGAAGAGTGGGAGACAGTAATGGGCTGGAAGTTGAAGTTGCACTAGTGGAGACAGTAGAGAAAGGAACACAGAGAGTGGTAAGGAAGAATAGTGTGAGAATCAAGTAAGATGTTCGGACATCGTTAGAAGGGGAAAGATGAAATAGAAGGGAAGAGGAAGAGGAATGAGTTGAATGTTGGAGAATCATGGAGATAGGGGAGAGCAGTGAAGATTCATGAAACCAAGAGGAGAACGAAGTCGGCGAACAGTGTGGCTATGGAATGCGAATGAATGGAGAAAGGACGATTAACAGAAATAAGGAGGGGTAAGTAGAGGAGAGGTGAGAATATGCGGAGAGAAGGGAGAGAGAGAGAGAGAGAGAGAGGGGGGGGGGCAATGAAAAGAAAAAGAAAAGAACAAATTGAAATTCAAGGCGTAAATTAGAGGGAGCTAGTGTAGATCCTAGAATTAAATGCTGCTGCGGAAAAGAAAAATAAATGGAGAGGAAATTGATGACAGTTAAATCCTGAACTTCTTGTTCTACTTTCACTAGCTGTGTACCTTTACTCAGTGTTTCATTTCTCTTTCCTCTCTCTCTCTCTCTCTCTCTTACACTTTTGTCTGTTTCTACACTACTTATCTTTTCTTTTCTTTCTGTTCTGTTCTCTTCTTTCTTCTTTTCTTTTTATTTCTTCCTTCCATACAACCTAACGGTCCTTTTCAGGACCACTAGTTTTAATTTACACATTTCTTTACAGGTTATTTCTCTTGTCTTCTCTCCTCAGGTCTACACTTTAAAGGGACTGTACAGTACTGGTTGAGGTAGGGATTCATGTTTTGAACATTCTTAAGGGAGATAATGAAAAGCCTCCTATGAAATATGAAAGAGCATGTAATTTTAAAAAGGATTCAATGTTTATTTGATGAAAATTGGTTTTCATATAGCTGAGATATCCAAAATAGTACTAATAATAAAAGGCGACATGCCCCAAGTTTATTAGTATCTCTTTGTTTCACATTGTTTTTGGATATCTCAGCCATTTCAAAACCAATTTTCATCGAATAAACTTTTGATACCCCTTAGAACTGCATGCTCTTTGGCATCTCATAGAGTGGTTTGTGAATTTCTCACAAAATGTTAAAAGCTAAATCTTTACCTCGACCAGAACTGTACACACCCTTTAACCTTATTTTAATTTCTCATTTTTGCATTTCTCCCACAGGAACCTTTTCAGGATTTAACTGTCATCAATTTCCTCTCCATTTATTTTTCTTTTCCGCAGCAGCATTTAATTCTAGGATCTACATTATAGCTCCCTCTAATTTACGCCTTGAATTTCAATTTGTTCTTTTCTTCTTCTTTTCATCCCCCCCCCCCCTCTCTCTCTCTCTCTCCCTTCTCTCCGCATATTCTCACCTCTCCTCTACTTACCCCTCCTTATTTCTGTTAATCGTCCTTTCTCCATTCATTCGCATTCCATAGCCACACTGTTCGCCGACTTCGTTCTCCTCTTGGTTTCATGAATCTTCACTGCTCTCCCCTATCTACATGATTCTCCAACATTCAACTCCTTCCTCTTCCTCTTCCCTTCTATTTCATCTTTCCCCTTCTAACGATGTCCGAACATCTTACTTGATTCTCACACTATTCTTTCTTACCACTCTCTGTGTTCCTTTCTCTACTGTCTCCACTAGTGCAACTTCAACTTCCAGCCCATTACTGTCTCCCACTCTTCACTTTTTGCCCTCCTCACAACCCCCATATGTCGCTTCCCTCTTCGTTTCTCCTCTTTCTAAGCTCTTCTTCCAAACTACGATCCGGTTAAGGACTACATACACAATGGTGTCACCGCAAATCTTTCTTCCTATCCTGTACGTGTAAATAACAAGTTCCAGTGGGTTTCATTAGATTATATTTCAGCTAGGCTAGCCTAGCTGGAAAAAGTTGGATCTTTAAGGGCGTCTGGCGGCTACCCCCACCACTTAAAACGTCTGGCAATGGTCATGCATTCATCCTGTAAGTGTAACGAACAAGTTCCAGTGGTTTTCATGAGGTTACTTTTTCAGCTAGGCCAGCCTATCATAGCTGGAGTTGGGCCTTTAAGAGCGTCTGGCGGCTACCCCCCACCACTTAAAACGTCTGGCAATGGTCATTCATTTATCCTGTAAGTGTAACGAACAAGTTCCAATTGTTTACATGGGGTTACTTTTCCAGCTAGGCTAGCCTAATTTTGAGGGGTCCTTTTTTAGGCCCTCCTGGCCACACCCACCACCGATGACCAGCCAGACGTGCATTTCCATACTTAGGGGCATATGTACTAAATTGCTATATACCAGTACATGAAAATTGGTAACCTTTTCAGCTAGGCTGACCCCCGCTGGCTCCCGGACGCATTTTTTTTAAGACGGCACAGATTGGGGCATGGCGCGTGTTAATCCTATGGGAAAAACGTTGGGTTAGGGTTTTTGGTTATGGTTCATAGGGTTAGGGTTAGGGTTAGGGTTAGGGTTTGATGGTTAGGGTTAGGATTAGGATTAGGGTTAGGTTTAGGAATAGGGTCCCCGATAGATTTTTAGTTTCCCCAATCTGTGCCGTCTAAAAAAACACGCCTCCCGGACTATTCATTTTCAAGACATTCGTTCAAGATGGTGGATATGGATCACACACACTAACCTCCTTGGATCACTTCCGGTGCCGCGCGTGCGGGAACTCGAAGTCGTCTGGGTATACACTGACAGTATTGACCGATTCTGTGACGCGCTATGTGTATTTTTGGCATGGGCGCAGCCATAGTGGGTGTATCAGCCGACCCCCCCTCCGCACTCCCCCACCCCTCTCCCTACATTAGCACGCGCGCAGAATGAAAAACTGCTTTAGCCAATAGGCGTCTCGTACTGAGTGCGCGAATGCTTGCTTAGTGCGCGAACCTTTGTTACAAGTGCGTGTAAACATGTTGCCCCGGGGTGGGGGAGAGCAGGGGGGGGGGGGGTCGGCTGATACACCCACCATGGCTGCGCCCAGTGCCGTTTTAATAAAGTGAAAACTAAGTTCTGGTAAGGGCTTGAGAACCCGTCTGGCACCATTTCATATTTGCTTACAATATATCGAAAGAGTCTACAAAGAAACTTACCTGGCTGACGCGGTTTGCCGGAATGATGAGTCGTTTTGGAGTATTTTGAGAAAAATAATAAAAGTCGGTAAACCGACTTTTATTCCAGAAGGCTCCAGACTAACTCGGTCTCAGGGAAAACTCGACCCTATTTCAGACAATTTACACACAGTTCGTGATCGCCATGTTCATCAGTACTCTATAATACTACGGGCACCGGCCAAACGAGGCCTTACTGAGCAGACAGGAAAGTGCGTGCTAATCCTGTACAAAACAAATGGACAGCGCGCGGTCCTCAAGCCTACTAGCAAAGACGCTTTATAATACGCACATCACCTCAGTTGCTGAGACGCGCGGTCTTTGAAGTTTTTGTTGTTGTTTATCAATTGTCTTTGATTGTTTTTAGAGGTGCTTGAGAGGCGCACACTAATTTTGCATGCGCGCCAAAGAGGTTTTTGATGCGCGTGTTGTAACAACTCGGACCATTACTGCGAGTAGCCAGAACGCTACAATGTAGTTTATACAGGCCGCTCCCGTATGCATAGTACTGTACAATCCAGAGGGAAAACCAGTAGCAGTACAACTCATCCCGCCGTCAAGCAAAGCGAGGCCGAGTTATCCCCGAGTCCGAGTCTAGCCTGACCCCGTTCGGGTAAGTTCCGAGACTGAATGTTTATGGTTAATATATCCCATTTTCGTCGTTACCCATCGAATATCTTGTTATTACAGCGTTATTCCGCACATTTCCTAGGCATACGTTCACATTTTGGAGCAAACTTTGACAACTTTTGCAGGCATACCAGAACTTCGTTTGGGCTTTCACTTTAATATACGGCACTGGCTGCGCCCTGTGCCGTAAAATGTCTGCTGCCCTCAACGAACCCGAATCGGTCAATATAGCATTCTGGCGTATAGATCACAGCCCAGTCGCTGTACATGGCCTGTTTTCGTTTCGCATAGCGTAGTGTATAGTAACAGCGTCTGGTCGGGCTAGCGTATATAGAGTGCAACACAGTGAAATACATAGTAGCTACGATTAACATTTAGTTCTACCTGCCCTGTATTTACGGACACAAAGAATTCACTCAATTTAGATTTTTCATTGATAGCTAAATACCAAGTGGGCCTTTCCCGACAGATCCCGGATAACAATAATGGAGTACAAGCAACACACCAGCGTGACCATTTTTCTCCTGATGGGAGTGATGCTTCTAACATTACAACTAAAAGGTTAGTACGAGCCGAGGCAATGCAATCATCATGCACTTTCTTGAACAACATTTTATTTATCATGTTTTAAATATCGACCATTATTACCCTAAAAGTAAAAAGTCTAGAGGTACACATACATTGTTTCTCTAGATCTATATAGCCTGAAAACTTCAGCTTAACCCATAACAATTTGCAATCAGCATCAAACTTAGAAAGTTGGGTAGCTACACGTACATTGCAACACTCAAAACAGGGTCTTAGCTTTCTTACACGTTAAAACTTACCACATGTACAGTCGTATGACTACACCACCATGTCCGCCTGTACGATTTTGGCACCATCTCGTACATCAAATAAATCAGTGTGTAACACTATGGCATCGATAACACTTAAGATTTGCCCACCATTCATCGTTCATTCCCAAGGATGTCAGGTTTGGCAGAATTAACAAAGAAGATACACTAGTCTACAAGTACAGTGTATATGTACAATGTAGTGTACATAGGGCCTACCTGCCCTGGTACACGTATGTTGTAATTCACTAATTGTAATTTCTGCCAATATTTTGTCCCTCTTGGAGGAGAGAACTTGACATGCATACCATCAAAGTAGATGGTGGTGGATTTTAAATGAAAATTTGTTCAAATATTTTACTTCTAAGCCCCAGTTATAACTACGAACTCCAGGACCCCGTTTTATGAAAAGATAAACTAAATTAAAGGGTGTGTACAGTTCTGGTCGAGGTGAAGATTTAGCTTTTAACGTGTTGTGAGATATTCAGAAACCACTCTATGAGATGTCAAAGAGCATGCGGTTCTAAGGGGTATCAAAAGTTTATTCGATGAAAATCGGTTTTGAAATGGATGAGATGGCAAAAACAAGGGTGAAACAAAGAGATATTAATAAAGTTGGGGCATGTCGCCTTTTATTATTTGCACTTTTTGGATATCTCAGCCATTTGAAAACCAATTTTCATCAAATAAACGTTGAATCCTTCATATAATGCTCTTTCATATTTCATAAGAGGCTTTTCATTATCTCACTTAGGAATGTTCAAAACATGAATCCCTACCTCAACCAGTACTGTACAATCCCTTTATGATTTCCTTACCACACAGGCTACCATAGACTTACAGTTGAAATCAACTATATAGTCAATTTTAACTCTTCATAAAACAGGGCCCAGAACAGTGTTTGTGATATCAAGTTTGCCATTTCTGACTCTGTACATTGTTCAAGTATATGATGTACATATGGCAGGTGCTAAAGCTTATGCACAGTACAATGTATGTCTCCCATCATACTGGATTTGTGGTATGATTTGAAGACAGCAGATGAGGTGAATGATGGATATGTGTTTTCTGTGGAGGACAGAGAACAGAAAGTGCTTTGACATTTCAATGATAGAGGAACTTAAGGACGTTCCTCAGTTGAGTTTGTGCGCATCCTAGCTGCGCAGGTGTCAGTGACGTAACAAAGAGCGTAGAAGCGCACGCACGAGTGATGAGCTGAGCTAGCTGAGCTGAGCAGCTGCTAGTAGATCGAGCTAGAGTGTGGTATGTGTACGTACGGATACCCGACAGCTCCCCACCGCGGCCGCGCCGGGCAGCCGCGCTGGGCGGCCTCGCTCAGCTCGCGTGCCGACTGTACGCGTTACAATCTGTACATACCACGCAAAGTTCAGCGGTCCAAGCCGCATATACATGGTCATTGTATAGCACAACACTGATTGACGGAATCGCGAAGCTTGGAAGTGGAACAGAGCTGTTTCCATTTTCCATCCATAGATCTGTTTTGTGACATGAAGTTCATTATCCGGTCATCAACATGGTAAAGTCGAGTGCTAAGGTACCAAGGGCCTATAATAGGCCCTAGTCGGGGTGTAAGGCTCACTAGTCTATTGGACTAGGTGTTAAAACAACAACAACAACAACAACAATAACAACAACAACAACAAAACAAGCATATATGACACACATTTCATCTTTAGGTCTAGCAGCTAAAACAATCTGAGTGTCTCTGTTAAAATCTAAATTAGATCTAAACTTGTCATTACTAGTAATACAAAATATTGTTTTTTTTTATTTTTGGTTACAAAATACAAGGTCGCGACAGTGTTATCAAACAAGACTATTCATCACTTTCACCATTCATATATTATTATTTTTTTTTTAATTACCAAATCTGGTGTAACAAAAGGAGAATCAATTTTTTTTTTTTGGGGGGGGGGGGGGAGGTACTTCTCCATACTGTAGCTTACAACACGCACTTTACCAACCACTGCAACAACCAACACATGCAATCTACAATCAACGTAATTGTATTAAGATTTGTTTTTCATTTGGAGGACCGTCAGACTAATACCAAAACTCCCATTTCCTTATATTTATTCTTCTTCCTCCATTATCACTTTTTGTACATGGTTACAGCAAGTGGGTAAAACAAACAAACAAGCGTGCATATCAATAATATGGAGTTTTCCACGCTTGCATCCACATGATATCATTATGGCTGTGGAAGGGAAATGATAACAAAAACGCACATGGACCTTTCTTTCTGAATATCTTTCACCATATCACTGCAATTGTGACATGTTTTTTTTTGTGTGTGTGTGGGTTTTTTTTTTTTCTTTAAAGAAAATGGGGTTTCGAGTAAACCGCATGAGATTCATGCATCCTAGCAGGTTACATCTCTGCATTGGTTCCTGACTAGATTTGGGGGTCTTACGATGATTTCCGTCGCAAGGAGGCTCTGCTAGCACTAAAACGAGCACATGAACCCCCCATTTTTACAATTCTTCTGCATTAAGTAACCCTTCTTCTACAATTTCATAAAGTTTCGTAAAATTGACATGGGTTTTGAATGTACAGCATGACATTCACGAACCCCACCTATAATCAGGACACCCATGAGAGGTTTATAACCAGATTTTGGGGTCCGGTGAGGTGATTTCTATCATCTGGGGATGCTGCCAGCACAAAAATTAGGACATGAACCCCCACTTTTTATTGTTTTTCTGGAATTAGTAAGCTTTCGTCTACAATTTGGTCAAGTTTGGTGAATTTGACATGGGTTTTGAATGAACAGCATAAGCCTAAGGAACTCATCTTGTCAGGGCATCCCTTCATAGCTTCATAACCAGATTTTGGGGTTGTACGATAGTATATGTCGCATGAGGGCGCTGCTAGCACAAAAACGAGCACATGAACCCCCACTTTTAATTATTTTTCTGGAATAAGTAAGTCTTCTTCTACAATTTGGTGAAGTTTCGTGAAATTGACATGGGTTTTGAATGTACAGCATGAGATTTATGAACCCACCCTGCCAGGGCGTCATGCGTAGGTTCCTGACCAGATTTTGGGGTCGTACTATAGTATTATGTCGCATGGGGGCGCTGCTAGCACAAAAACGAGCACATGAACCCCCACTTTTGATTGTTTTTCTGGTATTAGTGAGCCTTTTTCTACAAATTGGTCAATTTTCATGAATTTGACATGGGTTTTGAATGTACAGCATAAGTTTTATGAACCCACCCTGTCAGGGCATCCCTGCATAGGTTCCTCACCAGATTTTGGGGACTTACGATGATATATGTCGCATAGGGGCGCTGCTAGCACAAAAACGAGCACATGAACCCCCACTTTTGATTGTTTTTCTGGAATAAGTAAGCCTCTGTCTACAATTTGGTAAAGTTTCGTGAAATTGACATGAGTTTTGAATGTACAGCGTAAGTTTTATGAACGTTGTCCCTTTGCTCACCCCTAACAGAAAACGTCGATGAGAAGGATTTGAGAGATTTCGGTGTTTTCTGCCGCGTGAGAGCGCTGCTTACTGAAGAATGAGCGTGTAAACCCTGACTTTAAAACCTTTTCCTCGTTTTGGGTACCGTTTTCTGCAATTCTTGCAAATTTGGAGAAAATAACGTGGATTTTGAAAGAATTATGGGGATTTACGTTTGTCATTGCAGATTTTGTTGTCAATCATGGTCTTGATCATGTAACGCTATCATTTTGGTACAGGACGGCAGATTAGTCATATTCTTCAAAGTCCCGTAGAAGAAAAACAAGCACATGAACCTATGGTTTTATTTACATATTTGGGCTTCGGACGGGTCAAAGTTACGGTATGGAAAGTTTCAAGAAAATGACATGGATTTCACTTTAACTGAGGAACGTCCTTAAGTCTGGAATACTGAAGGAAGAGATACATGCAGCTGATGTGAAATGTAGCTAAGATTAGAAGTGCACACATCAAGATAGTGTCTACGTGTTGTTTTAAATTGTTGCATATGGATAAACAGTTACATGTAGTTGGTCGATTGTGTTAGGATGAGAAGGGGATGTGTTGTTACAGTGTACATGTAGTTTTATTTTGAAGATGGTCAATGTAAATGTTTATGTTTCTGTGAGTTATGTGTATTGGGTTATGAGCCAGTGGAATGTATGCGGACATGGGAATGATGTACAATGTACATTGTAAAGCGAGAGGGACGTTCAGGACATGGTGTCCCACGTGGGGTGATGATGATGATAGAATTATTTCATTCAGTAGTTTCTGATGGGTACTACAACTACAACCAATGGATGCTTGCAACATTTCATATCATGGTGCGTGCATTATTCAGATCATGTGATACCAAATGGCTAACATTTCCCATTTAATTTCTGCAGGGTGTTCGGCGATAGAAGTGGTTCAGGCCCCTGTTGGAGAGGACGTCATGCTGCCCTGTCCATTCTACCACGGGCCGGAGGATGTGGACTTGTTGCAGTGGAGGAGAATTGATGAAGAAACAGAACACCTTGCACAACTGAATGGACAGGGAAGAATAAGCGCTACATCCCCACGATACAACATATCATCTAACCTGGACTTGCTGATCAGAAATGTGTCCCTCAAGGATGCGGGCAGATATCTCTGTCATGTGTCACACAAGGACATCATGGTACGATCAACTGAAAATGATGTTGCCCTGAATACTTATGGTAAGAGCAAAGTGTGATAACCAATGCCTCCGGGATCAACTCTTTATTTGCACACACTTTTATTGATCATTCATTATTTTCTCTGTTTTTAATCCTACACATATTCTGCTTCTGACATTTTGTGCCACAAAACTAACAGTATGTGCATTGTCATAGCCAAAGTTCAGAGGGGAAATTCACCGCTTTACAATTGTAATGTTGTTTGTTTCTGATCTATGTTGATTTTTATGGAAGTGTTAAATGAACCTCAAACCTGATATGTAACTCAAGCAAGAGACATGATTCCCAGCCCACTAAAATAACTGATTTCCATTGTTTAATCCTGCTAATGGGTATGTTAACTCTCGTGTTATTAAGTCATCTACTGTAAAAGTGAATATTTTCACGCGAGTAATTTTTCGTGATTGGCCGGGTAAGATTAGTCATGTATGTTTCTAATTCTGCAGAATGAAGACGGTAACTGTTGGAACATATTTATGACAAGTAAAAAATTTCGCGTGCTTTTATTTTTCCAGTCTTCAAGTGTTTCCTGCCCAGAGATACTCTAAAACACGTGTACAATGTTGTATGAGTACAAGATAACCATTTAAAACAACTAGAAATAGAATTTACAAACTATTTTCATATTTTCATATTTCCACTTTCTCATTGATGGGATTACACAATTATTGACATAAAACAAGAATACAAAATATATACTTCTTTTGATTGGAGAAGAAAGAAAAAACAAACATACTGAACACAAGTGTAAATGGTCATTATCATCTGAGGATGTCACAAGTAAATGTCAGAAATATGATTGGGCCTACATAAAAGCAGTGACGCTTGTAAAACTGTAGGTTCCCGAATTCACAGGCGTTAATTCATATGGAGAACGGATATGTTTATCTTGACTAACTAAAACTTTACCAGTGCAAAAATCAATATAATGAAAGGCCACATGAATATCAGTCAAACCAGACTGAACAGATCTCGCCGTGTTTAACTCTTAACGTGCCATGGTCGCCGAACGGCGACCTTAGTCCTGACGTGCCATGGTCGCCGATCAGCGACTAAGAAGAGCGAGAAAAGCATTGATCACTTAAGTTCTTCTGGTACCGTAATGTGTTACACCAAGAAACTGCCAATGATACATATTGTATGTAGTGGTAGCTGATTAGCATAGCCATCGTTTCCACTGAAAATGTGAGCATGCTTACATTAGAAAATTTTGAGAATTACATGATTTTTCAGCTAGATGTATTTTTTTCGCGTCGGGAAAATCCGCAGCGAGCACACCCTCTGCGAGATGTGTATGGATCAAAAGTCTCATTGGTAAACCACACGTGTGTATGCTATTGAATCTGCCTGTATTGTCTATGCGGTTCCACTCGCAGTGTTCCACTTGGATGCTGTCCTGCGGGAAGCTCTTGATTTTGTCCCTCAAAGAGAGTCAGCTTTCGTTCGTTGGTCAAGTCTTTCATCCTTTTGTTTTGGTGAACGTCACTAATCGTCCCCACACTAGCGTAGGAATTGCGCACGGACAAAGACCTGCCGATTTCAATAGAGTACCCCCGCCCATGGTCCGCTTAGGGGCAAGTCCAAGATAGGTCCCCTCAGAAGGCAAAATTTCATCTTTGCTCAATATTGACATGTTTGGTATCATTTTGAAGCTTAAGAGTTGAAGTTTTGATTTTTATGGAGGAAAAAATGATATTATGTAAATTTATGCAAATTTCAAAAGCTTCATTTGCATAAATGTGAAATACAGCGTTACGTATGGGACATTTATAAAAATTCATATTTATTCAAAGGAAGGCAAATGATATTTGATTAATATGTGGACATAAGAAGTTCATCAAGTAGTTTAACTTGGTATGAAAATTTAGGGATTATGCAAATGATTATGTAAATTAGCTCGTGTCCTATCATGAGATGTCCCATACGTAACAAATTGAGGTCATTTTTTTAGGTTTTCTCTGAAATTTCCAAGGTTATTTGAATGCCCTTTTGGAAAGTTCTAATTTATTGTTTAGAAAAGTTTAATACCATAGAAAGAAGAAAAAATAGTAAAAGAAATATTTTCTATTAGGGAATTAAATAATGTTACGTATGGGACAAATGCGTTACATTATGGGACATCCTACATATTGCATGTGAATGCATGTAGCTAGCTGGGAGGGTCTCTCAGTACACAAATGGTCAATCATCCTGAAGAAAGCATCCCAACTTTGCAGTTACTTTTGAGTTATAGACACTTGAAACAATACATGTACTTGACTGAACAATGGGGGAGGGGGAGATGGCAAAATGCACAATGAAAATCAGCATTAAAGGGATGGTATAGTTTTTGTAGAAATAGGGATTCAGTTTTCAACATTTTACAAGATGATTGGAAACCAATTACAATTGTATATGAATTATCAAAGAGCATACAAATCTCAGAGTAGAGGAATTCAAAGTTTATTTGATGGAGATCCAATTTGAAATGGCTGAGATATCAAAAAACAAACAAATACCAAATCAAATGAAGTGGTCCTATCATAACAAATGTGACCCACCTTTTGTTAGGACACCACATTTCTGGATATCTCAGCCATTTCAAAACAGATTTTTGTCATGTTAACTTTGAATTCCTCTTAGAATTGTATGCTATTTAAATATTTCATAAAATAAGTGTCAATTATCTTGTAAAAGTTGAAATCAGAATTCCCATCTGAACCAGAACTATACAGTCCCTTTAAGTAGAGACCTCTGATTTAAAGGGTACTGAAACTGAATGTTATACACGTAACCAGATTGAAAAATTGCTAGTACATGTATATTGGGTAATGTTCACCACTCAATGTAGAGCTCTAGCTACGTTGTAGCTGCATTGTATTTACAATGCGATGTATGTGATGATAATGAAGATGTTACTTCAAATTAGTGTTTTTTGTATCATTTTTTTTTTTATTGCAAGTGATAAACAAATTGTCCTTAACCAGTTTTCAGTAGTAGCCACGACAAAAATCATGGGTATACATACTCATACTGAGATATGACTCGAATCAATGACCTGATTGCTAGACAGACATCATCTACACGATTACTGGGGTTCCACACAGCAGGTATTGCATCTTTATTATAAAATTAATATTTCTTGTGTCAAGTTGTTATTTATTGAAACTGAATGGCAAACTGTCCTTCATCAAAGGAAAACACTTAACTACAAAACCTGTATTCAATTTTTAGTAGTGACTATCCTGATAAAAATAAAGGGCGTACATACTCGGGTTGGTCATAAAAATATAGAATATGATTAAAGATTATGATTGTAAATATTTGGGGAATATTGTTCCCTTGACAATCTGGATCAGTATTTGAGTAATTTCAACTGATTCTACCTCAATAATTCTGCAAAAATTTGTTTATTGGTATTTTGCAAAATCATTTTGCAAAATACCCATAAACATGGTTCTCCACACACTAAACAAATGGGGGACAAAGGGCATGCCTACTCAGGTTGGTCATAAAAATATGAAAATATGATTGAATATGATTATGATGGTAAATATTTGGGGAATATTGTTTCCTTGACAATCTGGATCAGTATTTGAGTAGTTTCAACTGATTTTACTTCAATGATTATGCAAAATACCCATAAACATGGTTCTCCCCACACTAAACGAAGGGGGGACAAAGTGTCCCATACGTAATTGTCCCATACGTAACACGTCATGTCTGTCTTTAATTAGAACCTGTAATTAGAGCTTTTTGCCTCATGACATGAAACTTACCTCTCATGATCTTGAGTGTTGTGGCTTTCATCACAGTGAGTTACAAGTTGTAGAATAAAATACTTTTAGACAGTTTTGAGGTTGAAAAAGATGTTCAAAAAAAACAAATTTTTTCTGGTCCCATACGTAACGGCACATATTTTCTCTTCTAGAATATAATTGTGAAGGTCATATTTCTCAATTTTTTACATGATTATACTTCTCCTACATCACCATGAAAAAGTTCAATTTGATCAAAGGCCATTAACACTATTTTTCAGGTCATAAAAGTCTCTGAATGTCCCATACGTAACGCGCGTTATCTTGGACTTGCCCTTAGACAAAAGAAGGATTAGGCTGTAGGCTCTTCCTTCTCAAGTGGACAAAAGACACTCTTCCAGGGCCCGGGACAATCACTTCAGTTTCAAATACAGGATCTGGGACTAAAGGACTCAGATTTGGGAATGAATTACTGAGGCAGAAAGAGAAATTGCTAAGACAAAATAAACTGCTAGTATCTTTGGAATCATACAATTCTAGAATGCAATTTTGTTTCATTTGAAAGAGGAGATGTTGCTCTAAAACTTTCTCACAGAGTCAAGGGAGCGTTCTATTGAAGAAAAAACACGACTGACTCTTTTTTTCCATACTACACAAAAATTTCTAATAATTTTTCTGATGTATCAATTATTTCTGCAATATTTCAGGTTCAGATAGATATTATGGCAAACTGACTACATGACACGAAAGAACAAACATTTCTTGATAATTGTTGTGTAGAACTCAATTCAACACAGTCAATAGTTTCAGAGATATGGCGGTTTTAAATTTCATTGTCAGTGCAGTTTCGAAACGTTCTGGCGTTAGGTAAAAACCTCTGGCACGTTAGAGGTTTTGGGCCTGGCACATTTAGAGTTAAAAAAGAGTGCTATGACTGTACCATTAAATAACTTGGAGCTGCGGACAAAGACAAAAGACAAAATATTGGGAGTAAAAATATTTTAAAAAATTGCTAAAAGCCTGGTACAGTGTATCCAGTAAGTAATATCCGTTTTAATTTGCGTTTGACGGTGAATAGGGATAAGGAAGAAGTAATATCTTGAGGGAGGTCATTCCAGTATGTGGGTCCAGTAAACATAATTGTTTTCTTTGCAAAAATAGTAGAGTACGGGGAAGGTGAGAGGCGTCGCATTGACGAGTGGGAAAACAGTGAATACAGCGATTTCTTTTGAATATGTGGATAAAAACAGATGGTAATTCATAAGTTTTTAGTTTATATATGAAAATTCCGAGATTATAATAAAATAGGTCTGGATTTTTTAGAATTCTGTTTTGATGAAAAAAACAGTTGGTATGAGCAAAATATCCGGCGTGGTTGCGCGCTTTTGAATACGAAGAAGGGATGAATGATGAATTAATTGCATTTCCCCACGCCAAAATTCCATAATCAAAGTGTGCAGATATCGAAGAAGAATATGCTCTGCAAAATATAAACAGGGAACAAATTTTTAAGCTTATTCGAAATTCAAGTCAATCCAAAGCCCTAAAAACTTTGTGTTATTAACCTGCGTCAAACATACATAATTTATTTTGATCTCACGTGGGACAACATTCAAAGAATTACTAAATACCATATCATGAGTTTTTTCTATATTTAGGGATATTTTTTTTTTGGGGGGGGGGATTGCACATACCTGAGCTCAGTATTCATCACGTTAATTAATGTATTAGGGTCTCGATGAGAACAAAACAAACTTGTGTCATCAGCAAAACAAATGAATGATAAAATTTGCGATGGTTTTTGAAGATCGTTTATGTATAAGATAAATATAAGTGAAAGTAAAATATTGAAATCATCACAACGAATATCAAAATGATTGATGAAAGAACAGATGTGGATTTACAATAATTTGGAGGAAAAAGATGACAAGTTGATCGTTGAAAAAAAACAACAACAAATCAGTCAATTTCAGTTCATTATAATGTCGATCTTATCATGACAGAACTGAGCAATCAAAGGTGTGATTGTTAAAATTTAGGTATTGATAATGTCTATGTTCTCTCATATTTTTAGCCAGGCTGAGTATACAAGATTATACAAGAGAATAAGATAACTTTGCTTCCGATGAGTGACTGATGAGAAAATTTTTGCTGTAATATGTTTTGCAAGGGCTATCAATATACAACGTTGTGTTGTGTCATACCATGTATAAATGTAAACATTATAAACTTTCAAAGTACATTCACGGAGGCAGCAGTTGTCTCCAGATATTTTCAATTGGAAACCCCCCCCCCCCCCCCCAAAAAAAAAAAAAAAAAAAGTGGTTGGGGGAGGAAGATGAAATACTAGTAATATTCTGGATAGGATGCCTATAGACTCAATATCACAAAAAGATATTTGTGTACATTGAGTGATGCCGTTCAGTCTGATGATATACCTGGGTTCAGTAATAACTTGTAATTGCATGAATGCATTTAGTAGTAACAGTAGTAGTTGTAGTTGTACTATACACAAAATTTATCTATGATGTATCTTAATGTCTTACTTTCTTTAAAGCTCAAGATACAAGAGAAGTGCAGCTTGGAGATGATGTCCATGTTCAGTGCAGTCATCCATCCCTGAATGTTGAGGATTTTAGATACTCCGTCATCTGGGCCAGGCAGAATCACATTTTGTCAACAGAGAATAGTCTGACTCTGACGGTAGGAAATTTCTCCGTTGGAGACGTGGGACAATACCAGTGCAACATTACTTCAGAGTCAGGTGTCACATACATTGCCCACCAGACTGTTCTCACAACTACAGGTAAATATTAAACTCACTTTGCAGGGATAAACACATGAATCCCAAGTTGAAAGGTTTATCGATGAATGACCTTACAACGGTCAAGTCGCCTGCAATAATGAAGGACACTCTCAGTCTGCAATTGATGGTGAACTCTTAATAGTTTGATACCAAAATTGCAAGTATATTGAGGCATGTGAAGCACAATAAAAGGGAACTTGTTGCTATACATTGTATTCATTATTTTTACACCCAGGCACTGTTAATAAAATGGAAGAAAGATCATAAACATATCTGTGTTGTGATCGTTTATTAATGAACCCTGTTATTGGTTAATTTTTTTTTCTTCTCTTCGTCTTTCTATTCTTTGAAGAAGTTCTTTGAAGTTCTTTGAGCTACACAGTCGTATTTGAACACCTATGACTATGGGTGATGCTGCCAATAATCTGTGTTTTACGAGACCAAAAGCAGGTACAATGTTGTATTTTTTTGTGTGAGCTCTATATGATGCACATTTCTAGATTGATTTTCTTCAAACATATATGGAGGTGCATCATGGTGAAACTTTGACCCTTTTTTTGCGTCTGGTGATGCTGCCTGCAGTGTTTTGTCTCTTAGTAAGGTAAAAGTTCTTTAATTACCTCCGCCAAGCGAGGAGGTTATGTTTTCGTTACCGTTGGTTTGTGCGTTTGTTCGTTCGTATGTACCTCCGCCAAGGGAGGAGGTTATGTTTTCGTTACCGTTGGTTCGTTAGTTACATGTAGTTTGTCTGTGTGCAAAATAACTCAAAAAGTAGTGAACGGATTGGGATGAAACTTGCAGGAAAGGTTGAAAATGATACAAGTACCAAACTATTAACTTTTTTGGGAATTTATGAAGGATTTTTGACATTTTGGCAGGTAGGGTCAATGAACTTGGGAGTTCAGGCTGCGCGTATTTGAGGTTTGCCTGTGCGCACTAAAGTGCGTGCTCTAGTTTCTGCTGGGGTGAGGCGCGCCGTGCAGCTGAGGGTTTATGACGTAACAAAGGCTTCTATATTGAGAAATCTGGCAACTTTCAGCACACAATGCAGTACGTATGGGTGGAAGTCACTGATATCTCTACGGAAGTGGTGAAAATGATTTGCATGCTTGGCGGAGGTCTGCGCTCTCAGAGTTCTTCTCTAGTTAGTTAGTTAGTTAGTTAGTTTGTCCATGTGCAAAATAACTCAAAAAGTAGATAACGGATTGGGATGAAACTTGCAGGAAAGGTTGAGAATGACACAAGTAACAAACAATTAACTTTTGGTAGTGATCCGAGAATTTTTGGGGAATTTATGAAGGATTTTTGATCTTTTGGCAGGTAATACCAAAAGAAACTTTGCGTTAAATTTACGTGTAACGCAAGCGCCGATCGGTACTGCGTTAATCTTTCTGCGTTACAAAATTAACGATCACGGTGCGTGAATGATCGTTACAAATCGTTACAGATCGTTACTGTGCGTTACAGATCGTTACTGTGCGTTAATTTTTTAGATCTTGCGTTAGCGGACTTGTCATGTGGACTGGCAAGAAATCTCGGAAATTGCGAGACTCGGAGATGCCTCGGTTAAGTAACTGTCGTTCGTAATATTTACTACGGACAATTTCCTGCCGGCGGAAGGCATTTAAATAGCGATATCAAATACCGAAAAGATTTTGTAGTTGAGCAGAACTCCCCTGGCAATGTCGTATTTTCATGGTAGTCAAATTTGTACTCATGGGCGCAGTCAATGGAATCGGGCAAGCAAAAATTTCGAAGCCACATTTTTCCCCACCTAGACAACATATTCCATCGAACATTGAACCCATGTCAAATCACGCATACGCAAGCCTAAAACTAACGCCGACTGTCTAACGTTAGCGATGTCACGATTTCAACAACGGTCAGACACTTACTCAATTCAGGAAGGTGCAAAAGTCCATTTAAATTCCAATACACAACGTGTGTCTCGCCGAATAACTGGTGGTAGTGTGTGGTGACAAAGCCGAGTATTTCGGCAGTAAAAGTAGCTGCAGCAGAAGAAAATGTCTACCACTTTCTGCTCGCATTATTACACTGCTAGCAGGTGAGTCAAGTGGTGACAAGATAGGCACGCTTGGCGCTTCACATGAAAGTTTACCCAGAAACATGAAAAATCCCACGATGCCAAGGTGCCAGAGTGGGGAATGGGGAGGGGTGGAGAGTGAGGGAGACCAATCAACAGAAGAAATAGTCTAGCGGGCGACGTATTTTTAGCCTGAATCAGTCTTTCATTTGCAGTCAATAGAGGGCGCGACGATGTGGAAGTCAAGTTGACTAAAAATACGTCTAGTAAGAAACCTCCGAATAGAGGCGTGGAACCGGGCGTGGCATGACAGTTGCCAGTCTTCAATATCGAAGTTTCATTGGCTGAGCATCAATGTCAATCAAAATACATTACAGAACCCAAAGGAATCCTAGTCTACTCTCCTAGATATAATACATTATTGTCTTTTAGGGACAATAGAATTTCCCTGTCTCTTTCACATTAATAGTATTTTGCCATTCTTTCCCATTCATTTTGAGATGTATAATATCTTCTCTTACTTCAAATAAGAGAATGATAGAAGTCAATGCGACTACATGCATTTGAAAATTCACGAGGGTTCTGCACATGGAAACTACTCCAAAATTACTGCCGAATGCAAACCTCTCACTGTTGTTGCTCGTCTACGAGATATTCACTGTCATTATCGGTTTTGAAAGTGTGATTTATGAATGTTTTCCACTGGTATGTTTTTCACTTTAGAATACTTTATTTTTTTCATATCAAATCTCCTAAGATATTTGCTAAATTTCAATTAAATCTGCCGTCAAGACAACTAATAACTATTGCCAAGCACAATCTACATTAAAAAGACATTTCGTGGGTGATTACTCTGTTATAGGAAAACCCGTCCGTGGTACATTTCCTGTGAAAGGGGAAAGAGAAGATCTGCGACACAAAAGGATTCCTGCAAAACCAAAGGCCCGGGGAAACACAGTGCATTCTTTGCAATACGTAATTAAGAGACGTCAGTCTAACAGATGGCGGTACAGTTATAGTGAAGGGAAGTCGATGCTGATGGACATTCTCTATACGCAAATAATTATGGAGATGAAGACATCTTTTTGTGTGTGTCCATTCGGAATGCATGCTTATGCAGAAAAACGTGAATCTCAATTGAGTAGCACCAACAAGTTTGTGGATGATGCACACACAAAAAAAAAAAACCCGACATGTTGGGAAAATGGGGCGCAACACGCAAAATCTATGACTGAGTCCAAAGCACCCTTCAAGATCCGTGTGGCTCAACTGAAGCGTTTGGCACCTTTTTCACCAGAAGTATCTCGTTTAGAGGAAAGCTATTGTGGATTACGTAGAGGCACTAATTTGTTTAGATCTGTCAGAAATAAACTTTTCCCATCTTTCTCGACATGATTTTATCAATACTGTGTTCTTTCATTTTCTTTGTCGAAGGTATTCGAAGGATCGTTAATTCGAAAACGAAATAAAGTTCAAATTCCGAAAATGAAGTGAACTTGTTTAAGAGACAAAACACAAAAGACTGTAATAATTTTTTTTTTTGGTTACTCCAAGGTTCCGCAATTATTTTTATTTTCTCAATTTACTTTGTTTTGATTATGCAACCTTATTCACTGTTACCAAAAAGTTAAATGTTCATGATCTTTTCGAAAAATGAAATAAAATTCGAATTAATTTGAACATAACAAAATGTGTGATAGTCCTATTACGCAATGAAAATTGAACAAGAACAGAGAGAGAGAGGGGGGGGGGGGGAGGGAGAGAGATGGAAAATACACAAACTCCCCGAAACACTCACTGGCGAACTGGAATACAATCGTACAATTTGCAAATTGCATTTTTCATGGAAACATGAACAATAATTTATCCCTCTCCGCCGTATGCTCCCATAGTCATCTATGGCATCATTATGATGACCATGCATGACGTATTATTATAGAAACAAATATTACAAGAGGCCACCTAAGGGCTCTCCCCCCCCCCCCCCCCAAAAAAAAAAAGTCACGCATGTGTGTACTGATGATACCCTCTGAAAGACTACTGTATACACCCTTGACCATTATCAGCCCCCTCCCACCCTCAAATAACTAATCTACAGAAACAATGGCCCTCCCTCTTCTCGACAGTAACAGCTTCTCCACAAATGGATATAGTGTTCGGATAAACGAACCTTCATTGTTGGATTGACGAAGCTTAATTCATGCAGGGATTAACAAACCTTTTTACATTTTGAATAAACGAATCACTGGAAAACCGGACCTTGTTTCATTTTCGTGTTAACGAACCTTCTTAAAAACAAACGCAATTTCATTTCAGGCCATCACACCTTCGGAATATCAACCCATATATCATTTTAGCTCAACAAATAAACTTTATGAATTATGAGCCTTATTTCATTTTAGGTATATCGAAAGGGTCTATAAACACTTTATTATAGCAATATTCTGGATGAAACTGATTTTGTCAGCCTCATGTGAAGGGTTTGAGTTCAAACAGGGTAAGATCCCAAAAGTATGATTTTACGACAGTGATAATGCTCAAGTAATATAACTTGCATACCAGTTAATTATTGCACGTTCTCAATGTGGGACATCACGAAGTTTCCACCAAGAGACATGTGTTATTGGTTAGAGGAATCAAATTCATGAGACACGAAAAAGGTGAAAACGGTGACGTCAGATCCGAAACTTAAATTTCATGTTAATTCGAGGTTCCTTTGTTACCATCGCTCATTAGGAAGAGTGGAAATCAGATACAAATGTTAGTGCACCAATATAAAGGACGAAACTGCTTTCGTCATCCGTGCCGGCCTGCTCTCGAAAGTCTAAAGCTGTCCTTCTGCTACCCAATGGGAAATGTCAATTCTGAGCGTTGATGAAATGATTTATCGAATGGAGATTATTTCTTGTTATTACCTATCAAAACCGTACATCCTTGGAGCTATGACAATACTCCTTTAGTTCGCCATATTCTGGGAAACATTATTTCCTCGCGAAATTTCTCCTAAAGTCCGGAAACAATCTTATTATAACTACTGTTCACGTTTTGTATATTTAACAATACTTAACTCTGATTTTACTGATTCAAATTTTTACTGTTGTTGTTTCAATCCCTAACTCACATTTTAGAACTATTTTAAGCACTAATGCTAAGTTATTGTTTCATCTGCGAATGGTAAATTATGCCTTTAATGAAACTTGGCAGCCATGTATATGTATGAGTTGGTGACGTTATGCCTATCAACTGTCAACTTTTGGGCACACGTGCTCAAGGTCAAAGGTCAAAAAGGTCAATTGCCAAAAAATTAACTACAGTATTTCCCCCATATCTATGCAATGCCTGAAGGTACTTCTTGAAATTTCGTGTATACATGAACTACGACCAAATGAAGAATCTCCAGAGAGTTTTGTGTCGTGAGGTCAAAGGTCAAGGTTCAAGTGAAAATGTTAACTTAGATTTCACTTTCTCTCCATATCTCACAAATGGTTCAAGACATCCTCATGGAACTTATGCATGCACTGACTGGCAGTGATTATGTAGGGAATGTATGGGTCATGGGTCAGAGGTCAAGGTCAAATACTCTAAATTTCAATATTTTCCTCTTATCACCCCAGATGCGATGCTTGCAGGATTTTTCTTGAAACTTAATGTATGCAAGTATTACCCAAAGAGATTCTGTTGGAAGTACCTGGCCATGAGGTCAAAGGTCAAAAGGTTCAAGGTGTAGTGAAAGCGCTAAATGTCACTCTTTCCCTTAACTTATATGAAAGGATCAAAAGTTAAGTAAAAATCCTCGAATCTTCAAATACACGCGCTTTTAGACAATAACAGCCATTCATCCAATCAAAGCTATTTCAACGAAAGTGAGCATTCAGCACATTTGTGACAAACCTGTCATTTGAATGTTTTCTGATAGGTATTATGTGAAACTGTCATCACACGTCAAGACATTGTACATGTACTCTAAACTTACAAGGTGAACCATGCATTATGGCGCAAACATACCAGTCGTCATAGCAGCATTTCTATGTGTGTGTGTGTGTGTGTGTGTGTTTTATTTTGTTTTAGGTGGCCTCTTAATGCAATAATTGTTTCCACAAATGGCTCATCCTGATGATGGGTATACAGAGGAGAGGATAAAAATACCTAATTTTTATTTATAATACAATTTACAAAATACGATTGTATTCCGGTTCGCCAGTGAGTTTGTGTATCGGTAGCGTTTGTATGTTTTTAAATACATGTGCGTGTGTGTATGTGTGTGCGTGTAAGTGTTGGGTACTTGACCATGTTTTTGTTTAATTTTCACTGCGTAATATCCTGTCCTTCCTTGTTATATCGACATAACCTTTGTCACTAAAGACAGCTTAGTTTACTTCATCTTCGGAATTACGAACCCTATTTTGTCTTCCGATCAACGATCTTTCGAACAACTTCGGAAAGTACATCAAGAAACACAATTCTTAATTCACAGTTCTGGAATCTTGGCATAAAAGGCAGACAGTGTTTATCTCTGACAGATCTAAACTAATTTGTATATAATATGTTATCAACAATTCATGGCTTTCCTCTAAACGAGATGTTTCTCATGAAAATGGTACCAGACATTTCATTAGAACCATGCATGGGTCTTTTCTGGCGCTTTTGACGTGGTCATAGATTTTGTGCGTTGTGCTCTAGTTTCGTAACATATCGTGTTTTTGCTCATTATGTGTGTGTGTGTGCAAGCGCGCCGGAACACTTCTGGTTTTGGGGGGGCAAAATCTCAGCGGGGGCACATTGTGACGATGTGAGATCCTCGGCGCGAGAGCGAAGCGAGTGAGCGGGGGGGGGGGTGAAAAGGGGGATACCCCCCCCCCCCCACACACACACACACACACTGTAGGGAGCTTTTGTAAAACAGGGTACAAAAGTCGCGTTTATAGACCATTTAAAAGCAAATTTCTAAGGAATTAAACATAGTGAAATATAATCACTGCGAAGGACTATGATTATTACATATGGGAGTACATAATAATGTGATGGTGTGACATCCTCGGCGAGGGTGTGGGAGGGGGGATACCCCCTCCCACGGTAGGGACTTTTTGTAAAAACAGAGTATAAAAGTCGCGTTTATAGAACATTTAAAAGCAAATTTCTAGGGAATTAACATATTGAAAAAAAAAATCAGTTGGAAGGACCATGATCTTAACATACGGGGGTATATTATGACTGTGATGGTGTGAGATCCTCGTCGAGGGAGCAAAGCGACCGAGCGGGGGAGGGTGTGGGAGGGGGTATCCCCCTCCCACGGTAGAGACTTTTTGTAAAAACAGACTATAAAAGTCGCTTTTATAGAGCATTTTAAATTAAATTTCTGAGTAAAAGAATAGTAAAAGAAATCACTGCGAAGGACTATGATACGGGCAGAACGAGCGAGCCACTTTCACTTTGTAATTTATCTGAAATGTATTCATTAAAAGCTTAAACGTGATCGCATCGTTCGAACAATAAAACATATTCTTATACTGCTAGAAAGCAAAGAAGAAAATGAAAAATGTAAGGTTTACTAAAGGTATGTTTCAGCGGGCACACTCGAGGACACGAGGCTACCATCTATACACTAAATTTACTCATAAGTTACTATTAGTGTATAGATACAATAATGTATGTTGTTAGTGTATTATAATTTTCGCCCCGTAAGGGGCGAAAATTTTTGCATTTTCAGCTATGAAATTACAACATTTAGACAAGAAATATGCCTTTATTGTTCATTTTGGTCTTTAAATCAGTGATTAATTATTTGTTACAGGGGGCACTTTGGGGGGGCAAAAACTCGTTTTGCCCCCCCAACATTTTGTTTGGGGGGGCAAGTGCCACCCCTGCCCCCCCGCTTCCGGCGCCCTTGTGTGTGTGTGTGTTTACACCATTTACATAGGATAGCTCGTTAATGCTATTTCATTTTTTCAGCTTCACATTTTCTACATAGGCAAGCATTTCGAATTGCCAGGAGAGATGTCCTTATCTACATTTGAGTTGTAAATGTTAATCAGTACTTGTATAATTAAGTCATCTGTGAGACTGGCGTCTCGTAATTTCATGATTGCAAAGAATGCACCATATTCCCCTGGCACTTTGGCTTAACAGGAATCCTTTTGTGTCGCAGATCCTCTCTTTCCCTCTTCACAGGAAATGTACCACGGACGGATTTTCCTATGACAGTGTGATCACCCACGAAATGCCTGTTTAATGTAGATGGTGCTTGGCAATAGTGATTAGTTATCTTGACGCCAGATTTAATTGATATTTAGCAAATATCTTAGGAGATTTAATATGAAAATATAAAGTATTTTAACATGAAAATTGCCAATGGGAAAAATTCTTAAATCACACTTTCAAAACCGATAATGACAGTGAATATCTCGTAGACTTTACAACAACAGTGAGAGGTTTGCATTAGGCAATAATTTTGGAGTAGTTTCCATGTGCAGAACCCTCATGAATTTTCAAATGCATGTAGTCGCATTGACTGCTATCATTCTCTTATTTGAATTAAAATAAGATTTTATACACCTCAAAATGAATGGGAAAGAATGGCAAAATACTATGATAATGTGAAAGAGACAGGGAAATTCTATTTTCCCTAAAAGACAATAATGTATTATACCTAGGAGAGTAGACTAGGATTGCTTTGGGTTCTGTAATGTATTTTGATTGACATTGATGCTCAGCCAATGAAACTTCGATATTGAAGACTGGCAACTGTCATGCCACGCCCGGTTCCACGCCTCTATTCGGAGGTTTCTTACTAGACGTATTTTTAGTCAACTTGACTTCCACATCGTCGCGCCCTCTATTGACTGCCAATGAAAGACTGATTCAGGCTAAAAATACGTCGCCCGCTAGACTACAGAAGAAACCGCGCGTACTGGCGCATTCTCGGAGGTCATGAACAGTCTGGGGTCTTGGAGATGAACAGAGAAGGAATGTTTAATTAAAGGGAAGATAAACCCCAAGAGAAATGTGGATTGAGTGAAAGCAGCAACATTAGTAGAACACATAAGTGAAAGTTTGAAGAAAATCGGACAATCGATGCAAAAGTTATGAATTTTTAAAGTTTCGGTGTTGGAACCGCTGGACGAAGAGACTACTAGAGGTTATGACGTATGAGTGGACAACAATACCAAGAAAATATAAAGAAAATTCTACAAAAATCCATTTTTCATGAAAATTACAAATTCCATCAACTTGATATTGACATATGTTAGGGGTAGCAATTATTCCCCCTGCTTTCTGAAAGAGGTTGGTCCATTGCTCTTTCATAATTCTAGAAAAGTGCATTTTTGTTGAATTTCCTTTATATTTTCTTTGTATTGTTGTCCACTCATACGTCATATCCTCTAGTAGTCTCCTCATCCAGCGGTTTCAACACCAAAACTTTAAAAATTCATAACTTTTGCATCGATTGTCCGATTTTCCTCAAACTTTCACTGATGTGTTCTGCTAATGTTGCTGCTTTCACTCAATCCACATTGCTTTTTGGGTTTACCTTCCCTTTAAAGATAGCTCAAGTCGAAGACCCAGGATTACAAACGTTGATTCTTTTTTTTTCCCCCTTTCATTTAACATGCCTTCACGTTTAGAAATGGTTGCACTCCTAAAAAAAAAAAAAAAAAAAAAACTCTCCTGCGATTTTTAAAACGTCAAACTTACCATGAAAGTGTTACTACGTGTAATACAATAGTTAATACTATACCTATTGCTTTAATCATACAATGTATCTGTATAACACAAATTTGACTACCAATGACAATAAAAGATACTTGTATTTGTTTTGTGCGGAGATTTTTTTTGTCTTTATCCCGACTAGTTCCTATGAAATTTCTAATGTTTTTACGGCAGCATCAACAGCCTAAAATAAATTACTGAGAGATTTATAGATTATGAAATTTTTGGCAACCATCCATTTGAACGTCAGGCATGAACATATCCTGATATTCAGCAAAATCAACTCAACAGATCAGAGACAAAGTTCCTTCAAATTTTTGAGAAGTAGCACGCAGATTTGCTGGGCGTGGTAGGGTCCATGCTTTGAGATCGTCACAGTCGTGTTGTCACCAGGGAGGTGTTCTCTTCCACCTCCCTGTTGTCACGGAGTATCGGGAAGTTCTCACAAACTCCAGGATCACCCCTCCCTGCCAACTCCATGTTGCTCCCAGGGAGGCGGGAAGAGTCTCTTCCCACCTCCCTGTTGCTCCCCAACGTGCATCGTGAATGCATGGCGTCTCTTGTCACCGTCAGTACCCGAGGCTGCTTTGTATTTGTCTTGGAATATTGATTCTTCTTGTCATGACATGGGTGTAGTAATCGTTTTGCATGGCTACGTAAAAAATTGTGATACAACTTGTACTCAACTCGTCTTTGTGATTTTTTTCTTCAGTCCAAAAGGAAGACAAAATAGTATCATGACGTTTGCAATTGTTCGAAAGGTCTGCTTTTGATAACTCACAGACTACTCAGTAATCACCCTTGTTTTCCCGCTCCCAGGCCCTCCAATTTTATTGAGCAATCCACACGCGCGCGCAAATTCCTTTGCCATGTGGTTTTGCCAGCCAGCTGTCGGAATGTGCTTTGAAGTTACATTTCAGCCTGGCCTGGCTGGCATGAATGGGTGTCGAGTTTCAATCAATACCTACTGTTGTTTTATTCTTGTATTTGAACATGTCGTTTCACCTGACAACACACGGAGATCGGGAAGGTGTAGGGCTAGGGAAGAGGTTTTTGTTGTGTGTTGCAACCTAATCCGGGCAATTAACCCCAGAGGGCAATTACCCCCCCCCCCTCCCCGCTAAATACTGGTTAATGGTAAGGTTAGAGTAAAGATTAGGGTTAGGTTTAGGGTGAGGAGTTTGGGTTATGGTTAGGATTAGGGCCAGGGGAAGGGTCCGGGGTAATTGCCCAGGAAGAAAAGAGGGACGCACTTTTGTTCTTGGTCAAATCGATTTTCCTAGGTGATGCTGTGGAACTAGAAAGGAACAAAAAAAGCAATTATGATGTCTGGCGTACTTCCGGGACGTCTTATTTTTCTTGCACTCTGAAATTTCCTATTGTTTGGCGTTATCAATGTCGTTAATTGTTGTATAGTTACCCTCTTTCGCATTATAAACCTAAAGTCCATAGAACATTCATACGCATTAAGATCACACTCGAAAAGCTATACTGGTGTATAGTTTGAACACAGCAAAATTAAATAACGAATATCCCGCAGATTTTCCAAAATTATGCGTCATATGGGTACATTCATTTTCTTTTCTTTTCTTTTTTTTTCATTTGTCTTCTTGTCGATGTGGGGGTAGATTCAGGATATACTTTTCCTTTTCCCCTTTCGGCCCGGTGCGATTACTTCTGGTGCTGACATTCTTTCTGCTCGTCTTCCGATTATACTGTTGTAAACTGTTGTAAATAAATGCGCATGGAGTCCCAGCTGTATCGCAAAAAAAAAAAAAAAAAAAAAAAAAAAAGCTATCTAAAGTTGACCTTCAAATACAAGTAAAATCTGAATCAATTTAATGGTACGGGTTCGCGGTTTCAATCCAAAATGATTGATTTTTATTTTGTGGTGGCCCGAAAAGAAAAACAAACAAGCAAAACTACCGGTCCTACTAAACAGAAAAATAAATATCAAGTATTACTGAAGTGATACAGGTACCCACGTCTAAAATAAATGAATAGAAAATTTAGTCATCTTAAACCGTTATTCTGAGTGCTACGATTTCGCAAATAGGCTTATAGATTATAAAAGTGGTCAAAATTTACGTTTGAAATGAGAAAGTGGGAGCATTTGCAGACATTGTAAACATCCGACATTTGTTTTAGCATCGTAAAGAGCCAAAAATTACCGATAATTATTTCTGATGGAAATTCAAGCAATCATCCAACATTTACAAGTATTTTAACACCTTCCGGAGCCGAATGTTACCGTTAATCATTTTCAAATGTAAAAAAAAAAGCAACCGACATTCATTCTAGCATCTTACGGACCTGAATATCATCCTTATTCATTTTTGAACGTGAAAGCAAACATCCGCTCTTTATTTTATCATCTATGAGCCGATTGATACCGTTAATCATTTCCAAACGTACAAGCAACAATCTGTTACTTATTTTAGCATCGTACGGAGCAGAATATTACCGTTATTCATCTCCAAATTCAAAAGCAAACACCCGACATTTATTTTATGATCGAAAGAGCCGAATGTCACTGCTGTCCACTTTTGAAAGTGAAATGAATCATCTGACATATTTCAGCATCGTAACGGAGCCGAATGTAATACTGTTTTTTCACATTCAAACGTCAAAGCAGACATCCGACATTTACTTTAACATCAAACGCAACTGAATGTTATTGTTATTCATTTCGAAATGTTAAAAAATAGCAAATGTCTGATATTTATTTTAGCATCTTAATTATGGAGCAGAATGTTACTGCTTTTCACTTCCGAACGTTCAAGCAATCATCTGACATTTATTTTGGCATCTTCCGAAGCCGAATGTTATTGAGCACTATTTACTTTCGAACGTAAAAGCGAACATTCGGCATTTCATCGTCGTACGGAGCTGAATATCATTGTTATTCATTTCCGAACGTCAAAGGGATCATTCGACATATATTTTAGTATCTTCCGGAGCTGAATGCTATTGCCATTTACTTTCGAACGTAAAAGCGAACATCCAGCAATTATTTCATCATCGCACTGAGTTGAATACTATTGTTATTCATTTCCGAATGCCAAAGCAAACATTCAACATTTATTTTAGCATCTTCCGGAGCTGATTGTTATTGCTATTTACTTTCGAACATAAAAGTAAACGGCTTGTGCCGAAAGGGTGGGTTGGGTGGTGGCGCGTCGCGTTAATGGGAACACCACCCTTCGTCCAAAGCCCCCCCGGTTTTGCCGAAAGGGTGCGTTGGGAGCGTTGGGTCGCGTCGCGTTGACTGGAACCCCACCCTTCGTCCAAAGCCCCCCCGGTTTTGCCGAAAGGGTGCGTTGGTACTTTTTTCTCATGTAATATTAAAAGACGAGTTTTGAATTTATATTTAACCTTCAAACAACCATTTCAAAGAGGCTATCGTCCGGATCTGTTTATACACTCTATTACCACCTGGTCTACAGCCAGTTGGTCTAATAGACTGTTTAATATCAGTTGGTCTAATAACCAGTTGGTCTAGTCATCATTTCGTCCAATCACTGTTTGGTCTAATTGTTATTTGGTTTAATTACTATTTTGTCTACAGTCAATTCGTCTATTATGAGTTGGTCTAATTCCATTTCGTCTAATCATCAAATTGTCTAAAATAAAACCAAATTTGTCCAATATAAATTTGGTGTACACATCAATAAAAAGCCCCCCCCCCAAAAAAAAAAAAAAAAAAAAACAGCCCAGTTGGTCATATAGACGAAACGATGATTGGACCAAATGGTACCTGATTAGACCAGGAGGCTAGCTATTAGACCAAATGACAATAAGATCAATGGTTATTAGACTAAATGGGTGTACACTAAATGATGATAGACAGAGGCTAGACCAACTGGGCAATGGACCAAAATTAATGATGTGTACACCAAATTTATAATGGACAAAATAATTTGGTTTTATTTTAGACCATTTGATGATTAGACGAAATGGAATTAGACCAACTCATAATAGACCAAATCGGTATCTGATGATATAAATTGGTGTTAGACCAAAAAGAGACCAAATGGCTATTGTTAGACGAATTGACTGTAGACCAAATAGTAATTAAACTAAATAACAATTAGACCAAACAGTAATTGGACGAAATGATGACTAGACCAACTGGTTATTAGACCAACTGATATTTAACAGTCTATTAGACCAACTGGCTGTAGACCAAGTGGTAATAGAGTGTAAACCGATAATAATGATAATAATAATAATAATAATAATAATAATAATAATAATAATAATACATTACATTTGTAATGCGCTTCATACAAAATGGAATTAGACCAACTTTCGTCTCTTCCCTGTGCGCTTAGAAACCGATCCGGACGATAGCCTCTTTGAAATGGTTGTTTGAAGGTTAGATATGAATTCAAAACTCGTCTTTTAATATTACATGAGAAAAAGTACCAACGCACCCTTTCGGCAAAACCGGGGGGGCTTTGGACGAAGAGTGGGGTTCCAGTCAACGCGACGCGACCCAACGCTCCCAACGCACCCTTTCGGCAAAACCGGGGGGGCTTTGGACGAAGGGTGGTGTTCCCATTAACGCGACGCGCCACCACCCAACCCACCCTTTCGGCACAAGCCAAAGTAAACATCAGACATTTATTTATCATCGGATGGAGTTGAATACTATTGTTATTCATTTCCGAACGTCAAAGCAAACATTAACTTCACCATGAAACGAAGTTAAATGTTACTGTTATTCATTTCGAAATTTAAAAGCAAACATCCGACAGTTATTTAGCATCGTATTCGTATGGAGCAAAATATTACTGTTATTCACTTCCGAACGTAAAAACAATCATCTGACATTTATTTCAGCATCTTCTGGAGCCGAATGTTGTTGCTATTCACTTTCGAAAGTAAAAGCAAATATCCAACATTTATATCATCGTTGTACGAAGTTGATTATTATTGTTATTCATTTCCGAACGCCAAAGGGATAATTCGACATTTACTTAAGCATCTTCCGGAGCTGAATATTATTGTTATTTACTTTCGAACGTAAAAGTAAATTTCCGGTATTTATTTCATCATCGTGCGGAGTTGAATATCATTATCATTTATATTCGACCGTCAAAGCAAACATTCGACATTTATTTCAGCATCTTCCGGAGCCGTATTTTATCCTTATTCATTTCCGAACGCAAAATCAAATATCTAACATTAATTTCAGCACCGTACGGAGCTGAATCTTACCATTATTCATTTCCAAAAGTATAAGCAAACATCCGACATTTATTTTTGTATAATACGGAGTCGAATATTACCGTTATTCATTTCCAAAATTAAGAGCAAACATCTGACATTTATTCTAGCAGCTTACGGAGCCGATAGTTTCCGCTGTTCATTTTCAAAACTAAAGGCAAACATCCGGCTTTTTTGGTGGCCCGGTGTGCGTTTTTGGTGACGCCGGTCGCAAATTAACAATTCGCGAAATCGTGATTCGATTCGCGAAAAGACTCCGCTATAAAATCGCTACACTCGGCGGGGGCTACGTCATCCTTTCACCAGGTCTCGTTACGAAACCAAAATCTCGCGTGAGTTCTTGCGTTACCTATCGTTAATTCTAACGAAACATCGTTAATTTGCGTGAGGGATCGTTACTCATCGTTACTCATCGTTACTCATCGTTACTCATCGTTACTACAAACGTTAATTTTCCCGATCGTTACTTTGCGTTACTAACGATTCAGGTGAAAGCGCTTGCGTTAATGAAACGTTAATGTTGATTAACGCAAAGTTTATTTTGGTATATACTGTAGGGTCAATGAACTTGGGAGTTCAGGCTGGGCGTATTTTTGAGGTTTGCACGTGCGCACTAAAGTGCGTGCTTGGTGCGTGCTCTAGTTTTTGCTAGGGCGAGGCGCGCTGTGCAGCAGAGGTTTTGTGACGTAACAAAGGCTTCTACATATATTGGGAAATCGGATGACTTTCAGCACACAATATGCAGTACGTACGGGTGGAAATCACTGATATCTCTACGGAAGAACAAGATCAGTGGTGAAAATGATTTGCATGCTTGGTGGAGATCTGCGCTCTCAGAGTACTTCTCTAGTTATAGGATTTCCCGGTCAATTTCATACTTATGTCATTCAAGTTCCTATTCTGAGCATTCGATTTCACGCATTCCACGCTCGCAGCACTGAATCAGCAATCAAATTCAAAATCCGGTCATTCGAATTCACTATTCGAGCATTCAAATTCACTGTCGGAGCATTCAAATTCACTGACGGAGCATTCAAATTCACTGTCGGAACATTCAAATTCACTATCGGAGCATTCAAATTTAAGAGAGGAGCACGCATTTCATCAATGAGCATTCTAATTCATGTCAAGCTGGCGACGGAATCTCGTCGATCAGTCAAATTCGTGAATAGGCAACCATGTTCAAAATAACTGCATTCAATTTAAAAGAAGTCCTGAATTTAGTTACTAGTAGTTTTGAGCTGTGTATGCATGTGTTTCTCATTTGGCTTTGAATATTGGAATTTATGATGATTATCTATTTGCAGTAGAGGTTCACCTGTTCAGTGACAATTTTGAACTCACGCTTAGCAAAAAGGAATTTACAGACACGGTCATGTCCCTCGGATTAGGCATAAAATGGAGGTCCCATGTGTGAAAGAGTCACAAATCTAGCCCGACCAGACACTGTTACGCTATGCGAAAACAGCGTCTGACACGCACGGCATGCAGCCTCGAAGTGAGGAACCTCAACACAACTACAAAACTTAGGAACATGTATACTTTTCTCCTTTAAACAGAATACTTTACTCACGTTAAATGCTACAGAAGAATAGTTCGCCACACTGGGTCCATGGAGACCACTTGCGATAAGTCCGTGGAACAAATAAATGACACTTTCTGGCGCAATTCCTGACCGCCGGGCTTCGTCGTTGCAGGATTCAAAATGGCGCCTTGACTTATGCGCATGCGTGACCGGATGTGCTCCAGAGCGAGCGCGTGTGCGTTGAAAGTGTCGAACAAACCTTGGCGTCTGCGACACAATAACCCAGTACAGTTTATAGCTGTATACCTTATACTAGTAACCGTGCGTACGCTGCTTGAAAGGGCATTCACATCACGTGACCACCCGATATCTGAGCTTGGCCTGGCGTGAAAGATTGTGTACGGTGTGGACATGCTGGATATGATGATCAATTTCGGTAAGTTTCATTACGTACATTTGAATATATATAGCATCAGATGTAGAGTAAATATTGAAGAGTATACTCGATGAGTTTGAGGTGACAAAAATGATCGTAAGTATCAAAAGTCAAAGCTATCGTGTACGATTACGTCGCCTCTCCTAGTGATTGGTGGTCGCGCGCGTACAGCCCTGTCGCGACGTACCATGTACAGCGACTGGGCTGTGTATAGTTATCACAAATCATGCACGTAAAGCCCCCGTTCCACTATCACGATCTGGACCCCGATCTGTCCCGATCTAGCAGATCGGGAGAGAGTGGCAAAAGCGTACGGGGATCGGAAGCATCGTAGCAGCGGCATTTGGAGGTCGGGGTTGGAGCAGGCATTTTTTCAGATCGGGAAGAAATTTTGAACCGGTTCAAAATTTCTTCCCGATCTCCCCAATCAAAATTGAGCTATTTTTAATGGTACGGCAAGCAGGGAGAACGTAGTGACAGCGTAAACACCGCGGGATGAGCGTAACAAGGTCTTTCGGCACAATCGGCACAAGAACGGGAAGAAAATTTAGACAAAAATGTCTGCCAGATGAAGATCAAGGAGATCGAGAGGCAGAACTGTTGAGGAGGAGGGAATTGTTGCTGCACCTGTCGGGGCAGAATATGAAGAAGGAGCTCAAATTTTCGAAGAAGAAGAAGAGATGAAGAAAGAGAACAGAAGAAAGCAAAGAAGAAAACCAAATCAAACAAGACTAAAAACAAAACATGATGATGATGCAGACAAAATGACTATGTTTATTGTGTTCACACAAGAATTCCATGTTTTGTAAGTGGAAATACAAACATTTTCGGCTCGCTCGCCAAAATTTATCCAAAAAAAGAAGAGATAAGAACAAAACGTGATGATGACGCGGACAAAATGACGATGTCTATTGTGTTCACACATGCTGTTTTATATTTAGCAGGCAAAATGTTACACGGAGCAGCGGCTGCAATTTCTTCCGCTCCGAAGCGATTGCTGATTGGATTACAAGAAGGTGCCAACGGTTTCGAACATACGGGGGGAGGTGCAAAAAAAAACCCAAATCAAACAAGATAAGAACAAAAGCTAATGATGACGCAGAAATATACAAATTTCGGCTCACTCGCTCGTACTAATTTAGAGTATTTTTAGAAGTCCTCAGTTTGTTGGTATAAATCGTTATTTGTAAGGCCGTCACTTTATCTTGATGGGAATTGTAGGTTTAATAGGCAAAAAATAACAAGAATTCCATGTTTTGTAAGCTAAGATAAAAAAAAATTTCAGCTCGCTCGCTGCGCTCACTCGCTAAGATTTATCAAAAAAAAGAGATAAGAACAAAACGTGACGATGACGCGGAAATATACAAATTTCGGCTCACTCGCTTATACTAATTTAGAGTATTTTTTCAAGTCCTCATTTTGTTAGTACAAATCGTTATCTATAAGGCCGTCACTATATCTTGATTAAAATTGTTAGATTTAATAACCAAAAAATGACAATAATTCCATGTTTTGTAAGCTTAAATACAAAAATTTTCGGCTCGCTCGTTGCCCTCGCTCACCAAAATTTATATATAAAAAAGAGATAAGAACAAAACGTGATGACGCGAAAATATAAAAATTTCGGCTCACTCACGCGTACTAATTTAGAGTATTTTTCACGTCCTCAGTTTGTTGGTATAAATCGTTATCTATAAGGCCGTCACTATATCTTGATTAGAATTGTGCTCGCTCGCCAAAATTTATCAAAATTTATTACATTTAAATCACCCTCAAAAGACCCCTTTTAAGTGCTTGAAAAAGCATATCATGTGGACTTTTTTTAAAGTAACTACCGGGATGGGGTTGGGGTTGAACACTTTTTCAGAAATAAGGGGCGCAATTTTCACGCTTGCCCTGGGCGCCGTTTTCCGTAGATACGCCACTGATAGGCCTACAGACGAGCATATCATGGAGGGTTGGTTGACACGTGGTCGAGGAAAAAAAAACAATTTCAACTATATTGAAGATGATACATGAACATTTTATACGTCTTGTTTGTTGTGTATTGCTGTCTTATTGATTTACTTTTGCGGGACTATGTGAGATCATTGTGTGTCAGTTTGTCTTCAAATTGATGAATTGTCATTATGTGGTTGGTGTTGGGGCGTTGTCAGCATGCAGTATCATCAAGAAATACGATTAAATTGTCGTTGTGTTGTTTGGATGCACTGCTGATTGGACATTGCAATCTGAAATTTATTGAGATGAAAAACAAAGAATACATGAACAGAGAACAATGTAGAACCTGTAAACAGTTATAATTACACTATATGCAAGCCTTCATTGGTTGTGTTGGCCATTGACATCTGAGCAAAAAGTGGTTATTTTGTGAAATGATCCTTGTAACATGGTCTTTGCGTGTGCAAAATATGGGAAAGATAGGACATGTATTCACCAAGATACAACCTGATGAAACATTTGTGACCTTTGACCCTAATTTATCAAGTAGTTGTTATTTTATTAAATAATGTACATGACATGAACTAAACATGTGCAAAAGATGGTAGTGATAGGGGTTGTTTTTCCTGAGTTAGTGCAAAGAAAGTGGCAAAAAGAAAGAAATATGAAAATACATTGAAGATAATCTTTAATTTTAACCAAGTTTTTTGATGTGATACCGACATTGTATGAAAAAACAAGGGGCATGTAACGATAGCCCAAAATCTCAGCTACAACATATTAAAATCTGGGAGAAATTCACCGAAGGGTAAGTGAGCTAGTGCTCGATAAAGACAATCATGTCAATTTTCACATCTAGAAAAATTCCCTCCCATAGAGATAACACGTCGTAATGAAGATACAGAAAGAAGTACATGTGACCTTTGACCCCACTTTGCACAAACAAGATGGCATCTGAGCAAAAAAGTGGTTATTTTGTGAAATGATTCTTGTAACATGGTCTTTGCGTGTGCAAAATATGGGAAAGATAAGACAATGTAATCACCAAGATACAGGATGAAACATTTATGACCTTTGACCCTAATTTACATACCCAAGATGGTGTCCGATCGAGTAGTTGTTATTTTATGAAATAGTGTACGTTATACGAACTAAACATGTGCAAAATATGGGGTTGATAGCCGTTGTTGTTGTTGATCTATTGCACTGAAAGTGGACTTAGGAAAGAAAAATAAAGAAAAAATTAAGTTATTTTATAGAAATTTGAAGGAGAAGCATAAAAAAAAATCAGAAAAAGATAAAGTTAGGAAGGGAGGATAAGACTAACTAAAGAAAAAGAAGAAAAATAGTGTTTAAAAAAAAAAAAAAAAAATATTGGCAGGGGTGAGCCACGAACCGGGGACCTTAGGATTACGAGTCGGATGCGCTATGCACTGACCTATTTCATCCTCCATAGGCCCTGTGTATTAAGCAAAATGACGCTGCATCGAAGCCAAGTGCCAATTTTAACCAAGTTTTTCGATGCGATGCCGACGTCGTACGAAAAAACGGAGGGCACATTGACGATAGCCCAAAGTCTCAGCTACAACATATTAAAATCTGGGAGAAATTCACCGAAGCATAAGTGAGCTAGTGCTCGAAAAAGATAGTCATGTCAATTTTCATTTCCAGAAAAACTGCACTCCCATAGAAATAACACGTAAACTGGTCAAATTTGACAAGATTACTTTCAATCCATTTTTATGAGGTGATGCCGTCATCCAATCAAAATTTTGTAATGCATTTCTGAAAGAACATTAAATAATCTACAACATACTGAAATCTGGGTGAAAATCGGCAAAGGATAAGTGAGATACGCTCGAGTGAACATGAAATTTGATGACGTCATTTTGAAAATTTACTTTTTTTATTCTATTAAGAAATTTGATATCTTTTAATAATTTTTCTAGCATCGCCAACCCATGAAATGACATGTACAACTTATCAGCTTTCAGAATTAAAAGTAAAGAAAATGGGGGGTCACTGTCCATCCTGACGAGTAAAATTGGATTTAAAATTGGCGGGTTTTTTTGGCATAGTTGCACTGTATATCGCCATTGAGGCGCGCGCTGAATTTCAACTTTGACGGGCCCGTATGACGTCATATTGAGTTGGATTGACTTGAAACTTGGTATTGTTCCCTGACATTTCAGACATCCGATCCATGTGCAAAAACAGGAAATTTCTATTGCATACGAGCTCTGCATGCGTATATGCGCGCGCGCGTACGCGTCCGTCGATTTTTTATGAAATGGTCCAAATGAAATGAAACGTGTGCAAAACAATTTTGAGCTCGATTGGAAAATATTAAAATTTCAACGCGTGTGTACACGCTCGTTTAGTATGAACATGACCAAATTTTATGACATGAATCAATAGAGCTTGACTTGACCTATATGATATGTAAATTTCATTGAGATATTCCAGTCCATCAATGAGATACGAATGTGAACGTAATTTCAGATAATGATGTCATAGTGACGTCACGGTTGACTGATCACATAGATCTGTCATTCCTGGAACATGATACATATATGGTATAAGTTTGAAAGTGATAGGCGCAGGACTTTTTGAGTTAACCTCTGCACCAGATTTGAGGAGAAAGAAATAAAGAAGAAAGAACGAAAGAATCAGTACAAATACAGAAGGTGATCCGAGAGGATACTCGGATCACCTAAAAAATGAGGGGAGCTCCTTCTCCATTCTTGAGTTCTCTGTATTAAAATGAAATCACTTTCCATGTTATGAGCACAATTTTGTCGCACTAATATAGAACTGCTAATGGCTGGTCATGATATTAAACAAGTTTGAAAAGAAAACTCTTTTACAAATGCTGTACTCTCTCTCTCTCTCTCTCTCTCTGTTTGTCTCTTTCGTACAGTTGTCTCCAATCAGGACGTTAGGGGCTTAATTGGGGAGAGTGCGACACTACCCTGTCCGGTAGAAAGTTTTCCCTCATGGAAAAGGAACTCCAATAACTTTCCAGGAGGCAAGCTAATAGTTAACTTTCCCAGTAACAACACACCAGCTGGGTATAGAGTCAAATCTGACTTCTCCTTGGTAGTTGAAGAAGTATCACCACTTCACGAAATCTACGAATGCTACCAACCTCCGACTCAAAAAACAGCAGGGGTCTTGCACAAAATACATCTCTATGCCTTTGGTAAGACCTTTGATTTCCCTGTCTTTTGTTTGTTCATTTCCATAATCACAGTTTATGCTATCAGCTTAGTGTTTGAAGGATTAGCTCTTATTCTTTTAATAGCTGTGATGATATTATGTATGGCTGTATTGAATCCTTCAAACCCACATACACATAATACATACATGCTACTTTAAATGATCCTTCCCCCAATACTGCTGTGTCGATAAACTCAGTAGTGCAAGTACAATGCAAAGGCCTTGCAGTTGAAGTTGACGGTCTCTTGTGTGCAAAATAGACTAATTGTAAAAGCTTCACATACAAGGCTCATCAAATCTTTTGATTGTTCTTTCTGTTGCATGGATCTTTAGAACTTATACATGGTAATCCCATATTCCTTCTGTTCTGAAATTGTCATTTATCACGCATAGGTAACACAAGGGTAATTCCTGGTTATAATAAACAATGGTGTAGTCCTTCAGTGTTCATATCGTTTTATGCCTATTATGTGGGTTTAGAATTTCTTAATATCACTACTTGCAATTTAAGGTGTCACAAGAGTTGAGTTCACCGAGTATACAGACTGAGAGTGAAAACGTCCTTCATCCAGGATGAACAGATAATCTTATGTACTCTGTATATCCATGTGATTGTTCTCTCTTTTACCCTGATGAGGCAAAATATTATTTAGTTTTGCCTTTGCTATGTGTGTGTGCGTTTGTGTGTGTATGCCTACCTATACTGAGATTAAGAGTGTGTACTGCGACTGCCCAAGTGATAGACACCAGTACCAGTAGTGGATTGGATGTCTGTCGGAGGGAGCTCAAAAATGTCTCTGGCAAAGTTGCTGCAAGTACAGAGTTTTGCATGAAGTCTCGCGAGAAATTTTCGGGAAGTTTGTGGTCACAACGTACTTTCGAAGCTGAAACTTGCAAAGTTTTACCAGTGTGACCGTTGCTACTGAGATATCAAGGAGGGTAGACAACTTCAGCGAGTCTGAGCAGATAACCAAAACAGCGAGGCAAGGCACCAAAGCATACATAGAGTGATGCTTATGGATTTCTTCAGGAAATTGAGTTTCACACCCCAAAGGCCCTTTTCAGGGCCAACCATTACCACAACGGCTCTTCTTATAGCCAGCATGACACCAAGTAAGATACGTCCCCGTCGTGGTGTCGGTAATGCGTTGGCCCTGGCTCAGCGTAGCTGAATCTCACACAAATGGCCCTTCTTAGGGCCATGCAATTGGAACGCCAAAAAAGAATAAAACTAAGGCAGACTTCAGGAAATGATACAAATAATATGATGAATGACTGTACAATTGTACAATGCATTGCTCAAACCTCAGTCTCTTTACACACGTAACCCCCCCCCCCCCAAAAAAAATGATAAAGTAAGAAAACTAAAACGGTGAAATAAAATAAAGTTGTAGGCTTGATTTGAACACTAAGCTACCCAGATGAGAGTTTAAAGATTAATAGTGGATAATTTAGAGTTTTTGACAGAGTTGAAAGAGCAAAACTAATGTACATGTATGTGCATTGATAGGAAAAGTTTCTTAACTGTTCGGACAATTACCTGAATGGACCTCTCCTCCTCGGCTGCCTCATGATAAATAAGATCTTGTGCAATGATAGGTTGGAACAGCATCTGACCAGTCATTGGTCATCAATTAACAGCAGAAATCTAAATTTAAAAGTTAATTATGAAGGTTATTGCTGTTTTGTGAGCATCTCCTTGGTTTTGAATAGAGACTATAGGTGGCGACCTGTTGATGACTGGAGTTTAAGTTGCATTGTATTTAGAGTTCAATTCTAATGAATTTCAGGGAAATGCGAATTGTCAACTGTGCAATTTGGATTATGTATTGTATGATTTCCATGCATTTGTTGTTCTTGCAGTTTCGACAAAGGACAACCTTATGGGCCAGGTTGGGAAGAATATGACAATTTCATGTCCCTCGTCAGGTGGACTCAGGAATCATACCAACCTGCATTGGAAGAAGTATCCGCACGGCTCATCACATGGCATGCCGATTGCATCCAGTAGACGTGGTATCACAGCTCCTGGTTTCAAAATCAGCTCTGACTTCTCACTGACAATCGAGAACGTATCAATACATGATGAAGGAATCTATGAATGTGAGCAACCTCCGACTCCAGAGACAGCAGGTGTCTTACATACTGTTTCCCTCCAGGCCTTTGGTAAGATCAGCATGATTTTATTATTTTGTTTGTATTACTGATTTTACTGTCAAATCATACCTATGGAAAAAGGGTGATCTGCAGATTTGCATAAGAGGCCTTTCTTATGTGCCTCCACAACAAAGTGTTGTCAGAGGCATCGTGTTTTGGAGTTGTCCAAATGTCAACCCATCCATCTATAATTAGGGAGCTTTAGATTTTCAGCACGGACGCTTGAGACGACGCTTGAGCCGGACGTTCTTCTCTCCCCTTTGTCGTGCTGAAAAGAAGCTTTAGATTACGCTGGGACGCAACGTATAAAAAATAAAATGGCGCCCCAATAACTTATGATCGGTGCATCAAGTAGCCATCAAGTAGCTCTCTATGTCATAGGGGCCCCTGGCATAAAAGTGACAATTATGGTAACTTTGCCATCCAATGGTAACTTCCATGGAATTCTTGATTTTGATTGGCTGTTGAGTACTGTTGCCATGGTAGTTACCATTGGATGGCAAAGTTATCATAATTGTAACTTTTATGCAACGGACCCCAGAAGCAGAACGCATAGTGAAAAACGACGCGAGAGCCCCTAAAAACAGATCGACTTGATGTCCACTTTTACGTATGCGCAGAATTTTTTTTTTTCTCTAAACTCTCCGTCGCGAAAATCTAAAGCTCCATAGGTGCCTATTGGTTCTATAGATGACTAAACTTAAGAACCGTGTGAAACTTAGCCTATGAATTATGGGTAGATGAAACAGTGCTTGTCCAGCATGGGACACACATCCTCACAGTTAGGGTCAAATACTATGAAAATTTTACTATTTTCCCTCGTCTGTGCACTGCTTGAAGGTATTTCCATGAAACTTGTTATCTATAATTATGTATGACCAGATTAGGTTCCTCTAGGGAAAACTTTTGCCTATAAGGTCAAAGTTCAGTAAAATTACTAAAATTTAACCTTTTACTGCCATATCTTGGAAATGGCTTCAGAAGTCTTACTTTTAATAGTGTATGGATTGCCAGACAATGATTTTCTTTGGAAGTTTTGGGTCATGAGAGCAAAGTTCCAATATCAATGGTCAGTTAGGTTAAAGTGCTATAGTTGCATTCCTTTTTCTCTCCCCTCTCCCTCACTGCCACCGGGAAACAGCATTACCTTCCACATCTCCACGCATCGATGGCTGTCAAAGTGATGGAAAGCAATGTGAACAGATGATCCTTGTTGGAACCCATGCATATTTCACCTGCATGATAGAAAATGTCTATCCAGAGAGATATCCAACATGGGGTGTGCATGATGAATACATAGGCCAAAGCACCAATAGTGATGGCACATTCAACACCTGGTGTGTAGTCTATATCGACGGTACTGGCGCTCCGACTGAGAGAAACTGTACATTTGCAATGGAGGCATTTCATGAATCTTCCCACCTGGTAGTCAAAGGCATGTATTTTGCATCATCATTTATTTAATGTTAATTGAATGTAATATCTTGAATTATATACCTCATATATAGATTCCTCTCATCTGATTGGTTAAAAGTGGAGTCATGAAAATAGCTGTGCCCCATTTTTTATCAAAATGACGTCATAATTTACGGCTGTACTGTGCCCGGGGCACAGTAAATCAAATGTGCCCTGTAAATAGGTTTGGAGACAGTCGCAACCCCGTACACATAGATCACTCATAATATGTACGCACCAATGATACGACCGCCGCGCTGTCGATTAGCATTGATTACGAGTGCTGTAAAAGAGACTAGAATCTATATTTTCGGTATATAAAACAAATAATGACAGGTTGATATTCGGGACACAGTTAAAATTATGTAGGCCCTTGGTGATGTGAAAACCATAATTTTAACTGTGCCCCTCATAGCAGTCATTATTTGTATGTCATGCAAACGAGGTATGATATAAGGTGCACTCTTGAACGGAGCTATTAGGTACATTAGGTACATTCAATTAAAGAAAAAAATTACCATTTTTCTTTGTACAAATTTGTTAAGTGTTACTACTTTTCTTTTGTTTGAATATCAAATTCCTTGGAATACTATATGGCCCATTCTCAGTAAAAGCGTTCAAATACAGAATTTTGGTGTCGCCGACATTCCATGACAGTTTGCGGTTCCCTGAAACCTATTAGATACTATTTAAATGTTTATAATATATCACGAGGAGTTTATTTGTTAAAAATAAACACGATCAAATGCGGTTGTCTGCCTTTTTGTATAAAATTTTGCTGTTAAACTTCGTTAAGACCCCCAAAACGCAGTGTCGCCGGCTATTTCAGAATTATGTTTTATTGCTCCTCTCCGTCCACAAACATACTTTCCAAATATCATTTTCATGGACGATGAGCATATCATATGTGCTAATCACAATACTAAAAAAGTTCCAAAATTTTTATTGACTTCTTTTTTTATAGCCTTTTGAAACCTGTCGCCAAATTCACCGCCAGATACGTTACCAGTTTCTTTAGTGTTACAGCATTGCGAAAATAACAAGACTATGAAATGACCCCGTGTATATGAAACCCTGAGGATATACTTCATACACTGCAAGTACTTAGATTTTTTGTGCAACAGCTCTTTATTGAGAATACGGTACAATGTTTGAAATATCGGTTTTCTACACTTTTATTTGGACAGATACGTTACATACTTTTCACGCCACACACAGCGACAGACATTGCAATGTCAGACAAATTGTATATCATACATTACTCCTCGGAATGACGCATCGATTCAACATTAAAGTTTAGTACAAGTGAGAAATATTTGGTAGATATCGCTCTCATAATAATATGATCGACCATATACGTTACCACAGATACGTTACCCCAGATACGTGACCGAATTTTGCTCATTGGTCTTGTGCTTTCTAGGGATCAAATCTGGTCAAAATTCATCCCTACACATTACATGCTTCGTTTTGTTGGACCTCAGGATTATATTCTTACACCAAAAGGACAGAGAGGTGAAAAAGAGCAACACTTCCACATGATTTTTCTGTGTGCGTCAGTGTCTCACAACTTACTGCCAAGTTTTCCGACAGATACGTTACCACATAATCAAAATGCTGAAAAGAAATTGTAAATGTTTGTACAAACAAATTGTTACGTGCTCATAAACTCCAAAGTTCTATTCTATAAAACCCAGCCACTTTCATATTCTATGCAACAACTTTGAACGTTTATTTTACAAGACGAAGCTAAGATTCAGCATATCAGTTTTTTGCTTTTCAGATTTAGCAGATACGTTACGTATAATTCAGGGCACCCACGGTGACAAATAATGTTATGTAAAACAAAGTGTTCATAAAACAATTCTGCGTAGAATGACGCTTCCATAAAAAATTGAAGTTATGTTCAAATGAAGAATATTCAGTAGAAATTGCTCTGTAACTTCACCGACAGATTCATTAACAGTACGCCAGATACGTTACCAAACTTTGAAAGAGTAAAAAGTAGTTTATGAAACGCTTCCGAGAAAAGTTTCAGTGTTCTGTTGCATATTTATTCTAGTGTTTTTCAGCATATGAAGAACTACTCAAGATTCATTGATAAGTTGAACAATTATTTATTCATTTTCATTAAAAGGGATGAGCCAAATAAGTTACCATAGGTCAAACAACTGTTTAGCATATCGAGTTCATTGAGACTGTACCTACTTCCTTCTAAGTGCCTGCAAAAATATATTTTTTAAACCTTGTTTGCATTATCCATCAAAACTTAATGAATATTTATAGTCAGATGGATAAATACATTCAGACGTAAGATGAGAATATTCTGTCAATTAAGAACTCAGCTTTCACATTTAGGGCTCTTTTCCACTACATTTCATAGTTTAAATATTACGTACAATGTTTAAAATGCTTAATTTGGGCTTACATCATTCATTTTTACATCAATTCATGAGGTAAATACTTAAACAGGTGATATTTATTTATTCATACACAACTAAAATTATTACTTATATTTTAGCAGATACGTTACCAAAGGTGATTCGATGTTTTTCAATAGTTATTTCCCCAGGAAAGCAATTCATATTTGTTTCCTGTGGAAATTCCAGATCGGATCGTTCCCTTTGCATGATTTGTGGGATTCTAAACTTTATTTGTAAGCGAAATTTGCAAAAAATTCAAAGTGAATCTTAAGGTTATATTTCATTTCAGCAAAAAGCATATTTCAACCTACCACACAGAAATAATTTCTACCAATTAGCAAGGGATGACAACATCTTTACCTCTTGAAAAACCCCAATATCTTTAGGAGGGACAGATGTCTTTTCCTGAACGGAAATTGGATCAAAACAATAAATCTTATTCAGAGTTAGGAGTCCATTACAACATGTAAATTTGCGGTAACGTATCTGATTGGTGATCAAAAATCATATATGATGCTCTATTTCAATTCATTTTTACTCAATGAATGGCCATCATTCAGAATGTTCCACTTTTTGTTTCGTATTTGACCGGTTTTGAAGTTTCCGAAAACACATCTTTGAATGTATTACTTCGTGGTTGATTTTTCGGTTTTACTCACATGGAATTGAACATTTAATCTGAGAATGGCCCATATACAAATATAGAACTATTAATTGGAATGCATGACAAAGCCTTGTTTCATTTTGCATTGATTTGCAATGAAATAACTAATAATGAGATTATCAAATTCAGTTACGATAGTTAACACTGACAACGGGGTAGGATTGTAGTTTGATCTCACTTGTTATTTATTTTTTTCTGTCCACATATTTATGCATATATGTATAAATAAATGAAAAGATATATTATATACAGTATGTGTATACTACATACATGTAATATCTTCGAGGTAGTAGAATTGGTAGAAAATTGTGAGTGTTTGCATTAAATGACTGCTGCTGTTAAATGCAGTTTTTAGCTGACCTTTTTTTTTTTTTGTTTTAGCTGCATGATAATGGTTGATTTTTCCATATTTCATGCTTTTTTCCTGAAGGTTATCAAGAGCCAATTGGATGGATGATATCGACATACTTTTTTGCCTTCCTGTTCCTGCTGTCGCTCCCTTCTGTTTTGTACACACTCCAAAAGTTTTGCTGCAAATGCAGACGAAAGAACGTGCAGCACGAAGGAGGCAACTATATATAACCCTTGTTGTCAGAAAGTTTGATGCTCCAGGGAGAAGGGTGCCACAGTAAGTAACGGAGAGTAATAACATGCATAATTATGACCCTATGATGATTGCCATGTACAGTACTGTAAACATGCTATCGCACAATTGTAGCAGCAGTACACACACTTAACACGCATTCCTACATTCATTCAGATTGGTAACCTAACCACGCATCTAGTTGATTTTCCATGAATCCAGTAATGACTGGAAGCGTGGTGTGGAAGTACTGGGTGCATGGTTTGCATCCGTGACAAGCCAAAGGAAAAGCATCAAGCAGGTTACATGATTTAAAGAATGGATTTCTGGAAAAAATTCCCTATTCCATAAACACTGATAAAGCAAAGATGTCTTCCTCTTTTTGTGCTTCAGTAGGAGTTATTGTGATTTTACGGGCAACAACGAAATTAAGTCTATAATGAATGAAGCTTAGCCTCATGGGTTGAACATGCCAGAGTTACCCTGAAGATTCAACTCCTGCTGATGCATGGTGAAAAAAAACCCAACAACACATTCTTCATTTAATCAACTCAGGACAAACTTTTGAAAGCTCAGAATTGTCTGAAATGTTTATATAACTGGACGGGAGGTCTTTTCAAGCATTCCAAAATTTTGTTATGCCTGAATGTAGGTGCTACAATACCCTGAGTGATCTTATGCTGAAAGATTACATATGACGTGAACTTTATGCCTAAAAGATGATATGGAACTGATGTTTAGTTATAAAGATACGATCAGTTATACAGTGTGTCTCTAAAAAAAGTAAATCCAACTTCAACGGCAAATTTTCAGAAAACTGTAAAACATTTACACATTATTTTTTCATGGTTAGATAGTCCAATAAGTCCTCTGTCCAATGATACCACGTAGGTTATGTAAGTCTTATGCATGACTGAGCATGACTCAACTTAAGTGCATGGGTGTGAAATCATCACTGTGGCAAGTTCCGTGATCAGCATGCTTTCTCACATTGTACCAGATGGCTATTTTTGTTGGAGGCTAACGCCTGTCGGGGAACTGCACCCGAAAAGCCTCTTGAACTTCCACAGAACTTCTTGTTTCCTGGTATCGAGTTACCTGGAATACTCTCTGCTCGATTGTCAACTGTACCATCTTTGGAAAGCATGTAAAGTGTGAATGTGTCAGGAACGACATTTGCTGAAGTTGTTATGTAATCATAGGCCTAACATGTGACAAAAATTTAACTTCAAATATGCCCTGATAGTAGACCAGCCAAACCTCAAAAAAGGCTCTAGATAAGGATTCGACGGCATTTTTTGTTAATGCTCCGTTCTCATACTGAAAGTCTTGCAAAAATACTAAGGAATAGCGTACGGCCGGATGTCAAGCGCATTTCTGCCGAAAAATGTCATTTTTAGCTCAAAATTCAAAAGCATGTCAAAAATCACGATTTTTATTTTTTGCTTCCATTCAATTGATATTTGAAAGATTATGAGTTTCAATTGTCCCTTTTAATGAAATTGCAATTTAAATGTGTTTCTGTAGCATTTTAAAAAGTCATTTTGTACAGCCATATATGGGAGTCTCAAATAGATATGTTGTTTTCTCAAAATAATATTTTTGGAATTACTACTGTTTCGTAAAGTTTGCATTTCCAAGCTAACTTAAATCTAATTCAATAGCAGTTTCCATTTTATGAAACTAGAGATGTTTCTTCAATTGAATATGCCTGTATTTTCTCAGGTTTTCTTGAAAAATAATCTTTTTTGTCGCAATTCCAAACACCTACATAAAAAAAAAAAATCTTTTCTGAACATTTTCGAGTATTAACCCCTCGCTCTGCTCGCGCGCGGGATGGCAAGTGCGTGCGTTCGTTTTAGACTTGGGAGGCAGCTAGCTGTTTTGGCCGTGAACTTGGAGACACGGTTACAGAAACTAACTGTTCAAGATAATCAAGATACATCAAAATGTAAGTAAATTAGTATGATTATCTGCTAAACTACATAAGGAATCCATTTTGATCTTTCAGTTAGACATCTCACATGTATTTGTCCATTTCTACATACTTTGTTAGTGTAACGTTATTAGGCCGAGATGGTCACCTTAAACACATAACGACTAACGTTTATGGATGGGATTTCGAACCGGTCCCGCCCACGTCTGACGAAAACAACCACCCTTGCCAGTATAAAAGAATAACATTGTTAGACAGAAAACCAGTTATATCTAATGTTAACGTTACATTTCAAGTGCTATTTCTACTAAAAATCTATTGCAGAGGTTAGAGTAACACCGTTAAACGCTAACGTTAGATCTAACATTAACAAGTTAGGCCTACGTATGTACATGTACTGTAGTGTAGGCCTGCAACAAGGCGAATGCAAAACACTGGATAGTGGAACGTTAGTAAACTGTAAACTTTACGCTTTTCGTTCGGGCTCGTCGCTTGTTGCAATCGAATCGAGGCCTAACACTATTTAACAGTGAGAGATGGTCTAAGTCTATGTAACATTAGATTTTAACGTAAGTTGTTACGTTACAGTGCAATGTAGTTCTAGATCTATATAACCCTTGCCTTGGATTTAGTGTACGTGGCAAAAGGGTCCTACTCGATTACTAACGGTCAATTGTTAGATCTAACACTAACGCTACCAGTTTGTTATATTGTCTAGCAAGGGGTCCACTAGACCTATCAAAGTATAGATGGTCTATGTCTACTATTAACTACGGTCTTGTAGAGTCTAACATTAGACAGTATGGTACTACATTAGTAATAATAGCCCGACCAGACGCTGTGTATAGTTAGTTATATTAGTACTAACGTTACAACTGCTAGAAATCTAGGCCTTATCTAGGCCTAAACGCTACTGGTAGACAACTCTATCGTTGTGTGTAAGCCCTAGGTCTATTAAACAATGCAATGGTTAGATTTGTGTACAATTTATTCTTTTCCACATGATGCATCTCCAAACGTTTGAAGCGTTGTTAGTGTTGATCAAGGTCGGCGTAGGCTCTACCTTCTTCCTCTCTCCTTCTTCTCTTCTGGTCTAACACAGGTTAGAGTCGAGAAGTTAGGTTTTAACAGTGTTAGACCTAGACCAAAGTCAATCTTTAATACCTAGGGCTCTAGGTCGAAACTCTAACGTTGAGATCTTGAGCATTGACTGTTAGATGTATCTATCTAACGCCACGGTTAGGCCTAGATCTACACTTGTTTTGCATATTATCTGAAAGCCTGAGAGGACAATTCCTCTTAAGTTCTCTGTCTAGATGTAGATGGTAGATCTATAGATCTATAGTCACTGTGTTAGAGCTCTTCTCTTACATCAATCAATCCTAACAACTAGACACTAGCCCGTAGTTGACCAGTGCAGTAGACTTGGCCTAGTCTAGACCCTTGACCTAGAGAAGAGGCTACCTAGCGGTAGTAGGCCTAGAGGAAGTTCTACAGACTTTGTTAGTCTCTAGACTGTAGATCTGTGTGTAGAACTAAATCAGGACCTAGATCTACATCTAAATGCAGTTTTACTGGCATGATTTTCATCAGTTTGAGATATTAAAGTTGGTTCTGAAAGACATCATTCAGATGCAGATCCAGAGAGTAGCACTATAGAGGCTGAGACCTTGTGGGTCTGCTAATGCAAGATTTTGTTTTTGATAATTACTAGTAGTCTAAAGGTTTCTAGCTGTTTTCTAAAATCTTGGTCTTGGGAAACCTACTTTTATCTTAAAGTGTACCAGTTAGACTGAGGGTAATCTCTAGCTTTTACAAAGTTGTGTAGACTATTGTCTATTACTGAGTAGGCCTAGGCCATAGACCAATTTGATCTAGTGAAAATTTTGCATTTTGATTTACTTATAAAGGTAACATTTACTGTCAATTATCTAGGGGAATAAGGAAAATTATGTCAATGCAAATACAGTTAAACTCGCATAAGTCGATCTTCTCGGGACTGAGCAAAACACATCGACTTAGGCTAGTTTCGACTTGTACGTAAGTCGAAAAAAATCGACTTAAAGTTACACCACACGTACATATGTATAATGTACATGTATGTTGTCTACTCTGGAGCCGAGAGCTGGAGCGGTGTGCCCGATATTTGCCCTTCAGCAAGACACTTTATCCACATTGATGCAGGCCAGGGCTCCACACTAACTTTTATTTTGGTGGCCCCCGAATGATTGATTTTTATATTTTGGTGGCCCGAACAAAACAAAAAAAAAAACAAGCAAAACTAAATCGGTCCTACGTTCGGTCCGAAAGTTACCGTTATTTATTTCTGATTGTAAAAGCAATCATCCACCATATTACAAGTATTTTAACACCTTCCGGAGCCGAATGTTGCCGTTAATCATTTTCAAATGTAAAAACAAGCAACCGACATTCATTCTAGGATCTTACGGAGCTGAATATTATCCTTATTCATTTCCGAACGTGAAAGCAAACATCCGCTTTTTATTTCATCATCTAAATGAGCCGATTGATACCGTTAATCATTTCCAAATGTAAAAGAAACAATCTGTTACTTATTTTAGCATCGTACGGAGCAGAATATTACCGTTATTCGATCTCCAAATTCAAAAGCAAACACCCGACATTTATTTTATGATCGTAAGGAGCCGAATGTTACTGCTGTCCACTTCCGAAAGTGACATGAATCATCTGACATTCATTTTGGCATCTTCAGGAGTCGAATGTTACATGCTATTTACTTTCGAACGTAAAAGCGAACTTTCGGCAATTATTTCATCATCGTACTGAGTTGAATACTATAGTTATTCATTTCCGAACGCCAAAGCAAACATTCAACATTTATTTTAGCATCTTCCGGAGCTGAATGTTATTGCTATTAACTTTCGAACATAAAAGCAAACATAAGACATTCATTTTATCATCGGACGGAGTTGAATACTATTGTTATTCATTTCCGAACGTTAAAGCAAATATCAAACATTAATTTTACCATCAAACGCAGCTAAATGTTACTGTTATTCATTTCAAAATTTAAAAGCAAACATCCGACAGTTATTTAGCGTCGTATGGAGAAGAATATTACTGCTATTCACTTCCGAACGTAAAAACAATCATCTGACATTTATTTTAGCATCTTCTGGAGCCGAATGTTATAATTGCTATTTACTTTCGAAAGTAAAAGCAAACACCTGACATTTATCTCATCGTCGTACGAAGTTGAGTATTATTGTTATTCATTTCCGAACGTCAAAGGGATAATTCGACATTTACTTTAGCATCTTCCGGAGCTGAATGTTAATGTTATTTACTTTCGAACGTAAAAGTAAACATCCAACATTTATTTCATCATCGTACGAAGTTGATTATTATTGTTATTCATTTCCGAACGTCAAAGGGATAATTCGACATTTACTTTAGCATCTTCCGGAGCTGAATGTAATTGTTATTTACTTTCGAACGTACACATCCGGCATTTATTTTATCATCGTATGGAGTTGAATATCATTATTTTTCATATCCGAACGTCAAAGCAAACATTCGACATTTATTTCAGCATCTTCCGGATACTTTTTTTATCCTTATTCATTTCCGAACGCAAAATCAAATCTCTGACATTCCAAAAGTATAAGCAAACATCCGACATTTATTTTAGTATTATACGGAATCGAATATTACCGTTATTCATTTCCAGAATTAAAAGAGCAAACATCTGACATTTATTCAGCATCTTATGGAACCGATTGTTACCGCTTCATTTCCAAAACTGAAGGCAAACATTCGGCTTTTTTGGTGGCCCGGCGTGCGTTTTTGGTGACCCAGGTCGCAAATTAATCATTCGCGAAATCGTGATTCGATTCGCGAAAAGACTCCGCTAAATATAAGGCATAGATCACTACACTCGGCAGGGGCTACGTCGTTCTTTCACCAGGTCTCGTTACAAAACCAAAATCTCGCGTGAGTTCTTGCGTTACCTATCGTTAATGTTAACGAAACATCGTTAATTTGCGCTAGGGATCGTTACTCATCGTTGCTACAAACGTTAATTTTCCCGATCGTTAGTTTGCATTACTAACGATTCAGGTGAAACCGCTTGCGTTAATGAAACGTTAATGTTTATTTACGCAGTTTCTTTTGGTATATACTGTATGTAAACAAAAACTGGCGTCTTGTGATTTTGACAGTGATTTATTACACAATAAAATCTTATTCGACTTAGGCACAGTGAATTCAATGGTTTTTCCGTGAAAGTGTTCTTGGAATTTCATCGACTTAAGCGAGTATTCGACTTTAAAAATTCGACTTATGAGTGAATTAATACACGTAAGTCAATGGGGAAAAATCGGGACTTTTTAAAATTATCGACTTGCGCGATTATTCGACATATGCGATGTCGACTTAGGCGAGTTTAACTGTATGTCTTTTCAAAACCAACTTATTTTCAGTATCATTCTTGCTTCTTGCAGTTTAAATTTCATTGTTAATTTATAATCCTCTACTTAGTAATGAATAATCAATGAACTATTGATGATTGATATTTTCAGCTAGTTGTTCTACCAGGTGGACTGTCAGAGTCTTGCTGGCCTTCCTGCTATGCCACAGAGAGAGAGAGACCTGAGAGACACATCCTGACTTGCCCATATGTAAATAAAAATCCTTTATTCTTTCTACTTTACAAGAAAGTGCAGAGTGTACGAAACTAGAAATGTTGATAAAAGGATTTTTGACAACTATGTTTTCTTACCAACAACTACATTACCGTACTCTGCTCGCAAAAATAAATTGTTAAAAAGGAAAAGCATTTTTATCTATAGTACATCATAAAACTAGTTACAAGGTAAATATGAAAATTGAAAATATGAATTTATTATTGTGAAGAGTCCCCTGAAAGAGTAGTATTGTATTTACTGAAGAAGAGATAATGTAAAAATGTAACATAATCATATGAAACCAACACAGATTGGTATGAAATACTGTATATTTCTCATGTGCACTTGATGGAGGCACAAATTTAGAGTGCGAACAGATTGAAATACATCTTTAGTTTCAAGTTAACTTATTTTGGAATTTGTTGCACTGTTGTTTTCATCAAGGTGTGAGCAACACACGGACACGTCGACTTGCAGATGACATCAACCAGAGTGAGAGGAAGAGACGTCAATATCCTGTCTGGATCTAATCTGTGAATCCTTTGTCCGTACTAGCTCTCACAAGTAAGTATTACTGATTAGAAATACCGGTATTAGAAATTTATCAAAATCCAAGTTGATTACCTCAATTTACAAATTGATTTGCATATTTTATAATATATATAAAGATAAATTTTATCTTAATGCACAGACAAATTAAAACACTATGTTATCTAATATTTGTTAGAGGAATTACAGAAGTTTTCTACTGTGTAGATCACTTTTATAAAAAATGCGTGGGGTATCAAAGATGATGAAAATAATAAGAAATAATAAATGACAGATATACATGGTTTGCGGAAGTTACACAAAGACCAACCCCTTCATTTATAGAATCTTATCTAATATCATCTGTATGCTGAATGTGCTTACTTTTGTTTCTTTTGTTTCCTGTCACACTTCAAGAAAAATAATTTTCTTAAGGTCTGATTAATTCTCTTTGAACTTCCTCTACCTCCCTGTCTCCCCCCCCCCCCCCCTTCCCTGCCAGGCTATCCGGTCAGCAACCAACGTCTGAATGCAGGGCATCATTGGAACCTCACTTCCTACACACAAGGAATGCCTCCATTTCCTGTTCTCAAGTGTATTCACAACATATATGACTTTGTTACATATTCTATTGGGAATTATTACTTACACTACATGAGGTGTAAATTTGATTTCATATGTGATTCCTCCTAATTCTTTAGTGCTGAAGTAAAACAATGACGGATATTTAAATGTCCACAAAACTACTGGTTTAATGTGATCTACAGTAGAATTGGATTCATTTTCAATTTTGCAGGCAGCATTATTAAGATCACAGTGCCTAACAGCATAGATCATGGAGATTGATCCTATATATTCTCTGAAGCCAAAGCGTCAACGCTTAAATCCTGTCGGATTACAATGCTTTTTTTGCAGCAAAAGGGAAGGTGAACTTCGTCTTTCTTCAAGAGACGGAAGAAAAAGAACATGGGACGTTGGTCAGCGAAGAAGAAAACTGCACGACACTAAATATGCTGAAGTAGTGAAAAAACTAGATAACATCACTCAAGAAGAATGTTGTGAATCTGAACTGAGATGGCACAAAGACTGCTATGCTAGTTTCAGCTCTGAAATCTGAATACTACATAGATTGGAGGGACGAACAGATGTCGAGGTTTCTAGCTCAACACCTACAACAAGAAGTTGTGTAAAGAGGATAGACAGATCGAAATGTATGTTTTCCCAAGAAGAGAGAAATGCAAAATTACATCACGTACAGACTGCAGTAAAGAGTGAAGATATCATTAGGAAGGCCCAAAATGATCCTGTCATGCAGCTGAGGCTCTCTGGGGTAACTGATTTGATAGCAGCAAGAGCTAAATACCATCTTGGGTGCTTGGTAACCTTTGAACGAAGATCCACAAAAGATGAGAGCAAGCAGAATATCCAGGAGCATTTGATTGATGAGCATTTGAAAAAACTGTGCAGGGAACTTTGCATAGGCCTTGCTAAAGGGAATGTTTATCTGATGTCTGATGTATGGGAAAACTTCAGGAGTTCATGCATAGATATGGGTATTGCTATTCCATTGAGGTATCAGAGCAGGAAATCGACTTTCTATGAAGCAATACAGTTGGTAATTGGAAAACAGGCCAGTAACATGAGGACTCTTTCTACAGGTTCTCTGCTCATGTACCCAGGGGAACAGTCCAACTATGTCATCTCAAAATCTCTGACAAAGTCGTGTCAAAGTTTGTTTTCAACTGATTCTGAGTCCAGCCAAGACTCTGATACTCCAATAATGAGATTGACTACAGGAAATGCATGTCAAGAGCTAGTTCACGTTGCCATGAGAGTGAGACAGGATCTTCTTGACAGCCCTGGTCTTTCATGTACCTGTCAAGATCTTGATCAAGAACACGTGGATCAAGTCATTCCAAACAGCCTATACACGCTGCTGAGATTGCTTTTCGGGGGAATGGATATGGTACATGAGGAGAGAGAAGAAGATGACAGCATCAAGCAAACTGTATGCAGTATCGCACAGGACATTGTGTATGCAGTATCAAACAGACGAAAGTTTACTCCAAAGCACGTGGGTTTGGGTCTTGCCCTCCACCAGGTTACCAGATCGGAGGCACTTCTTGAGCTCTTCCATGCTGCAAATCACACGATTGGCATAGACACTGTGAGAAGAATTGATACAACAATAGCAAATGCGATACTAGACAGGTATGCAAAGAATGGTTATGTCTATATCCCAACTAATATTGTCACTGGTAGAATGGTTCATTGCTCATGTGATAATATTGATGTTCTGGAAGACACTCTCGATGGAAAGAACACGTTCCATTGCACACAGATGATGGTTTGGCAGAGAGGTCCAGCTCCAAAGCAAGAAAGAGGGGAAGTAGAGAGAATGCCCTTCCTCAGGCCGAGAGCTATCAATCCTGATGCCCTGCAGGAGTTTCAGAAGCTCGATAAAGCAGTTCTTCCACATGGCAAGAGGCCAACTCCTTCATTTCATGGTGAGAGAAACATTGAGGTAGAATTCCGCAGTAGCATTAGCGATGAAAGGAGTAAGGCTCGAAGTAAAGATATGGCATGGATTGTATCACGTGTACTAGGGGAAAAACAAAATCAATCTGTTCCGTCATGGAGAACGTTCAATGAAATGACAAGTGTAGTTGATCCTCCTATGACAACGGCAGGAATGCTTCCTATCCTGCAAGCGCCAGCTGATGATACACCATCAAATGTTCCGGATACCAACCTGAAGACATGTCTACTAATAGATGGTCATGCTCTCATCCAAAGCTTGGGGAAGCCACGTGGATGTCGAACATTTGGTGAATATGCCGATGTTTTCACAAACGTAGTGACACAGAACTTTGGGAAAGTTTCAACAAGGGTAGATGTAGTGTTCGATCGTTACATTGGTGGATCGTCAATCAAAGCGGCTACCAGGGAAAGGCGAGTGGGCAAGAAGAAGCCAATACGAAAACTCATCGATGGACCCCACACCTTACTTCCTCAGACATGGAATCAGTTCATTGCACTAGATGAAAACAAGGCGGATCTTGCAGCATTCCTGAGTACATCGATGATGGAAAGGTGTAAAACTTTACCAGAACAGTATGAGCTGGTAACAGTAGGTGGCTTCTCGAATGGAACAGAGGCACAGTCTTCCAGAAGGAACAGGATACCACTTCAGGCGAACCATGAAGAGGCTGACACCCGTTTGATACTCCATTCATTAGAAGCTGTCAGGAGAGGCTTTGAAAGGATCGTTGTTCAGTGTCGGGATACTGATGTGATGGTGCTTCTGATTCACTTTGTCTTGAATGAAGCCTTGGAAGTTTGGATGATCTCTGGAAATAGGCAGCAGAAGTGTTATCCACTTCATGAATTGTCAGAGACAATGTCTCAAAGTGCAAAAGAGTGTCTCATTGGATTTCATGCTTTGACTGGCTGCGATACTACTTCTAGTTTTCGTGGTTATGGCAAGAAGTCATGCTGGAAAGTTTTCCTGGAAAATCCTCTTCTGGTGAAAGGGATTGGTCGTGACGGAGAACTTGAGCCAATTGAACAGTTTGTTTGTCAGTTGTATGGAACAAGTATCTAGGCCAATGTAAACTCAGCTAGGCTTCATCTCTTCGGTAAAGCAAAGAAAGGTCTTGAAATGCTACCGCCAACAAAAGATGCACTGCAACTACATGTTGAAAGAGCAAACTACCAGGCAAAAGTGTGGCTGCAGGCAGTCAGAGAAGAAATTGTGATGCCATTCCCAGCATCCACCCCAGCTTGGAAATTGAAGTCAGGTCGCCTAGTTCCCATCTTCACATCCATACCACCAATTCCAGTTTCTTGCTTGGAACTAGTGTCATGCAGGTGTAAATCCAAGTGCAGCACAGCCAGATGCAGTTGTTTCAAGAATGACTTCAAGTGCACATTTGCCTGTGCATGTGAAGCAATAAATTGTTGTAACCCAGCATACTGAATATACATCTATATTGACTTTATCAATATAATCAGTGCAGTTGGGTTATTTGTCATTTTACAAACTGATTTGATGCATGTGCAGAGATTTGTGCATGGTGAAGATTGGCAGAAACGAGTACAATTTCCAGCAATATGGAAGAAGTATCAATAAGTTTCTGAATACTTTTTCATCATTTAAGAACTTTGATTGGGTAATTTTTTTCCCTAAGTTTAATAATTGACATATGTCAGGTGTGCAGGGACCTAGCAATTCTATTTGTAGATTTTGGCAACTTTGAATTCAGAAAAGTATTCAAGGGACGCGCTACTCATGGATTTTCCAAGGGTAGTAGTTTATTTTATCACTGTCAATTGAACATTCAGTGCAGAAATTTTAATAGCTCTACGAAACTCGTGACTAATATCAACCAAATTGAAAGTAGACTTTTGAATATGTGCAATTGTGGCAGCTACTGTATTTCTATAGTGGTGTACTATTTTGAGCACTATATATATATCAAAAGTCCAATGCATTTTGATAGTAATGAGAATAAACCAAATAGATGGATGGGATATATATTGGACAACTTCAATGAACAAAATGGAGAAGTTAAACTATTGCCTGTAGACAAGAATCTGCTTCTCTAAAACTTGTGTAACTTTTGAGATGGTAGACAGTAAGCATAATGTGATTTGTAAATGTTAGAAACCCATATCTAAGGATTATTTTCATATTGTTGAAGACTGCTTATCTGCTCCTGGTTATTCGGAGCCCTCATGAATGTTTACTGGTGTACTTGAAAGTGAGATCATTTATCTACCTTTTCAAACTGATGTCACACTTTTAGTATTGTACTGTCACACATTCCTTTGCAAATATTTTGAATTGAATTTGCCCTGAGAGAATGCAGTACATTGTATTTCCCAATAATAGGTATTGCAACCATACCAGAGGCAGATGTACAGCGCATCTTAAGATGATGGCATTATGATACACGTAGTATGATTTATTCATGTATCCACTATGTCGTTGTTGTGTTATGCATAATGACGGAAACGTATATCAGACTACTAATAAGTAATATTGTCAATTCAGCAAGTCTTTTTTTTTTTTATGTGTGTGTGTGTAATGAAAAAAAGGGGGTCTTGAAGTGACCGCCAACAAAAGTTGCAGTACAATGTCATGTTGAAAGACCACACTGCCAGGCAAAAGTATGACTGCAGGCAGAAACAGTAGAATCGTGATGCCCTTGCCATCATCTACCTCAGCTAGGCAATTTACGTCTGTTCACCTGGCTTCAATCTGGTCATTGGTACCATTCGAATCAACATTTTCATCTTAGAATTGTGTCAAGTAGATGCAGATCCAAATGCAGCACAGCCAGATGTAGTTGTTTCAAGAAGAACTTTAAGTGCCCATCTGCCTTTGCATATGATCCAGTTAATTCTTTTACCGAACATACTGTATGGCTGTACATTAACTCTATCGACGTGGTTGATATACAATCAGCCCAGTCTGTTTTGTTGTCAAACTGATATGATGCAAGTAACATAGATTTGCATAACGTTGATATCGCCTGCTGCTATAGTGGTAAAGGTACGCTGATGAAAATCCATTCTCGAAAAAAAAATTAATATCGTCTCCCGTTCATTTTTTTTATTGTGTATAGATTGACTCGTGAACATCGTATGAGATTATGGTGATTGAGAGTTATGTCGTCAGGTGGCTGGGGAATTTTGAGAGTTCATGATCACTGAATTTTGTTGTTGTTGTTGAAGATGTGACAATATAGAAAGAAAAGAAATTTGTATGTAATCAGAGAATTATACATATACATATATATGTATATTTATACATATATATACATATATATACATATATGTATATATGTACAGTGCACTCCCGTTATAACGAACACGGTTATAACGAAATTTCGTTATAACGAAGTAAATCTTCTGGTCCCAAAATTATCACCATAAAAGTCTATGGTAAAAGATTCGCTTATAACGAACACGGTTATAGCGAAATTTCCGTTATAACGAAGTCTTTTCCGAGCGCCATAGACAAAGAAAAACAAAGGAAATGTGCTCCGTTATAACGAAATGCGAATTGCTTTCAAAAAATTGTAGCGGAACAAGCATTTATAGCTTCTCTGCATGGGTGAACTCTTCACACCACTGTGTGTTCGCTCTTTGTGTCACGCACAGTTTCTGAGGGGAACTTGCGTTTATTATTGTGATACAGTTATCCTATCACATTTCACATAGCTTTCCAGTGTATGATGAGTATTCAGCAAACAGAATATGATATATATATACGTGGTTTTCTTGTTTTCGTTATATATTGTATTTGTTCGGTTATAACGAAATTTCGTTATAACGAAAGAAAACTGCCGGTCTCGAGCATTTCGTTATAACGGGAGTGCACTGTACACATGTATATTTGTATATATATATATATATATATATATATATATATATATATGTATATACGCACATATATATACATATATATGAAGGGTTTGTTTGCAAAAACCGATAAGTCCTTTTTTGAAGATTTTGAAGTACGATCTCTGTCATAAAGTACAAAATAATACCTTTTAAATGACATATTGGTCACTACGTATAATGGTATATTTTTGAAGTTATGGTCAAAAGAAGCAAAACATTTCTTATTATTCTCTTTATTTTTCTTGACCTTTAATCGCAAATATCTCCATTTGGCAAATATGGACTTATCGGTTTTTGCAAACAAACTCTTCATATATATATATATATATATATATATATATACATTTGTATCCCGGATGCATGATACATATAATTTTTTTATGTCATCGAATTCGTGTTCATTCCAAACAATGTTCATTTTCTATTTCCAAAGTTTTTACACTTTCAACCATCATACATAAACTACTCATATTAAGTTAGTCTCCCACGGGAAGACAGATCAAAAATGAAATGTGAATTCAAATACTTTATTTTATGACAGCTTACTGAAATAAACAAAATCTTATGCCTATCCGTTGCATGTGCTTGCATGCCAGACCATGAATCCCCAAGCTTAGGGCCTACTCGGGGAAAGGGGTAAAGGATGAGAAATTTTGATGTAATTTTTTTCTCAATAAAAGGTAATTAAACTATCAAGGTTTCCATGACAACCATTTCCAAACGTAGTAAACAATGTGTATTTAACTTCTTTTGGTTTCATTGTATAACTGACATTTCTTTTTAAAGAGAAATGTTTCAAATACTTGTGTACGTGTTAGAATTATGCCATTAATATTTGAAATTTTCTGAGACTCCACATAATGACTAGTTGCTATGGTAACAGCACTACTGATTGCCCTCTATAATTTTTAGGGCAAAGAAACACATTTCATTAATATCAAGTTGTCACAAAGGAGCTGTTACAGCCAATTTTTCAACACATCCATTGACTTCGCTAATATATCACATAAATTACCATTTGTGCTTAAAATGTGTATAGGCGTATACGCTATAGGGATCCTACATTCAATTTTCTTTCAAAATGCGCGTCCGGTAAAAATACATCGTTCCTTTAAGGATAACACAAAACAAGTTATATTTAACCTCATCTCACAATTTCTTTGTTGCATGTGATTTCAGAACATATACAATATGTCCAGTAAATAAATACTTGTAAATAGTTCGATTTAGATAGTGTAAAAAAACTTTGAAATATGAGTAGATTTCACAAATGATAATTTTGAGTAAATCACGATTTTATATTTCATCGTGCCATACATTTGTGTGTAATAATAAAAATTCAAATGCATATTAGTCATATTCTTAACTTCAAATTAAAGAAAAGACTTTTGTAATTTGAAAGGTACTTATTAATCATTACTTATTTCGACAAAAAAATAAAAATTGTGATTTTTGACATTCTTTCAAATTTTGGGCTAAAAAAGGCATTTTTCGGCAAAAACGCGCTTGACATCCGGCCGTACGCTAAACTTCAGTATTTTTGCAAGACTTTCAGCTGGGATACTTAGCATTAACAAATTTTGCCGTGCAAAGTAAAAAAAATCGTCTTGGCTGGCCTACTATGAATGCATGACAATAGCAAGAAATAACTTGCCACAGTGATGATTTCACACCCATTCACTAAGTTGAACCATGCTCAGTCATGCATGAGAATTACATAACCTATGTGGTATCATTGGATAGAGGACTTATGGACTATCTAACCATGAAAAAATAATATGCAAATATTTTATAGTTTTCTGAAAATTTGCTGTTGAAGTTGGATTTACTTTTTTAGAGACACACTGAAGTAAAAAAAAAAAAAAAAAAAAAAAAAAAACACAACACATCGTCTCCTCAACTAAAGCATTGTTATCCTGCACTTGATTTCTTAAAATTTCTGAGAAGAAACATACACGTTGTGTACACTTTAGCTTTTACTGTAAATGGTTGTTTCATTTAAGGGATGGAGGAAGATAATTCACATTTAAGCAAATAAAACCACAGTTAAGCAAGAGGCCAGCTTTTCTTTCTCTTTCAATCACTTCAAGCAATCACTTTACTTGACGTCATAAATGCAGCTTACTTTTTGAAATTGTGACCACATGCTAAAGATCAATAAGTTTAATAAAATGTTGTATGGCAATTATACCAGCGCTAGGCACATCTGCAAAAGAAAACTGAGGGACTGCTGCATCAGCTTTGCTTGTCATAAAACAGGAAATCAGTCCATCAGAAAAGAGGATAACTTCTTAACTCTGGAAGTGTAATGCAATTAGAAATACACCATACAACTTGCGGGTTCCAGTAATGTAATTATTGATTCTCTATTTTCTTTTTCCTAGAAGGGGGATGTATAGGTGCCAATTGGAACAGATATCCTGTTAATGTTTCTATTCGGTGTAACACTTTTGTCACATATTTGGATCTGTTGTAGTATGCCAACTTTTCATTATTACACTTCCAGGGTTAGCAAAATCTAGTTCCATCATCATTGTTTTTTTACATACCTGACTTTCCTACATTTGAATAGATGATTACAGGAACATGTTCGGTGTGCAGTTCTTTGTACACTTTATACATTTGTCCTTGTATTATGCCAATATTTGAAGTCAGATTTAACTGCTCTTTCATTTTCTTCTTCCTCTATCCATAATCTTTTCATCTTATATTTAGGGAGCAGAAGCCACAAATAAATGTCAGCTAACGGAAGTGCTCGTCTATATTTTATTGGAAGTGTCATTAAGATCACTGAGCTGGAGAAAAGAGGTGACCAAGTTTGTGCCAATCAATAGTCCTGCGCTGCTAGATGCTACACAGGGCTAGAGCTGCTCAAGAGAGGTGTGGAATGAAGATGACTATAATTGAACTTACCAAAACACAAAATTCCTTCAAAAGACACCAACAGCTGCAGGGCATTGGTGACGGTTTGCCAAATGTGGAAAAGTGACCAAGACCATACAAATGAAAATCAGCAACCAGTCTCAAGCCTCATGATACATGTATTTTAATGATGAAAAGTCCAATTTGATTTAATTCTAAAGGCACTGCAAATGTTTTGATGGTAAATGATATATTTCTTTAAAGAAAAAAAGGGCGGCCGACTGAAATCTCTCTGGAGCAATAGGGTTGGCAAGTATTAGTGTTATAGAGCATATGATAATACACCGTGTAATTTCATGTTCAGCAGAACACTAAATGATATGTAAGAGTGATGACGGTTCAATTGTGGTTTGTTTGTTTTTTGGGTACATATGTATATATATATATATATAGATTTTTATATAAATATTTATTTTTTGAGAAAAACTGAAAACAAACCACTTGTACCGCATCATGTTTTACACACCCCCCAAAAACATTAATTTTGCAAGTTCATTTTTTTTATACAAGAGTGTAATAGAATCAAGTGAAATGAATTCATATCAAATTGAAGAAAATTTCATTTTATTTCCGTTGGAAGGGTAACTTATATAGGGTGTAGATGACTTTGCGCCTAATAATCACGTTTTCTCTTTGAAGGTTTCGAGAAAAAAATTGAGCCCCCCCCCCCCAAAAAAAAAAGTAATAAAAATAAATAAATAAATAAATAAAAAAATGGACAGCATGGCACCGATGAGTACATGCCCTTCTTTGTAACAATGGGACCACAAGATTAAACGTAGGGCCTACACAATGGCTTTGAGAGACAGAATCGGCCGCCCACTTGAGTCTTCAAGATGTTTCAAAAGGGAAAATAGATATGAGTAGTCACAAGAATGATTACAGATTTACTGTGTCTCCATCATCCCAAAATTTTCTCGATCATATCATACTGGGGAAACCACTTTCGAACCGCATACTGAGATTAGCTGAGTAATGATGCAAAGTTAGGATGTGACAATAATTATTTTGGGCTAATTTCCCAAGTGGGCTGGTTTTCGAGCTAAAGAAGATGCACATTCAAAACGTTCTGCTATTAAAAAAAAAAAAAGTGTGATGAAGGCATACCTATTGACGATAATTCATGCCCCCGAGTTGTCTGTCAGTTGGCCAGCCACCAGCAACAGATCAGCTAAACGCTGAGGTTGTAGTTCTTGCGGCAATGCGCTTTGGCTAGTATTTCACATTTTCATCATTACTAAATAAAACAAATGTCATTCCATCATTATTTCACCAATTTCTTAGGCATTTGTGTATATTTTAGAGCAAAAATCAAAAGTTTTGCAGCCATAATACAAACTATGTTTTTACATTAAAGGGCAGTTGAACCAAAGAAATTTGGGTAATATTGGTTTATGCAATTGTTCAGACTCTAAAAGTGTTTTACAACACGCGAGTTGTATTTGTGTTGTTTGTCCTTAAAGACCTAATAAAATGCTTGCAAAATTTTTTAATATGCAAAAGAAATGTAAAATATATGTCATGATTATCAATGTAAATATGTTGTCAGTGTCGTTCCGGTTTTCATCGCTTCTAGAAACTCCCCCAAATATCACATTTTTGGAGGACCCCGTTGCAGCTTTTGCGAAAAAGATAGTCACGTGACCAACACCCCTGAACCGATTGATGACGTATAAGCACGGAGTTGTGCTCAGTTAGCAGACGCCGCTCAGCACAAGCACTCTGATTACTAGCTTGGTACACGCGCGTACACGATAGCTAGCCCGGCCAGGCCCGGGTCCCGCGGGATGTGCGCTCCCGGTCGACACACTGACTGTCGACATGTACGCATTACCACGTACATTATCACTAAGTTAGCTTGCACAGATACCTGGTACCTCGAGCATAATGTCTTCCCCTATATGGGTAAACTTCGAAATTGATGATGATGATGAAGACTGAAGCTCTGACGACAGCGGAGAGGAAGAGGAGGCACATGAAGTTGAAGGGGAAGATGGGGAGGGAGAGGCAGCCGATGAACCAGAACGTTATCGTGGGGCTGCACCTTACCGATATGAACCAGCTGCATCTCCCCCGCTGCCAGTGCAAGAGCGTATGAACATGGCACCAAGCCCGAGAATAGACCTCACGGAAACGATCGCCTGGGAAATACAGAGTGGTATGTCTGGTATGCCCCCATGTACTTTAACGTTAGAAAGGATACACTGTATTCTACATGACTGACATTGTAAGTTGTAACTGTCTAGTAAGTAGATTAGAAGAACAGGCCCAGCTCGCTCACAAAGTGAGCGGCTACTCCGGCCGCAGCAAGCAAGCGGGAGCGTCCCGGCCGTGGCCTGGCCCGTTGGCCGGCGCTTACAAGTTAAACTACCTGTACCAGTAGTCTAGTAGTAGATCTAGTAGCAGTCTACTAGTAGTTATAATAGTCTACTAGTAGTAGTAGTCTACTAGTACTACTACTAGTAGTGTACTATTACCACTACGGCACTAGGTCTAGTAGACTAGTAATTAGCAGAATCTTTGGTAGTAGTACAGAGGCTACACTCTAACGATTAACGGTTAGGGGGATATGCTGTTACAGGGTGGGTCGTGGCTAAAAAAAAAAAAAAAAAAAAAAAAAAAAAAAAAAAAAAAAAAAAAAAAAAAGCCTAACACGTTAACCAGTTTCCCATAGTCAGTTTCTGCAATATGATCAGTAATTTAAATGCGTCATTTTCTAAGAAAAACGATACCAAGAATGATCGTCAATTTTGGTCGAGTAGTTTTTGTTTTTATGCTAAAAATCATACTGTGGAAGGAAGCCCAAACGCCGTGACCGATGAATGCCACGGTGGGGCTGGATTCACGAGTAGGTCTAGGCCTATAAAGCAGGCGAGTCGCCGTAGTATTAGTACAGACACGCAGTGGTGGTGGGGCTATCGTGAAATAGGCCCCACCGCAGTCACGCGTGCACCGTACCCGTGCGTTTATAGCAAGCAAGGGTAGGTCCTCCTGGGTTTAGGGTTAGGTAGGGTTGTATTTATGGTTAAATTGGCCGTTAAATTAGTCGAGCCGAGGGCCATATTATGAAGTCATTTTCGCCGCATTCACGAGTATTCACTGTGGAAGGCAGCCCCACCGCCGTGCTTACCTACCGAGATGAACGCCACACGGTGGGGCTGAAACAGGCGAGTCGCGTAGTATTACTATTAGTACAGACACGCAGTGGTGGGGCCTATTTCACGAGTTTGCCGAAAATAACGGATATCCAAGCGTACCACAGTTGTAATCTGTATTATTGGCAGTATTAAATCCGATATAGTTCATTAAATATTCTTTTGTCTAAAGGCTTAGCCAATGACAATAGTGCAGCGCAGCACCTGCTATGCGCTCGCTAGCTCGCTCCCCCGCCAGCGCTAGTATAGCCAGTGCAGCCGCCGGCCGCGCGCCGGCTGTCGCTAGCTGCGCTGCGCTAGCATAGCCTTGCCAGCTCGCTGGCAATACAAGGCTAGACTGGTCGTGAACGACTCCGTTCTTAGACGTCATCACAATTTAGAAGTGATAGTGCGCCGCATGCGGTGAAAGTATAGCAAGTTTTCCAAAACCGAGGAAATTGCATCCATTATGTTAACAAATATAAAACAAAATTCAGAACAGTAAAAAAACCCGCACAACCATAGAATTACTTAGAATTTAACATTTAATATTATTACATCATTGAGAAAAAAATGCCTAAACCATTTTATTAGGTCTTTAAAGGGTTGAAAAACAGAATGAATGCATTGTAAAGCCAAGTTAACAAGATTTCAGGATGTCATTTTGTTGGTACAATAGATTATGTAGATCGATTCAATTATTCAAGACTTGATGCTTAATTGAACTTTTCTCAGAATTTCTATGTTTATGAAAAGTTTGATAGTTTTATATGACACTGCTTGCCCTTGGCCTTTCCATTCATATTACACTTCTTGTTTGTTTTGTTTTGTTTTGTTTTGTTTTGTTTTGTTTTCACTCAGCAATATACTAAAGGTTTGATACTAGGCTTACCATGTAATGACGAGTGTACCCAAAAAAAAAAGAGAGAATAAAGTAAAGATTGTGGTGGTTAATATTTTATCAAGCAATGCAAACCAGTATTCATTCAATTTAGCCGTGACTCATTTGTGCGATGACTGAAAATGTAACGTTTTCTGTTGCATTTTCTCCATCATATCCCTTTTTGAAACTTTAACTATGGACATGAACAGTTAGGGTATGATGCCGAAAAAAATACAAATCTGCTCTTCCTTTAATCATGTACTACATTTACTATGTCATAGATGTATTGTATGTGCCAGAATTTGCATGCATGCCATGAAATACATCAGGTATTTCATGTACATTTATAAATCTTGTACTCAAACACCGCAAACAGGACCTTCAAGATTTGAAAGGTTTGTAAATATCACAGTGTGAGTAAAAAGATGACATCATCTTCAACTTGTGTGTTCAATGCATTAGAGTGTATTTTTCCAGAGTGTAATGGAATAGCAGATAGTGCAGAGTAGATAATCTCATCCTCTCACGCAATGTGATTGTGTACAAATACAGTGGACTTCCGTTACAATGAAGTCCTCGGGACCGGTCGTTTTTAACTCACCTGAGCCGAAGGCACAAGTGAACTAATTGCGATCGTTCTTCGTCCGGTGTCCGCGCGTCGTGCGCCGTTCGTCGTGCGTCATGCGTACCTTTTTTTTTTTTTTACATTTTCATCTTCTTGAAAACCCCAAGACGGATTTTCACCAAACTTGGCAGGTAGCATCCCTAGGGGGTTAGGATCTCATTTCCATGCCCCATCCAACCCCCCCCCCAAAAAAAAAAAAGAATCTTTAAAAATTTTCTTTCCTAGAACAAGAAGTGGTAGAGCTAAGTCAATATTATGACTTAGTACAATAATGACTGTAGTTCGAAGTTTGTTCATGGCGGATCCATGGGTGCCCGGGGGGGGGGGGGGGTCGGTCCACGTGATAATGGGGGCCTAAATTGTACATTTTCATCTTCCTCTTGAAATCCTCATGATGGATTTTCACCAAACTTGGCAGGTAGCATCCCGAGGGGATTAGGATCTCAATTTATTAAAATGGGCACCATACCCTACCCAGGGGGCCCCACCCCCGGTGGGGGCCCAAACCCACCAAAATCAAGGAATCCTTAAACGTCTTCTACTGTAGAACCCGAAGTGATAGAATTAAGTTGATACTAGGAGCTAGTACATTGATGACTGTAGATCCAAGTTTGTTCATGGCGGAATCAGGGGTGACCCCTTTGGGACCCAGGGGAGGGCGTTGGGGTTAGGGGTCCTAATGGAGCGTAGATTGTACATTTTCATTTTCTTAATTCTTGAGGACCCCATGACCGATTTTCACCAAGCTTGGCAGGTAGCATCCCTAGGGGGATAGGATCTCAGTTTTGTTCAAATGTGCACAGTGTCCCACCTGGAGGGCCCCCAAGGGGCCCAAACTTAAAAAAAGGGAATATTAAAAATCTTCTCTAGAATCAGAAGTGATAGAGCTAGGTTAATACTATAAGTTAGTACATTGATGTCTAGTTTCAAGTTTGTTCATAGCAGATCCAGGGGTGCCCCCTTGGGGGCAGGGGGAGGGGACTGGAGGTCCAAATTGGGGCCTAAATTGTACAATTTCACCTTCTTCTTGAAAATGTCATGATGGATTTTTCACCAAACTTGGCAGGTACCATCCCTACGGGGTTAGGATCTAAGTTTGTTAAAATGGGCACCATGCCCCACCCAGGGGGCCCACCAAATTTGAGAAATCCAGAAGTGATAGAGCTAAAATTGATACTATGAGGGGGGAGGGGGTCTACATTTAGGTCTTAATTGCACATTTTTGTCTTCTACTTAAGAATGCCTGGTCAAGTCTTAGTAGAGCTGTATGTAATTTAGATTAGTGACTGCGTAAAAGGTGAAATTGCGATACTCATGTGAGCGCGAGACCCCCGGGTCTCTTGTCTTTCGTTATGTCCAAATTTCGTTATAACCGAACAAATGAACAATAGAAATTCATACAGCCGATAATGTTGCGGCCTGAAGTTTTATTTCGTTGTAACCGGAATTTCGTTATACCCGTGTTCGTTATAACGGGAGTGTACTGTAATACGCAGGTGAGAGTGCATTTAAGTGAAGATGCAGCGCACTTGAGGGTATTTGCAATTGTGAAACTTGCACGAGGCAAAGCTGAGTGCATGTTTCACTCATTTGTCACAGGAAGTATACAGCTGCTGCCTTCTTTCTTCACACCAAAATCTCCACCGATTATACCCAAGAGTGAGCTGCATCTCCACTAACGTCACAAACTCAAACCTGCGTATTATTTGATTTATAAAATGGGTCGAAAACTAACAGAACATTTCATGTACCCTTATGGGTATATACCAGTCAGCTACTCGTAGAACTTGCTGAGAAGTCATGATGTCCAAAGATGTACAATAGTTCACTTCAGGAAACATAAGAGCTATCGTAAGAATGCGTGTGTACATTAAGTACTTTTTCATGCCATGTTGTTGGCCTTTAGTCTGGATGCCAGAACCTGAAACTTGTTTGACGGTCCACCAAACGTTTTTGATGAGTGTATCCTACTTTGGAGATGCCAAATCCGAATCTGGATGATGCAACTCTTGTGTCCTTGACAGTTTTTGAGATATTCAAGATGACCTCCAAACTGGCCACCAAAAAATATTTAATAACTTAAAGCCCTTTAAGGATCCTAAAGTTTCATCATCCAGATTCAGATTCGGCACCTTCAAAAAGGGAAAAACCATCAATTCATTCTTTATTCTGTCACCAGTTATAAAGGAATTACTAGAATGTGTATCTGTACGTAATAATATTGGAATTTCAATTTTTTTGGCCATCTTGGATATCTCAAAATCCTCATGGATGCAAGAATTGCTGCAACCAAATTTGGGTTCAGCACCCTCAAAATATTCTAAAAACCATTAGATCTTTTAAACGTTTCACTTTTTACAAGGAAATATAGTATGGGAATTTCAGTTTTGGGGCATCCATCTTTAAGATCTGAAAATTCGCATGGACGCAAGACTTGCATCAGCCAAAGTCATATTTAGCATCCTTGAAATAGGTTAAAACATTTTTGTCTCTTAAGGAAAATGTATAAGGAAATGCATAGAATTTCAGATTTTGGCGGCCCTTTCGGGAGCCAATTCAAATATCTCAAAAACCTCAAGGGTGTGAGAGCTGCATCCTCTAGATTTTGAATTAGGGTAAAGCCATCTAAAACATTGGGTGGACAGTAAAACAAGGGTAGGCCCTACATCTGACCTCAGCATCCAGACTATAAATACCGATCCATATCTCTGCTTCATACAGTTGTACAAACTCAACTTAAAATCACTTCAATTTTAGTACTAAGGTATTTTAAAGCATCAATGTACATATATAATTGTAAATGTGCTTTCAAGATATAATTCTTTAATGAAAAAAAAATATATATTCATTTGCAATTACAGGGCAGCATGTCAATTACTGTGGATATTCAAAATGAAATACAGTGTACTTTATATTCAATAAATGCAGCTGAAGTTTGAAGTTTCAGTGGGTTTTTATTTGATAATTTAATGTGAGGCTGTCGAATCTATGTTGTATGTTGTATGTATGTACTCTCCAGGTGACTATGTGAACTTTAACAACAACAAAAAAATAGATAAATAAAAACAAAATTGCCGTGAGGGAGGGGGTTCCCCCTCTCAAAAATCTTCCCCTGCTCGCCGCTATGTGGTTAATGTAGATTCGATTAAACCATACCTTGGCAAAACGCTAAATCTGCCCCAATATTTTGTATTTATACACTGTACATATAAATATATGTATGTATATATATATATATATATATATATATACAGCTGTATATAAAAAATATATGTATATATATATATATATATATATGATGTTATATTTTAAGACCCTGAAGTAGCATTTAGACAGTTCAATCATATTGGGTGCTATCAATGCAAAAATTTGATTGCATTTTTGGAGGGACATACTGTATAGCCTACTTTCCACACGTCTAAATTATAAATCACTCAAAATTTGTGCAAACATAATATTGTAGACTGGTATGTGCTTACATTTAACCAGTTCTAATATTCTAGTTCATAAGAACTCAAAATGCCCTTAAAACCCCATTAATGCGGGGATACCACTTCATTTGCTGCTCACCAGGGTACTACACATGTATACAGAAAACATAAGTATAGTAGCAGCCAGTGAATACATGCATCAAGAGCGTACACTCGTCTATGTCGACTCCAGTCAAGAGTCTGCCGCTGTGTGTGTGCTTACACAGAGATCAGTGATAAGGCTGTACACAACTCATTACAAGGATTCTCGAATGTATCTGAACCGGGCCAGCCTTCCCACTCAATAAATCCCCACACCACGTGGTCCCAAACACTACAACACAGTACACACTGATGACAAACCAGAGTATAAAAGAGCCTCAAGATTTACAAAGTAACGTTGTTTTATTTCACATCAGCCACATAAGTCACACAGTGCATTTAAAACAAATGTGTACATATTCAGAAACAAAAAACCCTAAACCCCAAACCCAAAATTAAAAAAAAAACTAGAAATGTCGCTTTGGCGACTGGTATGCCTCCGCCATAATGCATGATTTTCCCAATAGGTCTAGATAGTACATGTGGACAATGTGTGATTACATTTTCACAAAATTGGCAAAATATTGAAATGACAAGTTTGTCACAAATGTGTTGACTGTTCACCTTCCTTGACGTAGGTTTAATTGGATGAATAGGGGAGCATGTATCTAGGGATTTAAGGACTTTAACTCGACTTTGACCCATTCATACATTTAGGCATTGAGTAATTTTCAAGGTACAGGTGTGGAGAAAAAGTGCAATTTCTGAATTGAATAGTAAATTGTTACCATGTTCATCTGGCCCTTGACCCTAAAATTCATAAGATAATCACTTTCAGGTAGAACATGCATAATATGTACTAAGTTTCAAGATAACTTGAGCCACTTCCGAGATATGGAGGAAAAAGTTAGTTCAGCACTTTCACTTGATCTTTGACCTTTTGACCTTTGAGGCAAAAAAAGAAAAAAAAAACTTTCCAGAGAATTTCTATTAGGTTACACATGTATGCATACACCAAGTGTAAAAAAAAATAACCCTGCAGGCATTGCATGATAGGAGGAATATAGTAAAATTTTGAAGTGTTGCACTTGACCTTTGACCCCTGACCTTTGACCCATGAACCCTACATTCTCTAGATAATCACTTCCAGTCAGTATATGTATATACTATGTTCCATGAAGATACCTTGAACAATTTTCCAAGGTATGGAGAAAAAAAAAGAAGTTTTAATATTTTTACTTAACCTTTCGACCTTTGACCTTTGACCTCATGACCCAAACTTTCACCAGAGAATCTTAATTGGGTAATACATGTATACACTAAGTTTCAAGAAAATATTTTCAGGCATTCAATAGATATGGTGGAAATAGTGAAATTTTATGTATTTGACCCTGACCTTTTGACCTTTGACCTCATGACCCAAACTTTTACCAGAGAATCTTAATTGGGTAATACATGTATACACTAAGTTTCAAGAAAATATCTTCAGGCATTCAATAGATATGGTGGAAATAGTGAAATTTTACGTATTTGACCTTGACCTTTTGACCTTTGACCTTGAGCATGTGCACCCAAAAGTTGATAGGCACAACTTCACCCCCTAATACATATACATGCCAAGTTTCATTAGGATACCTCAACAGGTTTTGATAGTTACCTTGTCCACAAAATTCATTACGGACGGACGGAAGGACGGACGGACGGACAACCCGAAAACATAATGCCTCCGGCACCACTTCGTGGCGGAGGCATAAAAATACCCCCACCAAATTAAGTAAGCTACTCTATTGAAAGATGAGTGCTATCAACCAAATGTGCACATCCACTTGATTCTAAGAAAACAAAAGAAAGGTCTGGAAAAACTTGAATCTGCTTTTATGACCTGTTTCTCCTTCAGCTTGAGAGATCAACATTGTGTAAATTATCAACCTATGAGATGTCTACACTTATGAAACTTCCTGAAATATTCCTTGGTATTGTAATACAATAATATATTCAAAGTCCCAAAGTTTAGAGATTTGTTTAAAGGGACGCAGCCCTCACAAAATAAAAAAAAAAAATATGTTGTTGTTGGTACCTCCAATGAACTACTTTCATCAAAAACAAACTTTCAAATCACCAAATAAGCTCGTACATTTCGGTTAAAAAAGTGTGACTCTGCAAATGAGCAAGTCTTGGCGGAGAGTCAAACGTCATCAATGCACAACTCTTTCCAGCGGTGTTCTGCTCGTCATCCCTAGTTATTTATAAATACATGTTTACTATTTATTTTTATATTAATTGTATATATAAATAAGCTTGAAATATTTTGTTTGAAATAATAAAACCACATATTGTCACATTTTATGAAAAAATCAGATATGATAATTTTGAACACTTAAATTGGTTTTCTGAGGCACGGCTGTCAACTTGAGAGTAGGGCATCAATGACGTTGCACCTTTTGGCAGGCTCTTACACGACCGCTTGCAGGAATTATTTTTTTTAAGTCACGTACGGAGACAATTTTGGATGTCCACGCGTATAAATTGGTGAAAGGTTATTTTTTTACTCTTCTTAATTATCAGTACAGTGAAAATCTCAGGACTGCTTCCCTTTAAGGTCTTATTCTGTCCTTGTTAAATCCAATTTTACTGTTACAGTGAGGTTGGTTGCCTCTAAATATC